>NC_057797.1:118621031-118951982 GCF_018294505.1 Triticum aestivum | reverse complement strand
CGGGGCAGGTGGCCCCACCCGGTGGACCCCCGGACACCTTTCGGTGGTCCCGGTACAATATCGATAACCCCCGAAACTATTCCGACAACTGAAGCTGGACTTTCCATATATAAATCTTCATCTTCGGACCATTCCGGAACTCCTCGTGACGTTTGGGATCTCATCCAGGACTCCGAACAACCTTCGGTAACCACATACAATTTCGCATAACAACTCTAGCGTCACCGAACCTTAAGTGTGTAGACCCTACGGGTTCGGGAACCATGTAGACATGACCGAGACATCTCTCAGGCCAATAACTAACAACGGGATCTGGATACCCATGTTGGTTCCCGCATGTTCCACGATGATCTCATCGGATGAACCACGATGTCGGGGATTCAATCAATCCCGTATACAATTCCCTTTGTCCATTAGTATGTTACTTGCCCGAGATTCGATCGTCGGTATCCCCATACCTCGTTCAATGTCGTTACGAGCAAGTCTCTTTACTCGTTCCGTAACGCATGATATCGTGACCAACTCCTTAGTCACATTGAGCTCGTTATGATGATGCATTACCGAGTGGGCCCAGAGATACCTCTCCGTCACATGGAGTGACAAATCTCAGTCTCGATTCGTGCCAACCCAACAAACACTTTCGGAGATACCTGTAGTATACCTTTATAGTCAACCAGTTACGTTGTGACGTTTGATACACCCAAAGCACTCCTACGGTATCCGAGAGTTGCACAATCTCATGGTCTAAGGAAACGATACTTGACATTAGAAAAGCTCTAGCAAACGAACTACACGATCTTGTGCTATGCTTAGGATTGGGTCTTGTCCATCACATCATTCTCCTAATGATGTGATCCCGTTATCAATGACATCCAATGTCCATGGTCAGGAAACCACAACCATCTATTGATCAACGAGCTAGTCAACTAGAGGCTTACTAGGGACATATTCTGGTCTATATATTCACACATGCATTACGGTTTCCGGTTAATACAATTATAGCATGAACAATAAACAATTATCATAAACAAGGAAATATAATAATAACCACTTTATTATTGCCTCTAGGGCATATTTCCAACAGTCTCCCACTTGCACTAGAGTCAGTAATCTAGTTACATTGTGATGAATCGAACACCTATATAGTTTTGGTGTTGATCATGTTTTGCTCGTGGAAGAGGTTTAGTCAACAGATCTGCGACATTCAGATCCGTATGCACTTTACAAATATCTATGTCTCCATCTTGAATATATTCACGAATGGAGTTGAAGCGACGCTTGATATGCCTAGTCTTCTTGTGAAACCTGGGCTCCTTGGCAAGGGCAATAGCTTCAGTGTTGTCACAGAAGAGAGTCATCGGGCCCGACACATTGGGAATGACTCCTAGGTCGGTGATGAACTCCTTCATCCAGAGTGCTTCATGTGCTGCCTCCGAGGCAGCTATGTACTCCGCTTCACATGTAGATCCCGCCATGACGCTTTGCTTGCAACTGCACCAGCTGACTGCCCCACCATTCAAAATGTACACGTATCCGGTTTGTGACTTGGAGTCATTCAGATCTGTGTCGAAGCTAGCATCGACGTAACCCTGTACGACGAGCTCTTTGTCACCTCCATAAACGAGAAACACATCCTTAGTCCTTTTTAGGTACTTGAGGATATTCTTGACTGCCGTCCAGTGTTCCATACCGGGATCACTTTGGTACCTCCCTACCAAACTTATGGCAAGGTTCACATCAGGTCTGGTACACAGCATGGCATACATAATAGAGCCTATGGCTGAGGCATAGGGGATGACACTAATCTTTTCTCTATCTTTTGTCGAGGTCGGGCATTGAGCCGTGCTCAATCTCACACCTTGCAATACAGGCAAGAACCCCTTCTTGGACTGATCCATATTGAACTTCTTCAATATCTTGTCAAGGTACGTGCTTTGCAAAAGACCAATGAGGAGCCTCAATCTATCTCTATAGATCTTGATGCCTAATGTGTAAGCGGCTTCTCCAAGGTCCTTCATTGAAAAACACTTATTCAAGTAGGCCTTTATGCTTTCAAAAAGTTCTATATCATTTCCCATCAATAGTATGTCATCCACATATAATATCAGAAATGCTACAAAGCTCCCACTCACTTTCTTGTAAACACAAGCTTCTCATTAAGTCTGCATAAACCCAAACGCTTTGATCATTTCATCAAAGCGAATGTTCCAACTCCGAGATGCTTGCACCAGCCCATAGATGGAGCGTTGGAGCTTGCATACCTTGTCAGCATTCTTAGGATCGACAAAACCTTCCGGCTGCATCATATACAATTCTTCCTTAAGGAACCCATTAAGGAATGCCGTTTTGACGTCCATTTGCCATATCTCATAATCATAGAATGCGACAATTGCTAACATGATTCGGACAGACTTCAGCTTCGCTACGGGTGAGAAGGTCTCATCGTAGTCAACCCCTTGAACTTGTCGATAACCCTTAGCGACAAGTCGAGCCTTATAGATGGTCACATTACCATCCGCGCCAGTCTTCTTCTTAAAGATCCATTTATTCTCTATGGCTTGCCGATTATCGGGCAAGTCTGTGAAAGTCCATACTTCGTTTTCATACATGGATCCTATCTCGGATTTCATGGCCTCAAGCCATTTGTTGGAATCCAGGCCCGCCATCGCTTCTTCATAGTTCGAAGGTTCACCGTTGTCTAACAACATGATTTCCAGGAAAGGGTTGCCGTACCACTCTGGTGCGGAACGTGTCCTTGTGGACCTACAAAGTTCAGTAGCAACTTGATTCGAAGTTCCATGATCATCATCATTAACTTCCTCTCTAGTCGGTGCAGGCACCACGGAAACATCTTTCTGAGCTGCGCTACTATCCGGTTCGATAGGCAGTACCTCATCAAGTTCTACTTTCCTCCCACTTACTTCTTTCGAGAGAAACTCTCTCTCCAGAAAGTATCCATTCTTGGCAACAAAGATCTTGCCTTCGGATCTGAGGTAGAAGGTATGCCCAATAGTTTCCTTAGGGTATTCTATGAAGACGCATTTTTCCGACTTAGGTTCGAGCTTTTCAGGTTGAAGTTTCTTGACATAAGCATCGCATCCCCAAACTTTCAGAAACGACAGCTTAGGTTTCTTCCCAAACCATAATTCATACGGTGTCGTCTCAACGGATTTCGACGGAGCCCTATTTAAAGTGAATGCGGCAGTCTCTAAAGCATAACCCCAAAATGATAGTGGTAGATCGGTAAGAGACATCATAGATCGCACCATATCCAATAGAGTGTGATTACGATGTTCGGACACACCATTACGCCGAGGTGTTCCAGGCGGCGTGAGCTGTGAAACAATTCCACATTTCCTTAAGTGCGTGCCAAACTCATGACTCAAGTATTCCCCTCCACGATCTGATCGTAAGAACTTTATTTTCCTGTCACATTGATTCTCTACCTCACTCTGAAATTCCTTGAACTTTTCAAAGGTCTCAGACTTGTGTTTCATTAAGTAGACATACCCATATCTACTTAAGTGATCATCAGTGAGGGTGAGAACATAATGACAGCCACCGCGAGCCTCAACGCTCATTGGACCGCACACATCAGTATGTATGATTTCTAATAAGTTGGTTGCTCGCTCCATTGTTCGGGAGAACGGAGTCTTGGTCATTTTGCCCATGAGGCATGGTTCACACGAGTCAAATGATTCATAATCAAGAGACTCCAAAAGTCCATCTGCATGGAGTTTCTTCATGCGTTTGACACCAATGTGACCAAGGCGGCAGTGCCACAAGTATGTGGGACTATCATTATCAACCTTATATCTTTTGGCATTCACACTATGAATATGTGTAACATCACGTCCAAGATTCAATAAAAATAAACCATTGCCCAGCAGGGCATGACCATAAAACATATCTCTCATATAAATAGAACAACCATTATTCTCGGATTTAAATGAGTAGCCATCTCGCATTAAAAGAGATCCAGATACAATGTTCATGCTCAAACATGGCACTAAATAACAATTATTGAGGTTTAAAACTAATCCCTAAGGTAGATATAGAGGTAGCCTGCCGACGGCGATCACATCAACCTTGGAACCATTCCTGACGTGCATCGTCACCTCGTCCTTTGCCAGTCTCCGCTTATTCCGCAACTCCTGTTTTGAGTTACAAATATGAGCAACCGCACTGGTATCAAATACTGAAAGTGCAACTATCCCTGGGTGGTTTTGGTAATTACTAACAACATATAGCTCATTGAACTAATGCTATTTCAAGATGATCATTTCAAAAAGTTCAATGATTGGCATGGCATGGATTAGGAATGTGGACCCCTCAAAATGCTAAGGACACACATTGGCTCAAGCTCAAGACTCTACATTTTCATTTTAGTGATCTAAGACCACATTGAGTCCATAGGAAAAGCCAATACTATTAAAAGGGGATGAGGTGTTGCTTAATGGCTTACTTGCTCAAAATGCTTAGTGATATGCTCCAAAAACCCTCAACACTTTCTCATATCCACATATGTCCCAAACCACAAGTCAAACTCGGCCCCACCGAAATGTTCTATCCGGCGCCATCGAGTTCACTTGACATAGCCACTGCCAAAAACCCTAGTCACTTCCATCTCACCGATAGGGATCTCGGTCTCACCGAGATGGGATTGCAAACTCTCTGTTTCCCTTCTAACGTTTCGGCCCAACCGAGATGAGCGATCGGTCCCACCGAGTTCACAATGCAAACTCTCTGTTTCCCTTTCGTAACATTTCGGTCTCACCGAAATGAGCGAATCGGTCCCACCGAGTTTGCCTGACCAACACTCTGGTTAGCTTATTACCAAAGTCGGTCCTATCGAGTTTGTGTAATTAGCTTCACCGAGATTACGTTATGCCCTAACCCTAATGGAATCGGTCCCACCGAGTTGACATGTCGGTCCCACCAAAAAGCCTAACGTTCACATTTTGAACTGAATCGGTCTGACCGAGTTTTTTGATTCGGTCCCACAGAGTTTGGTAAATTGTGTAACGATTAGATTTTGCATGGAGGCTATATATACCCCTCCACCCTGTCTTCATTAGTAGAGAGAGCCATCATAACGTGCCTACACTTCCAGCATACATTTTCTGAGAGAGAACCACCTACTCATGTGTTGAGACCAAGATATTCCATTCCAACCATATGAATCTTGCTCTCTAGCCTTCCCCAAGTTGCTTTCCAGTCAAATCATCTTTCCACCAAATCCAAATCTATGAGAGAGAGTTGAGTGTTGGGGAGGCTATCATTTGAAGCACAAGATCAAGGAGTTCATCATCAACACACCATCTATTACCTTTTAGAGAGTGGTGTCTCCTAGATTGGTTAGGTGTCACTTGGGAGCCTCCGTCAAGATTGTGGAGTTGAACTAAGGAGTTTGTACGGGCAATGAGATCGCCTACTTCGTGAAGATCTACCCTAGTGAGGCAAGTCCTTCGTGGGCGATGACCATGGTGGGATAGACAAGGTTGCTTCTTCGTGGACCCTTCATGGGTGGAGCCCTCCGTGGACTCGCGCAACCGTTACCCTTCATGGGTTGAAGTCCCCATCAACGTGGATGTATGATAGCACCACCTATCGGAACCACGCCAAAAATCTCCGTGTCTAGATTGCGTTTTCTCCTTCCAAACTCCTCCCTTTACCTTCATATGCAAATGTTTTACATTCCGCTGCTATACTCTTAGACTTGCATGTGTAAGTTGATTGCTTGACTTGTGCTAAGTTGCTAAAATCTGCCAAGACTTAAAATTGGGAAAAGGCTAGATTTTTATTTGGTCAAGTAGTCTAATCATCCCCTCTAGTGTAAGTGCATCTAGTGCCCCTTAGTGATTTTGGTGTATTGAAGACTTATAGGTTAAGGGACTAATGCGTGTGTGAGTGTACACAGGTCTATAAGTCTATGAGGAGTTTCATATTTACAGGAAAAGTCGACCCCTAAAAATGAATATCTTCGACTGAAGATTTTGGTATTTCTGAAGACTTTCATGAAGACTTTGAAAGTGAAGAAATTGGTGTGTCCGTGAAGACTTGATATTCATGCGAGGAATATGAAGCTTGAAGACTTTCGTTTTCATGGTTTTGTTTTTCTCTTTCTTGAGTCAGAGGAAACACCGTACTGTTAAAGGGGGTCGAGGAAATACTAAGGAAAAATTTCCATGTGATGCTCAACTCAAAATCCTACACCTACCAATCCCTTCGAGTAAAGCCATTGGAAATCTCATACAATTCAGTCAATTTCTTCAGTGACACAGACGAAGTTCTTTTGGTCTCTGAGGAATTTGTCCTGACTGAGGAGTTAGGAATTCGCCAGTGCGGATTGCCTACACAGTGAGGAACATGATAGCCCTGAGGATTTTGCTACTCAAAATTCCAACCGTTGCTGTGCTATGCGCCAGCTGTTCCAAAATATCTATCCACCTAACAGTCATATCATTGAAGGGCATTTATGTATTATCATGTCGGGCTGCTCCCTAGGCTATAAATAGCCGCCCCATACAACCACCAGCTGGTTGGCTACTCCGAGAGAAACCGACACTTGTCATTTGAGAGCAACCCATCCTTCGAGGACTTTGAGCGAAAATCATCAAGTGAGGAAAAATCAAAAACCAAAAACCCAAACACCTACAAACCCCAAGTGATTGAGCATCACTGAAGAGATTGATCCTGAGTGGATCCGACGCTTGTTACCTTTGAAGACTGTGCTTCTTCCAGACGGTTAGGCGTCATGGTATAGAGCATCCAAGAGGAATTGTGGATCGCCGGGTGACCAAGTTTGTGAAGGTTTGGAAGTCACCTGAAGACTTACCACGAGTGATTGGACGAGGTTTGTGTGACCTTAGTTCAAGGAGAATACGGTGAGGACTGGGTGTCTTGGACTAAGTGTCCTTGACTGGGTGTCCAGGACTGTGTGTCCTCGAGTTTAAATACTCAGCCGCTCCAACCAGACGTACAACTGAGACAGCAGTTGGAACTGGTCTACCAAATCATTGTCTTCACCAAGCTTACTGGTTCTATTTCCTCAACTCTTTCATTTCCTCTTAACTGTGCTGTATGTTTGTTCATATCTGTGTTTGAAGACTTTAACTGAAGACTTTCTCAATTTCCTCAGTTCAATTTCTTCAATCTGTTTGTCTTCATCCTGTGTTATCCTGTGATTACGCTTCCTGTACTCTGTGCCTGTCTTCATTTCATCATGATGACTATGCTTGTATTCTGTTATGTTTACCTTTGAGTACTTATTCCACTGCTAGTAGTTCTTTGCTAAGGAATTTCCTCACCGGCAAATTCCTCAGTGAAGAATTTCATAAAAATTGCCTATTCACCCCCTCTAATCGATATAACGCACTTTTTGGTATCAAAGCAAGGTACTCCCTTGTTCTGTGTGATTTTGGTTTAACCGCCTGGAGTTTTAGTTATGTCGACCGCAGGTATGATCAAGGTCTCTGTTGGGTGTCCTATCTTCAATGGGAGCAGACTACCCCTACTGGAAGAATCAGATGCGAATGCATCTTGAAGCAATTGATAACGATCTCTGGTATGTTGTGGAAAATGGTGTTCCCTCAGTCACACCTTCTCTCAATGCTGCCGATGTGAAGAGATTCAAGCAACTCGACTCTCAAGAGAAGAATATCATATGTGGCCATCTGAGCAAAGGACAATATGGCAGAGTGAGTGCTTTGGAAACATCGAAGCTTTATCTGGGATAGGTTGTCCAAAGTGAATGAAGGAGTCTCAACTCAGCGTGACTCTCGAGTTGATGTTCTTCGCAATCTCTTCAACCGCTTCAAAAGACTCGACAATGAAAATGTTCAAAAAACCTTCGATCGCCTCACTGACATCTCAAATGAACTTCAAGCACTTGGTGCCACTGACATCACCGACCATGAGGTGGTGAAGAAATTGCTGAGATCGCTTGATTCTTCATTTGACACTCTGGCATTGATGATACAAGAACGTGCTGATTACAAGTCACTTGATCCCGCTGATATTCTCGAGAGGCTAAATACTCATGAGTTCCAACTTGCTGAAAAGAGAGATCTCTATGGTTCAAGCTATGGCAGAACACGTGCACTGAAGGCCAAGGCAGTATCTGAATCCGAAGATGAAGACTCTGATAGCAGCCTTGGTGATCCTGAAGAACTGAGCCATGATCTGGCTCTGCTCGTGAAGAAGTTCCAAAAGTCCTCAAGACATGGTCGCCTTGGAAGATCCTCAAGGAGCAATGATTCCTCATCCAGTGACTACAAGAAGAGGCTCTGTCACAAGTGCAAGAAACCTGGACATTTCATTCAAGATTGTCCTCAGTGGGAAAAGGAATCAAAGAAGAAGAAATACAAGGATTACAGTTTTGATGATGCAAAGAAAAAGAAGAAATCCACAAAATCCTCATCATCAAAATCCTCAAAGCCTTCATATCACAAGAAGAGCAGCTCCAAGAAGGCCATGGCATTCATTGGCAAGGAAATGGACTCCGAGGCTGAATCTGAAGAAAATGAGGAAGAGGAGTCATCTGAGGAGTCCAAATCCGGAGTGACGAGCCTTGCTCTCGCTACTGCATTCGTCAGCAAGTCTATCTCCAACATTGAGGAAAATGACCTCACCAACAAGGCTGATGAAGGGGATGATGACTACGCTCCCACCTATTGCTTCATGGCAAAGGGTGCCAAGGTACTCAAATATACCTCCTCTGAATCAAGTGAGAATGAATCTGATGAAAACCTTAAGCCCAGCTATTCTAAACTTGCTAAGATTGCTATAAAACAACAAAGGGCTTTAGAAAAGGTTCAAAACATGCTAAATAAAAGTGATGATATGTTGGGTGAAGAAATGGGTCGCACTGAAACTTTGACTAAAAATCTTCAGAGACTTCAGTCCAAGCTTGACAAACTTCAAAGTCATCATAACACTCTCTTATCGGATCATGAGAAGCTTTCTTATGAATTTCTTCAAAGAAAGCAAGACCTTGAGAAGCTAAGATTGAGTTATGAAGATCTTCAGAAGGAGCACGATTCATTACTTGCTCAACAAATCAGCGCATCTCAGGAAGAATTTGTTCGTCCATGCTTGAAGTGCATTGAACGTGAATCTGCCAATTCTTCACCTGAATGTTCAAATGCTGCTAATGTTTCAAATTCTTCACATGCCTCTGCTATCACTAATTCCTCATCTGAGGACATTGCTAGTATCACTGACGATGCAGGGCTGAAGGAATTGTACACAACAGGCATGTACAAAAGCCTCAAAGGGCATCAGGCTCTTTGTGATGTGCTTAAAAAGCAAATCCTCAACAGGAACCCTAGGAAAGAGGGTATCGCCTTTGAGAGGAAACTCAATGCTGATCGTACATATTGGAAGCCTGAGCATACCCCAAAACTACATGGGTTGCTACAAAGGGACCTCCAGTTGATCCAGCTAACTTATCTGGATTTGCATGTGAATCTCCTCATTCTGATGATGAGTCAATTGACTCCAACTATAAGCTATTCAAAAATCAGAATGGTGAAGTATTTGCTAGATATGTTGGCACTAACTGCAAGAACGGCTCCCCTGTGAAGAAAATCTGGGTTCCCAAAAGATGCCTGGAAAATCTTCAGGTGAATGTCATCATGACGCCACCTGTGAAGAATAGGAACCCCAGATCAAATTCTTCATATGGACCAAATTCTTCATATGGATCAAAGTCCTCATACGAACATTATCATGCTAACCCGTCTGTTTTGCAGGGAAGATCTAAGGATTATGGATATGTGCATTATTCTTCAAATTATTATGTCCATAAGTCCTCGAAGAATTTCTCTGCTTACTCTTATGCTTACTCTAACCCCTCTTATGTGAAACGAAATGGACTGGCTTCTATGCCATCCTTCTCGTATGGAGCTCGCAGAATGATGAACTCTTCGCCACCCCTTCAGATGTGGGTGGTGAAGAAAAAGAACTAATCTCTTCTGCAGGGTCAGGTCTCCAGACGCACGTAATCGTCTGAAGAATTTGCTGGAGACCTGAGCATGCCTGAAAGGACACAGGCTAATCATGAAGAAATGAACTTTCATTTCTCACGTCCTCATATTGCTTTATCAGTTCTTTTACTTGATGAAATTGATCTGATGATTGATGCCATATTCTTCACTAATGAAGTATATGAGTTTGTAAGCTGCACTAATTCATCTACAGGATGATCAACCCAAAGCCACTGAGTGGGTCCTCGATAGTGGATGTACAAACCACATGACTGGTGACAAGAATCTATTGATGGATGCTCCATTATCACCGTCGCATCTGAAGCATATCATATTTGCTGACAAAGGCAAAAGTCAGGTATTGGGTCTAGGTAAGGTTGCGATTACAAAGGATCGACACATGGACAAAGTCATGCGTGTTGAGTCCTTAGGATACAACCTTATGTCTGTCTCAATGCTTTGTGATCTTGATATGGTTGTTGTCTTCGGCAAGTACCGTTGTGTTGTGGTTATGGAAGCTGACAATTCCAAAGTCTTCGAAGGCTTTAGGAGAGGAGACCTGTATATTGTTGATTTCTCTACAGGACCACAACCAGCCGTGTGCTTACTTGCAAAAGCTTCAGAAGGCTGGCTCTGGCATCGACGATTTGGTCATGCAGGCATGAGGAATTTGCACATGCTTGCGAAGAAGAAGCATGTCATTGGCATCGAGAATGTCAAATTCCTCAAGGATCACCTATGCGGAGCCTGTGAAGCTGGGAAGATGACCAAGGCCAAGCATCCAGTGAAGAATATCATGACCACCACTCGCCCATTTGAATTGCTTCACATGGATCTCTTTGGTCCTAATCATTATTCTTCTATCTCAAATGAAGCATCTCAATATGGCTTTGTTATTGTTGATGATTATTCTTGTTACACATGGGTACACCTTGTTACTTACAAACATGAAGTGCAGGAAGTCTTCAAACGATTTTCCTCGAGGGCTTCAACCAACTTTGGTGTGAAGATCAAGCACATCAGAAGTGACAATGGCACTGAGTTCAAGAATTCTGGTCTCGATGACTATCTTGATGAACTTGATATTACTCATGAGTTATCTTCTCCTTACACTCCTCAGCAAAACGGCGTCGTGGAGCGCAAGAACAGGACGCTTGCTGAGATGGCTCGCACTATGCTTGATGAATACAAAACGCCTCGTCGTTTCTGGACTGAGGCAATTGATACTGCGTGCCACATCATCAACAAAGTATATCTTCACAAATTCTTCAAAAAGACTGCCTATGAACTCCACACTGATAAGAAACCCAATGTAAGTTATTTCAAAGTCTTCGGTGTTAAATGTTGGATTAGAGATCCTCATCACAACTCAAAATTTGCACCGAAAGCACATGAAGGTTTTATGCTTGGTTACGGAAAGGACTCGCACACGTACAGAGTCTTCAACAACGTTCTTCACAAAGTTGTTGAAACTGTAGATGTGTGGTTAGATGAAACTAATGGCTCGCAAAGAGAGCACCTACATACTATGATAGATGAACCAACACCTAAGGAAACTATCAAGTTCAAGGCTACTGAGGATGTCATTCCTACTGAAGAATCTGCTGAAGAATTCATTCCAGAACATGAAGAACATCGAGCTAATGCACCTGAAGAAAATGGTGCTGAAGAAAACGCTGATCAAACTCTTCAACGACAACTAGCTCATCCTCGCATTGCAAAAGAAGTGCAAGTTGAAAAGATCATCAATGACATCAAAGCGCCAGGTCCTCTCACACGCTCAAAAGCTTCACATTTGTCTAACTTTTGTGGGCAGTATGCTTTTGTCTCTATTACAGAGCCCACTAAGGTAGATGGAGCATTTCTGGAGCCTGAGTGGATTCAGGCCATGCAAGAAGAATTACATTAGTTCGAGCTCAACAATGTCTGGGAACTGGTCAAACGTCCAGATCCTCGCAAGCACAATATCATCGGCACAAAGTGGATCTACCGCAACAAGCAAGATGAAAATGGCCTTGTTGTAAGGAATAAGGCACAGGTTGTAGCTCAAGGCTACACACAGGTTGAAGGAATTGATTTCGATGAAACTTTTGCACTTGTTGCTAGACTTGAGTCTATTCGCATATTACTTGCTTATGCTAACCATCATGATATCACTCTATATCAAATGGATGTGAAAAGTGCATTTCTCAATGGTAAGCTTGAGGAAGAAGTATATGTTTCTCAACCCCCAGGTTTTGAAGATCCAAAGAATCCTGACAAAGTCTTCAGACTCAACAAGGTCCTCTATGGCCTCAAGCAGGCCCCACGGGCTTGGTATGATACTTTGAAGGAACTCTTCATGAAGAAAGGCTTCAAACCCGGTTCACTCGACCCTACTCTTTTCACTAAATCTTATGATGGTGAATTTTGTGTGTGCCAAGCATATGTTGATGATATTATCTTTGGCTGTACTGACCAACGTTATAGTGATGAATTTGCCTATATGATGAGTGAAGAATATCAAATGTCTAGTATGGGAGAGTTGAAATTCTTCTTAGGTCTTCAAATTCGTCAACAACACAATGGCATATTCATATCTCAGGAGAAACACCTCAAGGATGTACTGAGGAAATTCGACATGCAAGATTGCAAAGGCGTCAAAATTCCTATGCCCACAAATGGCCATCTGTGCACTGATGAAAATGGTATTGACTTCGATCATAAGGTATACCGCACCATGATAGGTTCCTTATTATACTTATGTGCATCTAGGCCAGATATAATGCTTAGTGTTTGCATGTGTGCCCGATTTCAAGCTGCACCGAAGGAATCACACCATAAGGCTGTGAAGCATATTCTTCGATATCTAGCTCACACACCAACACTTGGATTATGGTACCCCAAGGGCTCGACTTTTGATCTTGTTGGATATTCTGACTCTGACTATGCTGGTGATCGTGTGGATCACAAGTCAACATCTGGTACATGTCATTTCCTTGGACGATCTTTGGTCTGTTGGTCCTCGAAGAAATAGAACTGCGTATCACTATCTACTGCTGAAGCTGAGTACATTGCCGCTGGTTCTTGCTGTGCCCAATTGCTATGGATGAAGCAAACTCTCAAGGACTACGGCGTTAACATGAAGAATGTGCCTCTCTTATGTGACAATGAGAGTGCCATCAAGATTGCTCACAACCCAGTTCAGCACTCGAAGACAAAGCACATTCAGATTCGTCATCATTTTCTTCGTGATCATGTGTTGAAGGGCGACATTTCTATTGAGCATGTGAAGAATGAAGAACAGCTAGCCGATATCTTCACAAAGCCCTTGGATGAGAAGAGATTTAGCAAGTTGCAGTGTGAGCTAAATATCCTAGAATCTTCGAATGTTGTTTGAATAGGACACTCATCCTGACACTTCTGCAAAATTGATGACTTAGATGTGCAACACATGAAGAAACGTTTTACTTCAATCAATGAAGAATAACACTCTTAGTGTGAAGAAATTAATGAAGAATTTGATTCTCAGAACCCTACGTTAATTGTACGCGGTGTCTGAAATCATCATTCTTATACGGTGGGTCACGCCACCACCAAAAGTTGAAATTCCTCAAATTATTCATATTCTTCAACTTTGCATAGTCTTCACTGGTTCCGTTGTTTTTCTTCATTGGCTATATATATATATCAATGTTGGGGATATCACTTATCGGGAACTTATCGGTCGACCCATGATAAGGGGTAAATCGGCCAGTTTATCGGCATATCGGCCGATTTATCGCCATATCAGCTAATTTATCGGCCGATTTATCTTATCGGTCAGACACCGATAAGCGATAAATCGGCCGATTTATCGGAATATCGGAGGATATCTTGAATAGTGATATATATATGAGTTTATGTCCTCTACAACATTCACTTATTGCTATTTCTTCAAGTTGGTTTTCTGCTAAGTGAATGTGATCGGACCCTTCCCCTCTATGCTATACTCAACCCAATCTATTCACAAATTCTTCATGTGCGTTCTATTTGAAGCTCGTTCAAAATCTTCACTGTGTCCTTGTCAGCTGAAGAAATTGAGAACGGAACTTTAAAACTAATCTTATCCAAATTTTCAGTTTTGTCGCTCAAATTGTTTCGCATCCCATGATAAATTTTTAATTCACCCACGATCTTACACGATCTCCACTATGCAGTACGTGGGTGACACATGTCGTGCGAAGGAGAAGGGTCAGGGGCACGTTCGTCCCAAATCTTCGGGCGAACAGATTTTCACTGCTACTATAAATACCCCCTCATCCCTTCCTCACTTCCTTTACTCCGCTCGATCTCTCTCTCTCTCTCACTCGACCTTCCCAAACCCTAGCGCCGCTGCTACTCCATCATCGCCGGTGAGGAAGAGCTTCACTGCCTCGACCTCGTCGTTGTCGTACTCGCGCCGACCGCGGAAATCTTCACCTCCGCCGTCGTAGACGTCTTCCTCCGCCAAGTTATCACATGTCATCTGTTCTTGATTCGTTTCTCTACGCATCATTTTTCTTCAAGATTCCTCAATTGTGTGGATCTTCGATCTATACAACTCTGGAACCTAAGACAAAGAACACTTAGTGAAAATACTCAAGACTCATCTGGTCAAATTCCTCAAACTTGTTCTTTTTAAAAAACCTTCTAAGAACGCATATGACCTCTCCAATTTCCTCGCAACTATACTCTGTTCACAGGTACACATGCCAACTGCTGAATCACTAGGCTCTCATCAACTTAACTCATTTGCAGCGTTCCTCGAAGAAAAGTTGCATACTTCTTCAGAGAATTCGATTGTTCAAATTCCTCAACTGAAGAAAATGGCTGATGGTAAAAGGCCACAGAAGGGAGGAAAGAGGCCTGAGGTAAATACAGCGTTTGAGATCCCTGATGACATATATGCTGGGTACTTGAAAGTGCAACTATCCCTAGGTGGTTTTGGTAATTCATGACAACATATAGCTCATTGAGCTAATGCTATTCCAAGATGACTATTTCAGGAAAGCTCAATGATTGGCATGGCATGGATGTGAAAGTGGAAGCCTCAAAATGCTAAGGACAAAGGATTGGCTCAAGCTCAAAAGCTCAAGACTCTTCATTTTATATTTTAGTGATCCAAGATCACATTGAGTCTTTAGGAAAAGCCAATACTATCAAGGAGGGATGAGGTGTTGCTTAATGAGCCTCTTGCTTCATGTGCTTAGTGATATGCTCCAAAACCCTCAACTACTTTCCCATATCCACATATGACCTAAACCCTAAGCCAAACTCAGTCCTACCGATTCTTTCTATCCGGCGCCACCGAGTTTCACTTGTCATAAGCCACTGCCAAACCCTAGCAATTCGGTTCTACCGATAGGGATCTCGGTCTCACCGAGATGGGATTGCAAACTCTCTATTTCCCTTTCGTAACTTTTCGGTCTCATCGAAAGAGCGAATCGGTCCCACCGAGATTGCAATGTAAACTCTTTGTTTCCCTTTTGTAACTTTTCGGTCTCACCGAAAGAGCAAATCGGTCCCACCGAGTTTGCCTGACCAACTCTCTGGTTAGCTAATTACCAAAATCGGTCTCACCGAGTTTGTGTAATCGGTCTCACCAAGATTACGTTATGCCCAAACCCTAACCATATCGGTCCTACCGAGTTGCATGTCAGTCCCACCGAAAATCTCTAACGGTCACTAGGTTTACCTTTTCGGTCCGACCGAGTTTGTTGATTCGGTCCCACCGAGATTGGAAAACTATGTGTAACGGTTGGATTTTGTGTGGAGGCTATATATATCCCTCCACCTCCTCTTCATTCGTGGAGAGAGCCATCAGAACACATACACAATTCCAACTCATATGTTCTGAGAGAGAACCACCTACTCATGTGTTGAGACTAAGATATTCCATTCCTACCATATGAATCTTGATCTCTAGCCTTCCCCAAGTTGCTTTCCACTCAAATCTTCTTTCCACAAGATCCAAATCCTATGAGAGAGAGTTGAGTGTTGGGGAGACTATCATTTGAAGCATAAGAGCAAGGAGTTCATTACCTACACACCATTTGTTACTTCTTGGAGAGTGGTGTCTCCTAGATTGGCTAGGTGTCACTTGGGAGCCTCCGACAAGATTGTGGAGTTGAACCAAGGAGTTTGTAAGGGCAAGGAGATCGCCTACTTCGTGAAGATCTATCGCTAGTGAGGCAAGTCCTTCGTGGGCGATGGCCATGGTGGGATAGACAAGGTTGCTTCTTCGTGGACCCTTTGTGGGTGGTTGCTTCTTCGTGGACCCTTCGTGAGTGGAGCCCTCCATGGACTCGCGCAACCATTACCCTTCATGGGTGGAGCCCTCTGTGGACTCGCGCAACCGTTACCCTTCGTGGGTTGAAGTCTCCATCAACGTGGATGTAGGATAGCACCACCTATCCGAACCACGGGAAAAACATCTGTGTCTCCAATTGCGTTTGAATTCTCCAAACCCTTCCCTTTACATTCTTGCAAGTTGCATGCTTTACTTTCCGCTGCCAATATACTCTTTGCATGCTTGCTTGAATTGTGTGATGATTGCTTGACTTGTCCTACAATAGCTAAAATCTGCCAAAAACTAAAATTGGGAAAAGGTTAAGTTTTTATTTGGTCAAGTAGTCTAATCACCCCCCCTCTAGACATACTTTCGATCCTACAAGTGGTATCAGAGCTTTGGTCTCCATTTGCTTTGATCTCCATAGCTTTAGGTGGTCATAGCCTTGGTTTCACAACCTAGGAGAGTATGGCGTCTAGCGAGGGAAATTATCACCGTAGAGGTCCTTACTTTGATGGTACTAATTTTGCTAGTTGGAAGCATAAAATGAAAATGCTATTCTTGGACATAACCCCGCCGTTTGGGCTATTGTGTGTGTTGGTTTGCAAGGTGACTTCTTTGATGGGAAAGAACCAAACCGTGAAGCTACCGCGGATGAGTTGAAGATGTTGCAATACAATGCTCAAGCTTGTGATATTCTCTTCAACGGATTATGCCCCGAAGAATTCAACAAAATCAGCCGTCTTGAGAATGCAAAGGAAATTTGGGACACTTTGATTGATATGCACGAAGGTACCGACTCCGTCAAGGAATCCAAGTTGGATGTGCTTCAAAGTCAACTTGACAAGTTCAAAATGAAGGATGGTGAAGGTGTCGCTGAAATGTACTCTAGGCTTGCTCTCATCACAAATGAGATTGCCGGCTTAGGAAGTGAAGAGATGACCGATAGATTCATCATCAAGAAGATTCTAAGAGCCTTGGATGGAAAATATGATACCGTGTGCACATTGATCCAAATGATGCCCAATTATAAAGATCTCAAGCCAATGGAGGTGATTGGAACAATTGTTGCTCATGAGATGTCACTTAAGGATAAAGAGGAACTTCACAACAAATCAAGGGGTGCCTACAAAGCCTCATGTGAAGCCCCTACATCATCAAGTGAGAAACAAAACTTCAATGAAGAATTGAGCTTAATGGTGAAGAACTTCAACAAGTTCTACAAGAGTAGAAGCAAAGATAGAAGCTTCAAGTCAAGGTCCTACAATGACAAAAGATCTTCTAGTCGAGAGCGAAACTGCTACAGTTGTGGATCCGGACACTATTCTAATGAGTGTACGACTCCCTACAAGAGAAGAGAAGATTCTCCAAAAAGAAGAAGCAAAGAATCACCACCAAGAGAGAGAAGGAGTAGAGATGATCGTTATGAACGAAGATACTCACGGAGAAGCAAGGATTCAGAAAGGAAGGAAAAATCATCAAGGAGCTACACAAAACGAAGACATCAAGCTCATGTTGGTGAATGGGTATCCGGCTCCGACTCCGACAGCCACTCAGAGAGAAGTTATCACTCCGACTCCGAAGATACTCAAGATGAAGGTGTTGCCGGTCTAGCACTTGTGTCAACCAACTCCTACGACATATTTGACTCACCAAATGAAGGAATTGGAAGATGCTTCATGGCCAAAGGTCCTAAGGCAACACACCCCGAGTATGTTGATTTCAATAGTGATGAAGATGACTTGTTAGGTGATGATTTGCTTGTTGACAACTCTAGTGATGAATACTATGATGAAACATCAATTAATCATGCTAATCAAGATAAAACGAATGACAATGATAAGGAGAAGATTGAGGCTCTAACTAAAGAAATAAACACTCTTAAGTTAGCTCATCAAACTATCTTCGAAGATTATCGAGAACTTTTAAGAGCTCATGAGAAATTACGCTTTGAAAAGCTCAATCTTGAGCAAGAGCATGAGTTCCTAAAAGCAATCAATGATGATCTCCGCAAGAAAAAATTTTCTTACATTGCCAAGCGTTTACTCTTATCCACTTACATGCCTCAAGTCAAGTCTAGTAACAAGAACAAGAAAGATTCTTCCTCTAGCAGTAACAATGATCATGCTAAATCCAATATTGTTGCTTCTAGTAGTTCTCTTGATTCCACTAATGATTCTCTTAGCCAAGTTAAACTTGAGCAAGAAAATAGCTTATTGAAGGGAATTATAGACAAAGGAGTGTACAAAAGCCTTGCCGAGAGTAAGCAATTCGAGGAAATTGTGCGCAAGCAAGGAATGCACCGGAAGAATCAAGGTGTTGGTTTTGAACGGAACTTCAATGCCAATGGAGTTGAGTGGGAAGAAGATCAATACCCCAAGACAAAGTTTGTTCCTCAACAAGAGAAGTATGATACTTCTTTCAAGGGGACACAAGCTCAAGATGATCTTCCACCACAAGACTACAAGCAAAAAGGCAAGGACAAGCTTCAAGAGGAAATTGATGCATTTGAAGAAGCTCCTAAGACCTTAGTCAAGTGGATTCCCAAGACTACTTCAAGTTCCACTTCATCAAGTACGACTACAACTCCAAGGATTCCCATCAAGATGGTGTGGATCCAAAAGAAGAAGAACTAGAGAGTTCTTGAGGGTGACTCCGCCAACATACTTCACTCTTATCATTTTGGCAAGAACAAGTGCAATCAACTTCCACATCTTGCACTAGTTCAAGGAGTCACAAACCCTCTTGTTGGTAAGACAAGGGACAAGGTAACCTAAAAGTCTTCATGGACATCATCTTGTGTGTGCATCACTCTATGTCTATGGATATCCTTGTTTGTTCCTTGTGGGACTAACCCATGTAGGTATTGAAAGTGCAATTCACTCAAATGGATAGCTCCAAGTGATCTACATCAACATTGAGCATCCACATCTTCAACATCTACATGAAGTCATCATCGACAAAACCCGAGGTTAGTTCATCCCTCTAAGGGGGGATATCACATCTAGGGGGAGCTTTACTCTAAGACTTGAGCTAAAGCAACTCTAAAGATGTGAACACAACAATGCTTTATGTAAAAGTGGTAACCCCACTTGAGCTTAAACGATGAGTATGACCTATGATCAAGTGTTCTCACTTGACTCCTAAGTCAATATACTCATATATAGATGACCTTGTCATCGCAAATTGCTTGATAGATGCTAGAATTGGTTGTGCATGCCTTGTCACATATTTCATTTGCCATCTTATTGTGTGAGCATGCTGGTTGCAAATTTTACTCATTCGAGGACATCCACTTGTTGTTTTGATTGTTTGGTTTTATTTCCTTTTGCCAAGTGGATGGACAAGAATGCCTAAGAACCTCCTCTAGCTATCTATGCTTTTCTCGTCTCAAACTCTATTCGTGCTACATCACAAAATTTGATCAAGTCAGATTCGAACCACTCTGTGTGAGGAGCGCTCGGAGTCCCCGATTCGTCATAGACTTAAACTTCCAAAAACTCTTTATGATTCTCGGTCTGACCGATACCCTACTTTCGGTCCTACCGAGATCATTAAGTTGATCTAGGTTTTCGATCTCGGTGCAACCGATTTGAACCATTCGGTCACACCGAGTTGCAACAACTGTATACAGTTTTGCATCTCGGTGCCACTCAGTTGTTCCACTCGGTCACACCGACAGGGTCGGGCTATATATAGTCACGGGCAAAAATTTGGAAATTTCTCCGAACCCCTTCGCCCGCGCGATAGCCTGCTCTGCCAACTTGGTCTCCGGATCGTCTCCTTGCTGCCAGCCGCCTCCAGTCGCTGGTCTCCGTCGCCGTCAACGGAAATTCAACCCCGCCGTTGCCGCTGTAGCGAGTCTCCGCCGAACTAGGGTATGGACTCGATCTTTGTGCTATTCCCCAATCCGATTCTTAGCACATTGTGATCATCATGATTCTTGCCACGTTTGTTAAACTCCTATCCAGTCAATGCGTTTGTAGATTAGTTTTGATTCGAAAATTTTAGGGTTAGGTTTCCGCCGAAACCATCTCGGACCCACCGAGTTGAAAAACCCGGTCCCACCGATTTGGCTCATGCCATTGCACAAGTGAGACTCGGTCTGACCAAGAATTACTTATCGGTGTGACCGATTTTGGAACTTTGTGAAACCCTAGCAGTCTCGGTGCCACCGAACTATGACTCGGTCTGACCAAGTTCACTAGTTTAGGTTCCAAAACTGCTTCGGTATCACCGAGTTTAAAAATCAGTAGATCCGAGATGATTTCAGTGGGAAACTAAAACTAAGATTTTGAATCATTCTTTTGCAAAAATCTCTGCATTTTGTGATGCTCATCCACTCTACCTCATCTATAAACTATTCACAGGGTCAGCAGTCAGCTTGTTCATCATGTCAGACCAAAGTGATAGCCAGAACTTGTCAGAGCAGGAAGTGCAGATGAGTGAGGGCACTAGTCCCTCAAGTTCTTCAGATGAAGGCAGCAGGAGCACCCCTAGCAATCTGCCTAAAGCTGCCACCAGACAGAGGAAGATGAGAACCTCAGAATCAGAGGATGAGGATTATGTGGTAGAAGAGGAAGCAACTTCAAAGAGAGTAGTGCTCGAGAAGGAACATGGCTCAGCTCAAGGCACAAAGCCAGGATTGAAAATCAAAAGGTCAGCAGGTAGGCAGCCTATGCCAAAGGCCAGAGCCTCAACTCAGATTCCTGAAAAGCCTGCAACCATAGAGCCAGTTGTCGCTGAAGGAAAGAAAAGGAAGGAAAGGGTCAAGAAGACCGTAGCCAGAGTGCTTGGAAAGGCTTCCATCATGGAAGATGAGGAGGAAGAAGAAGAGGTAGCTGCACCAGCACCTAAGGCACCCAAGCTGATGGGTGATGCCATAAGATCAGGGGCAGTTGCTTCCAAGGCCAAGCCAGCTCCAAAGCCAAAACCAAAGAGGAATACAAGAAGCATCCCAGCTGCTGAGAAGAACAAGGCCCCAGTGCCTGACACTGCAGAAGATGATGAAGAGCAAGTTCTCAGAAAACTCAAGCCCAAGATCCCAGACCACAATGATGCTCATCCTGTGGCTGAGGACATGAAGCTCAGAAGAGACTCAGGGCTGAGGAAGTGGAGAGAAGCAGATCCGTATGCTTCAAGGAGAAGAACTGCTGTTGATTACAGGTTTCACACTAAGGAACAACAGGACTTCTATGAGACAGTTTTGTTGGACAAGAAGCCCATAGTTTGTGACATGAGATGGGTCGACTGGACCTACATGAAGGAAAATGAGGAACACTATCCTGGTGTGATTGACAACTTTAGTGCTTGTGGAGTTGCAGACTTTGTTGGGCAGAAGCTCACAAAGTGGAACGAGGAACTCATTATGCAATTCTACTCCACATCACACTTCTACCCAGATGGAAGGATCACATGGATGTCTGAAGGTACGAGGTACCAATCTACTGTTGCTGAGTGGGCACAGCTCATCAATGCCCCAGAGGAGCATGAGGATGACTTGGATATCTATGCCAAGAAGAAGATGGACCACAACTCTATGTCCAATATGTACAAGGAAATTCCAAATGAAGCTCTTGAAACTTTCAAATTTGGCTCAGTGCATTATCTTATGTCAGGGCTGCCAACTATTAATTGGATTTTGAGGCACACTCTCTTGCCCAAGTCAGGTGATCACAAGATGATCAGAGGCCATGCAATCAATTTGCTTCATGTATTTGATGTACCTCAGAAATTCAAGGTCATGAGCCTCATAGTAGAGACTATCAAGAGGACTGCAGCAGATCAGAAGAGGAGCTGTGGTTATGCCCCTCAGATTCAGTAGTTGATCAACTCAAAGATGGGCACAGGCATATACTTATTAGACAAGGAACACCTGCCCATCCATCCAGACTTTGAGGACAATCAAGTTGTCATGAATGAGAATGAACCATCATCTTCACAAGCACAAGCAAAGAAGAAGGCAAGGAAGGAGAAAGCTGCCAAGATGCCAACTCAAGAGGAGGCATCTGAGTATTTCTTGAAAACCAAACAAGAGCAGCTTGGTTACTTGATTGCATCCACACTGAGGATTGAGCAAGGAATGGCCACCCTCACTCAGAATCAGCAGAGCTTAGAAAGAATCATGGAACAGAAGTTCTATGACCTAGATGTCAAAGTAACAGAGATTCAGTCTGCAGTGGAACAATTACAGGATGATATGCAGGAGAGGAAGTGCAAGACTACAACTGATGCATTTGCCAGAGTGCCAAGAGCTCAGAGATCATATGCAGTGCCAGTTGCTGACACCAGAGCCACCAGTTCTGCACCAGCTATAGCCTCAGTTCCACCAGCTCCAGCGTCCACTTCAGCCTCGACTCCGACCACGTCTACAGAAGGCTTCGTCCTTGGAGTGCTCCGGACTCCACCACCACCTGAAGATCAAGCCTGAGTGTCGACTTAGCACTATGCATTTTCTAGGAACTTTTTGGTAACTTGTTGCCAAAGGGGGAGAAAATGTATAGATCATAGGCTTCGAGAGAGAGTGTTGCTTTTATTCTCTCTTGTTTTATTTGGTGGTTTTTCGAACTTTGTTTGCTTTTGTGTGAGATACTATGTCATTGCTTGTGAGACATTGATGATCATGTGTTTGATCATAAGCTACACTTAATGTTTGCTTAATATTATCATCTTATCTATCTTATGTGATCATTCACTATTCTTGGCGATGAGTGCATGTATTTCATTCTTATCATTTTAAACGCTCCACCAAGATGTATGTGACATGGAAGAGTAACCCATGACTCTAACTCTTTGTGCATTTGCAGTCCAAAGCAAATTTTAAATATGCACAAATTTAGGGGGAGCTCTTACTTGTCACATACTTCTCAAAGTGACGATATATTTCATGCTTATTATCATTTGTCGAAGCTTTGATCTATATGTTGTCATCAATTACCAAAAAGGGGGAGATTGAAAGAGCAACTATCCCTAGGTGGTTTTGGTAATTCATAACAACATATAGCTCATTGAGCTAATGCTATTCCAAGATGACTATTTTAGGAAAGCTCAATGATTGGCATGGCATGGATGTGAAAGTGGAACCCTCAAAATGCTAAGGACAAAGGATTGGCTCAAGCTCAAATGCTCAAGACTCTTCATTTTATATTTTAGTGATCCAAGATCACATTGAGTCTTTAGGAAAAGCGAATACTATCAAGGAGGGATGAGGTGTTGCTTAATGAGCCTCTTGCTTCATGTGCTTAGTGATATGCTCCAAAACCCTCAACTACTTTCCCATATCCACATATGACCTAAACCCTAAGCCAAACTCGGTCCTACCGATTCTTTCTATCCGGCGCCATCGAGTTTCACTTGTCATAAGCCACTGCCAAACCCTAGCAATTCGGTTCTACCGATAGGGATCTCGGTCTCACCGAGATGGGATTGCAAACTCTCTGTTTCCCTTTCGTAACTTTTTGGTCTCACCGAAAGAGCGAATCGGTCCCACCGAGATTGCAATGTAAACTCTTTGTTTCCCTTTTGTAACTTTTCGGTCTCACCGAAAGAGCAAATCAGTCCCACCGAGTTGGCCTGACCAACTCTCTGGTTAGCTAATTACCAAAATCGGTCTCACCGAGATTACGTTATGCCCAAACCCTAACCATATCGGTCCTACCGAGTTGCATGTCCGTCCCATCAAAAATCTCTAACGGTCACTAGGTTTACCTTTTCGGTCCGACCGAGTTTGTTGATTCGGTCCCACCGAGATTGGAAAACTGTGTGTAACGGTTGGATTTTGTGTGGAGGCTATATATACCCCTCCACCTCCTCTTCATTCGTGGAGAGAGCCATCAGAACACATACACAATTCCAACTCATATGTTCTGAGAGAGAACCACCTACTCATGTGTTGAGACCAAGATATTCCATTCCTACCATATGAATCTTGATCAGCCTTCCCCAAGTTGCTTTCCACTCAAATCTTCTTTCCACAAGATCCAAATCCTATGAGAGAGAGTTGAGTGTTGGGGAGACTATCATTTGAAGCACAAGAGCAAGGAGTTCATTACCTACACACCATTTGTTACTTCTTGGAGAGTGGTGTCTCCTAGATTGGCTAGGTGTCACTTGGGAGCCTCCGACAAGATTGTGGATTTGAACCAAGGAGTTTGTAAGGGCAAGGAGATCGCCTACTTCGTGAAGATCTACCGCTAGTGAGGCAAGTCCTTCGTGGGCGATGGCCATGGTGGGATAGACAAGGTTGCTTCTTCGTGGACCCTTCGTGGGTGGTTGCTTCTTCGTGGACCCTTCGTGAGTGGAGCCCTCCGTGGACTCGCGCAACCATTACCCTTCGTGGGTGGAGACCTCCGTGGACTCGCGCAACCGTTACCCTTCGTGGGTTGAAGTCTCCATCAACGTGGATGTAGGATAGCACCACCTATCCGAACCATGGGAAAAACATCCGTGTCTCCAATTGCGTTTGAATTCTCCAAACCCTTCCCTTTACATTCTTGCAAGTTGCATGCTTTACTTTTCCGCTGCCAATATACTCTTTGCATGCTTGCTTGAATTGTGTGATGATTGCTTGACTTGTCCTACAATAGCTAAAATCTGCCAAGAACTAAAATTGGGAAAAGGTTAAGTTTTTATTTGGTCAAGTAGTCTAATCACCCCCCTCTAGACATACTTTCGATCCTACAGTACTGCACACCTACTGAGGAAACCAAGAATGAGCGCAAAGTGCGCAAACAGAGGATAGAGAGGAGATGGGCAAGAGAATGGAGGGAGTACAGATATGTCACTCCTAAGTACATGAAGAAATTCGCACTCAATCCTGCATGCCCAAGAGCTCCATTGGCACCTGGCCAAGTAGCAAATCCCACCAGCCTCAAGCGCGGTGAGGACTATCCTGATGAATGGGTCAAGCGCCAAGGCAAGTTGGCCAAGCAAGCCAGAGAAGCAGTGAGGAAATTCAATGAAGACTCTGCTGTGGCTGCTGCTGCCTCTGCTGAGGCCTCTGTCAAGCCAAGGAAATCCATGCCTAAGAAGCCTGCTCGTAAGACAAGTGCTTCACCAACAGTGCCCTCACGGCCAAGTTCCTCAGCTGCGCCCTCACGGCCAGACTCTTCAAGGTCCTCACGACCAATCCCTCAAGCTTCTCCTTCAAAATCCTCAGCACCTCCTCCAAAGTCCTCAGCTGTTCCGACAAAGTCCTCAACACCTGTGCATCTGGCCTCGTGCCAAAGGACTACATGCATCTCCATTGCCTCTGGTGTCTCAGCAAGCTCCTCAGTTGCACCAAATTCTTCATCTGGCCCCACTCTGATGAAGACCAAGGCAATTGTTGGACGAGGTCCTCGGCCAAGTCCTCAAAAGAAGCAAGTCGCTTTCCAAGTGCCACCTGAAGAAGATGAAGCTGATGATGATGAACTTGCAGAAATCATTAGAGACAGACAAGTTAGGGCCGCTAGAGCCAAAGGCACACCTGTGCCACTACTTTTGGATCCCAAGCTGATCCCCGACTACATTGATCTCTGGCACAAGAACCCAAATACTCCTATGCCTGAATTCAAGCTGACGCCTGGTCAAAATCACATGCTGACTCATTTCATCCAAGAGGAGAAATGGAAATATGATCAGGCCAGGCAGATCAAGAAGGCCCAGTACAGAAAGGAGAAATACCTGAAGAACAACGTTGTCAATATGACCACTGATGAACTTGTAAAAATCCAATCTGAAATCAAAACCCTCAACGATGACTTCAAAGCCTACTATGCTGATTGGCAAGGAGTCAAAGTTAGATTTGTAAAGATAACTGAACAGTTCACTTCAAATGTTGCTGCCCCAATGCAACAGGAAATTCCTCAGGCTGAAGCATCTACTCAGCCGACTGAAGAACATGCCAGCACCACTGATGACAATCAGGCTGCTGAAGAAAATGTGAGTTCCAGGGCACCCACTAGTGTTGTGCCTGAAGAAACTGAAGAACTCAGGGCAACTGCATCAGTTGTGCCTGAAGAAAATCAACCAGATTCCTCAGCTGCTCCTGCACCAACTTCAACTCCAATCCTTCCATCTGCATCAGATGTGAAGAAGACCAAGGCTGCAGAGCATGCTGCAGTGAAGAAAAGGAAAGCATCAGCTGCTTCAGATTCTTCAGCTCCGAAGAAAATGAAGCCTATGACAAGCTCATTTGCAAATCCGATTGATGCTGTTCCCATTTCAACCAGGCCATCAAAGGACCTTGTTCCTTTTGATGAAGAATATGTGATCCCCAGCGGATCTGATGAAGAAGCTCCTTCTGCTGCTTCGTCTGAACCGTTGGATGAAGAAATTGAAGTGGATGCGATCCCTTCAACACCTATCATCTCCTCGCCTATGCCTCAGTTCATAGCTGAAGAGGCTGGCGTTGAAGAAATGGAGGATGAAGATGTGAACATTGGCTGCTCCATACCCGTAATCAGTGATGAATTCTAGGAAAGTCAGCATCCAAACTCTCCAATGTTCACCCCTCTACAGCAAATTCCTCAGTCCCCCACACAAACTGTTCACATGGGCTCTGAAGAAACTCATCCCACTGCATCTGTCCATGAGGAAATTCCAACCACTAGCGCTGAAGAAACTGCTGCTGCTGAACAACCAACTACGCAGACTGCCACTGAGGAAGAACCAGAAATTCCTCAGCCTGAAGAACCTGCGATTGAGATTCCTGAGGTCCTGATGCAACTCATTGACACTCCTCTGCCAAAGCCAAAGGATCCATTCTCACGCAAGCAAAAGTTCAAGGCTGATGATTTCTTCGGCGAGCACGTATTCTTCGAAGATTATAACCCATATGACTCTGCTCGCATTAGGAAGAGGCAGTTCTGGACTGTTAGTCAAGCCAATTTCTATTCCTCAGTGTTGTTCAACAAGGAGAAGATTTTCTACCATGAGCATATTCCTCACGTGGATATGGAATCTCTGTCGTGCTTCGCACCAGTCCTCAGTGTTCTTCACGACGCTGGACTGCTCAATTTTTGCTCTGACATCTGCGATTGGAATGAAGAACTGATTCTTTAATTCTATGCAACGCTGCACATCACTGGAAATGCTGAAGATGTGAATTCATGGGTGCTGGACTGGATGTCTGAAAACACTCACTACACTGCACCAGCCTCTGAATTGCTTCGTGCTCTACCACTCAGTCCTCCCCTTGAAGAAGCTCGCTGCATCTACAGTGAACCTGAGCTCACACATCATTACATGCAAGTGCTGATGAAGCCTTTGAAACCAGGTCAGGCACCACGAACAAAATTCCTCATGAAGGAATTCATGTACGTGCCTAGAACTGTCTATCGTATTCTTATGAGGACAATCAGTCCTATCAAAGGCCACGACTCATCTGATGAGGAAATTATTGGCATCATGAAGAATCTGGTATTCAACATCATTCATGGCATTCCTGTCAACTATCACGATTTCTTCATGAGGACTATGGCCAATGTTGCACTATCTCTGTTTGAGCTGAAGCCTTATGCACCTTGGATCATGAGATTCCTCAGGACAAGGTCTTCACTCAACTACAAAGCTGATTTCCAGAATCATCTCAGCTACTTGTCCCCAATTGAAGTCCTCAAGCAGACATATTCCTCAGTTGATGGAAAGGGCAAGGCACTAGCTGTAATTGGTGAAGGCATTCGTCCATTGGATGGTCAGTTTCGCAAAGCTGCATCTTATTCCACCAATGATGACTCTGCCACACATGATTCTGCCAATGCTCTCAAGTCCACTCCTCAAGCCACTGCTCCGCGCGTGATGACAGACCGTGAACTTCTGCTTAGTCTTCACCAGAAGGTGGATCGAAATCACAAATGGGTTAAGCGTCAGTTTGGTTCACTTCTTCACAACATGACTGCCACACACAATGCAGTGAAGAAAAACCACTACTACCTCCATCAAGTCTTTGGTCGCACCTGGGCAATCCTGTCTCATCTGTATGGTGAAGAAGATCTAAAGAACATGGGTCTTAATGAAGATTTTGACTGGTCTGCACCTCCACCGAAGAAATTCAAGAAGGTCAAGGTTCCTTCTCCGGTGGCCAGCTCATATTCTTCATCACGCGACACTGATGAACATGAAGATTTAGATGACACTGCGGCAGGCCCTACATCAACCAACGACCCCAACAACGTTGGCGCTCCTTCATCAACTTGATTATCTTCAGGGGCGTTAGTCCTCAGTTTCGATCCTTTTGGTCATTTGATGACAAAGGGGGAGAAATTTGAGTTAGTCTTCAAGCGGGTCTATTTTATCGCCCATATACAACACTAAGTTACAACTCTCGTTCTTCTGAAACTTTATTGGATCGGTTGTAATCTTAAACCCGATGGTGCTCTGATACTTTTGATGCACTATGCTCTGATACTCTTTTCTGCATGCTTATTCCTCGTTAAAATTATTGCACGCATGCTGAATTTCATCAGGCACCATATTTCATCATGCATTTCAAATTCTTCATATTATATGTTAAATGCGTGTATGAATTACAAGATATAGGGGGAGATCTCCATGATTCAACTCTTCAAGTGTGCATTGCTTCAAAAGCAAATTCCTCACTATGCACATCTTCAGGGGGAGTTCTTCTATATCTTGCAATCAAATTCCTCAATATCAGTATTTACACTTCATATGTTTATCCCCGTTGAAAACTTAACCTATATTGTCATCAATCACCAAAAAGGGGGAGATTGTAAGTGCATCTAGTGCCCCTTAGTGATTTTGGTGTATTGAAGACTTATAGGTTAAGGGACTAATGCGTGTGTGAGTGTACACAGGTCTATAAGTCTATGAGGAGTTTGATATTTACAGGAAAAGTCGACCCCTAAAAATGAATATCTTCGACTGAAGATTTTGGTATTTCTGAAGACTTTCATGAAGACTTTGAAAGTGAAGAAATTGGTGTGTCCGTGAAGACTTGATATTCATGCGAGGAATATGAAGCTTGAAGACTTTCGTTTTCATAGTTTTGTTTTTCTCTTTCTTGAGTCATAGGAAACACCGTACTGTTAAAGGGGGTCGAGGAAATACTAAGGAAAAATTTCCATGTGATGCTCAACTCAAAATCCTACACCTACCAATCCCTTCGAGTGAAGCCATTGGAAATCTCATACAGTTTAGTCAATTTCTTCAGTGACAGAGACGAATTTCTTCTGGTCTCTGAGGAATTTGTCCTGACTGAGGAGTTAGGAATTCGCCAGTGCGGATTGCCTACACAGTGAGCAACATGATAGCCCTGAGGATTTTGCTACTCAAAATTCCGACCGTTGTTGTGCTATGCGCCAGCTGTTCCAAAATATCTATCCACCTAATGGTTATATCATTGAAGGGCATTTATGTCTTATCATGTCGGGCTGCTCTCTAGGCTATAAATAGCCACCCCCTACAACCACTAGCTGGTTGGCTGCTCCGAGAGAAACCGACACTTGTCATTTGAGAGCATCCCATCCTCCAAGGACTTTGAGCGAAAATCATCACGTGAGGAAAAACCAAAAACCCCAAACCCAAACACCTACAAACCCCAAGTGATTGAGCATCACTGAAGAGATTGATCCTGAGTGGATCCGACGCTTGTTACCTTTGAAGACTGTGCTTCTTCCAGACGGTTAGGCGTCATGGTCTAGAGCATCCAAGAGGAATTGTGGATCGCCGCGTGACCAAGTTTGTGAAGGTTTGGAAGTCGCCTGAAGACTTACCACGAGTGATTGGACGAGGTCTGTGTGACCTTAGTTCAAGGAGAATACGGTGAGGACTGGGTGTCTTGGACTAAGTGTCCTTGACTGGGTGTCCGGGATTGTGTGTCCTCGAGTTTAAATACTCAGCCGCTCCAACCAGACGTACAACTGAGACAACAGTTGGAACTGGTCTACCAAATCATTGTCTTCACCAAGCTTACTGGTTCTATTTCCTCAACTCTTTCATTTCCTCATAACTGTGTTGTATGTTTGTTCATATCTGTGTTTGAAGACTTTAACTGAAGACTTTCTCAATTTCCTCAGTTCAATTTCTTCAGTCTGTTTGTCTTCATCCTGTGTTACCTGTGATTACGCTTCTTGTACTCTGTGCCTGTCTTCATTTCATCATGATGACTATGCTTGTATTCTGTTATGTTTACCTTTGAGTACTTATTCTGCTGCTAGTAGTTCTTCGCTAAGGAATTTCCTCACCGACAAATTCCTCAGTGAAGAATTTCATAAAAATCGCCTATTCACCCCATCTAGTCGATATAACGCACTTTCATCTAGACATACTTTCGATCCTACAAGTGGTATCAGAGCTTTGGTCTCCATTTGCCTTGATTTTCATAGCTTTGGTGATTATAGCCTTGGTTTCACAACCTAGGGAGTATGGTGTCTAGCGAGGGAAATTACCACCATAGAGGTCCTTACTTTGATGGTACTAATTTTGCTAGTTGGAAGCAAAAGATGAAAATGCATATTCTTGGACATAACCCCGCCATTTGGGCTATTATGTGTATTGGCTTGCAAGGTGAATTCTTTGATGAGAGAACTGAACCGTGAGGCTAGCGCGGAAGAGTTGAAGATGTTGCAATACAATGCTCAAGCTTGTGATATCCTCTTCAACGGATTGTGCCCTAAAGAATTCAACAAAATCAACCGTCTTGAGAATGCAAAGGAAATTTGGGATACTTTGATTGATATGCACGAGGGTACCGATTCCGTCAAGGAATCCAAATTGGATGTGCTTCAAAGTCAACTTGACAAGTTCAAAATGAAGGATGGTGAAGGTGTCGTTGAAATGTACTCTAGGCTTTCTCTCATCACAAATGAGATTGCCGTCTTAGGAAGTGAAGAGATGACCAATAGATTCATCATCAAGAAGATCCTAAGAGCCTTGGATGGAAAATATGATACCGTGTGCACATTGATCCAAATGATGCCCAACTACAAAGATCTCAAGCCAACGGAAGTCATTGGAAGAATTGTTGCTCATGAGATGTCACTCAAGGATAAGGAAGAGCTTCACAATAAGTCAAGTGGTGCTTACAAAGCCTCATGTGATGCTCCTACATCATCAAGTGAGAAAAAAGTCTTCAATAAAGAATTGAGCCTAATGGTGAAGAACTTCAACAAGTTCTACAAGAGTAGAAGCAAGGAAAGAAGTTCCAAGTCAAGGTCCTACAATGACAAAAGATCTTCGAGTCGTGAACGAAATTGCGACAATTGTGGAAGACCCGGACACTACTCCAATGAGTGTACGCCCCCCTACAAATGAAGAGAAGGATCACCACCAAGAGAGAGAAGGAGTAGAGATGATCGTTATGAATGAAGAACATCACGGAGAAGCAAGGATTCAGAAAGGAAGGACAAGTCATCAAGGAGCTACACAAAACGAAGACATCAAGCTCATGTTGGTGAATGGGTATCCGGCTCCGACTCCGACAATCACTCCGAAATAAGTTATCACTCCGACTCCGAATATACTCAAGATGAAGGTGTTTCCGGTCTAGCACTTGTGTCAACCAACTCCTACGACATATTTGACTCTCCAAATGAAGGAATTGGAAGATGCTTCATGGCCAAAGGCCCAAAGGTATCACACCCCGAGTATGTTGATTTCAATAGTGATGAAGATGATTTGCTAGGTGATGATGATTTACTTGCTGGAAACTCTAGTGATGAAAACTAGTATGAACTTGCTATTAATCATGATAATCAAGATAAAACAAATGATGATGATAAGAAGGAGATTGAGCATCTAACTAAAGAGCTAAAATCTCTTAAGTTAGCTCATGAAACTACCTTGGAAGATCATCAAGAACTTTTAAAGACTCATGAGAAGTTATGCTTTGAAAAGCTCAACCTTGAGCAATAGCATGGGTTCTTAAAAGCAATCGATGATGATCTTCGCAAGAAATGTTCTTCTTACATTGCCAAGCGTTTACTCTTGTCTACTTACATGGCATAAGTTAAATCTAGCAACAAGAGTAAGAAAGGTTCTTCTTCTAGTAGTAACAATAATCATGTTAAATCCAATGTTGTTGCTTCTAGTAGTTCTCTTGATTCCACTAATGATTCTCTTAGCCAAGTTACACTTGAGCAAGAAAATAGCTTATTGAAGGGAATTATAGAGAAAGGTGTTTACAAGAGCCTTGCAGAAAGTAAGCAATTTGAGCAAATTGTACGCAAGCAAGGAAGGCACCGGAAGAATCAAGGTGTTGGTTTTGAACGAAAGTTCAATGCCAATGGAGTTGAGTGGGAAGAAGATCAATACCCCAAGACGAAGTTTGTTCCTCCACAAGAGAAGTACGATCCTACTTATTTCCAAGGGACACAAGCTCAAGATGATCTTCCACCACAAGACCACAAGCAAAAAGGCAAGGACAAGCTTCAAGAGGAGATTGATGCATTCGAAGAAGCTCCTAAGACCTTGGTCAAGTGGGTTCCCAAGACTACATCAAGTTCTACTTCATCAAGAATGACTACAACTCCAAGGATTCCCATCAAGATAATGTGGGATCCCAAAGAAGAAGAACTAGAGAGTTCTTGAGGGTGACTCCGCCAACATACTTCACTCATATCATTTCGGCGAGGACAAGTGCAAACAACTTCCACATCTTGCACTAGTTCAAGGAGTCACAATCCCTCTTGTTGGTAAGACAAGGGACAAGGTAACCTATTGCCTTCATGGATATCATCTTGTGTGTACATCACTCTATGTCTATGGATATCCTTGTTTGTTCCTTGTAGGACTAACCCATGTAGGTATTGAAAGTGCAACTCACTCCAATGGATTGCTCCAAATGATCTACATCCACATTGAGCATCCACATCTTCAACACCTACATGAAGTCATCATCGACAAAACCCAAGGTTAGTTCATCCCTCTTAGGGGGGATATCACATCTAGGGGGAGCTTTACTCTAATCATTTGAGCTAAAGCAACTCTAAAGGTGTGAACACAACAATGCTTTATGTAAAAGTGGCAACCCCACTTGCACTTAAACGATGAGTATGACCTATGATCAAATGTTCTCATTTGACTCCTAAGTCAATATACTCATATATAGATGACCTAGTCATCACCAATTGCTTGATAGATGCTAGAGTGTTTGCGCATGCATTTCCACATATTTCATTTGCCATTTTATTGCATGAGCATGTTGATTGCATATTTTACTCATTCCAGGACATCCATTTGTTGCTTTGATTGTCTGGCTTTTCTCTTTTGCCAAATGGATGGACAAGAATGCCTAAGAACTTCCTCTAGCTATCTATGCTTCTCTCGTCTCAAACTCTATTCATGCTACATCACAAAGTTTGATCAAGTCAGATTCGAACCACTCTGTGTGAGGAGCACTCGGAGTCCCCGATTCGTCATAGACTTAAACTTCCAAAACCTCTCTGTGCATTTCAGTCTGACCGATACATCCACTTCGGTCACACCGAGTTCACTGAGTTGATCTAGGTTTTCAATCTCGGTGCAACCGACATTAACTTTCCGGTCACACCGAGTTGCAGTAACCGCTTGTGATTCTACATCTCGGTGCCACCGAGTTGTTCCACTCGGTCACACTGACAGGGTCAGGATATATATACCCATGGGTGAGATTTTGGAAATTTCTCCAAAACACTCCATCCCGCGCATATCCTGCTTTGCCGCCTCGGGTATTCAGATCGTCTCCTCGTCGCCAACAACCTCCCGCTGCTGGTTTCCATCGCCGTCAACAAGATTCTGCCCCATCGTTGTTGCCGTAGCGAACTCTCGCCGAACTAGGGTATGAGTTCAATCTTGTGTGCTAATTCCTTACTCCGATTCCTAGCACATTGCTTTGCCATGATCATTACCATGTATGAAATCAATCTATCCAGAGAAAACTTCCTTTAGGTTAGGTTTGATTCGAAAATTTAGGGTTAGGCCTCCGCCGAACTCATCTCGGACCGACCGAGTTGTAGAAATCGGTCCCACCGATTTGGCTTAGGCCATTGCACATGTGCTTTTTGGTCTGACCAAAATTGCAAATTGGTGCGATGGAATTCGACTCTCTGTGAAACCCTAGCAATCTCATAGCCACCGAACTGTGACTTGGTCTGACTGAGTTCACTAGTTTAGACTCCAGCAGTTGCTTCGATATCACCGAGCTTAATAAATCAGTAGCTCCGAAATGATTTCTGTGGAGAACTAAAACTAAGTTTTTGACTCATTTGTTTTGCAAAAACTCTGCACTTTGTGATGCTCATCTATTCTACCTCATCTATATCTATTCACAGGGTTTGCTGTCAGTTTGCTTGCTAGAATGTCTGACCAGAGTGATAGTCAGAACAAGTCAGAAGAGCAAGTGCAAATGAGTGAGGGCACTAGTCCCTCAAGCAGCTATGATGAGGGAAGCAGGAGCACTCCTAGTAATTTTCCCAAGGCAGCCACCAGATCAAGGAAGAAGAAAACCTCAGATTTTGAGGATGAGGACTATGTGGCTATAGAGGAGGAAGTTAGCTCCAAAAAGAAAGTGTTGAAGAAAGAATATGGTACTGCTGCAACAACAAAGCCTGGACTGCATAAGAAGACCCCTGCCAAGAGGATGCCAACCTTAAAGGCCAGGGCCTCAACTGCTGGAACTTCTAAGCCAATTGAAGAGGCTGCTGGAGAGGGTAAGAAAAGGAAAGAGAGGGTCAATGTCGGTGTCAAAACCGGCGGATCTCGGGTAGGGGGTCCCGAACTGTGCGTCAAGGCCGGATGCTAACAGGAGACAAGGGACACGATGTTTTTACCTAGGTTCGGGCCCTCTCGATGGAGGTAATACCCTACTCCTGCTTGATTAATATTGATGATATGGGTAGTACAAGAGTAGATCTACCACGAGATCGAGGAGGCTAAACCCTAGAAGCTAGCCTATGGTATGATTGTTGTATATGGAGTTTATTGCCTACGGACTACAACCCTCCGGTTTATATAGACACCAGATAGGGTTAGGGTTACATAGAGTCGGTTACAATGGTAGGAGATCTTGAATATCCGCATCGCCAAGCTTGCCTTCCACGCCAAAGGAAGTCCCATCCGGACACGGGACGAAGTCTTCAATCTTGTATCTTCATAGTCCAGGAGTCCGGCTGAAGGTATAGTCTGGCTACCCGAACACCCCCTAATCCAGGACTCCCTCAGTAGCCCCCGAACCAGGCTTCAATGACAATGAGTCTGGCGCGCAGATTGTTCGGCATTGCAAGGCGGGTTCTTCTCCAAATCCTGTGTACCTGTAGGAATAATGTCTGATTTTTGTAATGTAGCGCTCCTCGGCTCCCACGCCCAATAATGGCCGTCTTCCATGTGTCAAACGAATGCGAAAAGCCAGGGCGTTTTTACATCCACACCCCTAGCTGTATAAACAAGCCGCCTATTTAACGGGATGGGGATTTAGGTCCAAACCACATCCTCTCCTCTCCGCGAGTTATCATCAGAGCGCTTCCAGCAAAGGTCCATTCCAACATGACCATCCGTCGCAGCTCCCCCCTCGCCCCTCCGGTCCCAAACCCGGGGACTGGGAGAGTTGCACCATCCCGCATAGCGAGTTAGTGTCGCTTCAGGCCAAGGGATTTCTCCCTCAGGCATACATGGTTCCGGTCCGAGCCGGTCTCGCCACCTATAATGGCGGAAAACAAGCGGAGAGCACCCCCAATCCTTCTAAAGGGGAGTGGGTGTGCCTCGTCCCCTATCTAATAAGGGGACTGGGGTTTCCAATTCATCCATTTCTCCGCGGGCTTCTAGAGTTCTACGGCCTCCAGCCGCACAATCTCACGCCCGCCTCCGTATTACATATTGCGGGTATCGTCGCCCTTTGCGAGCTATTTTTAGGCATTGAGGCCCATTTCGCGCTGTGGAAGAGGTTATTCTGCCTGGTGCCCCGTTCTCGAGAGGGGTCTATATACCAAGTGGGCGGAGCCGAAGTATGGCGCATCACCGGGACCGGATACCTATCCGGAACCCCAAAGAAGGCGTCCGAGGACTGGCCTTCGGAATGGTTTTACATAGATTACGTCCCGCTACCGGACCCTATCCGGGTCGGTCTCCCTGAGTTCAACAATGCTCCACTGAAGAAACGCTTGAGCTGGCGTCCGCGGAGCTCTCAGAGAGAAAGCGACAGAGACGTCCTTTACCTGATGGGCCGGATAAGACTGTTGGCTCATTCCGGACTAACCATGATTGGAGTCATGGCCGCATGCATTATGCGGGGGGTGCAGCCGCTTCAATATAGAGGCCACCCCATGTGGGATTTCAACGGGGAGGATGACGCCACCCGTTACGGTCGTAAGGGGCCGGCCTCAGCTGCCGCTCTAGTAAAGACCTTATCCTCTTTGTACAAGGGAGAAAAGGAGGAATTCCTCCGCATCAACCCGCAGGCCGGATTTACTATGTACGATCCTCCAAGTCGGGTAAGTGAACAATTGCGCTTGCCCGTTTGTTTCATACTCCCACGGTTAGATATGTAGTCTAACGACTTCAGTGCAGGGACTGCGACAGGAGGTAAAGGATATAAACAGCCGCCCTCCACAGCCCGAGGACCCAGAACGGTCCCTCGATCCGGACTCCGAAGAGGATCCGGACATATCGGTGGAGTTTATCGACGGGGTGTTCCATCAGCTAAGCAAGGACAATACCTTGGTAGCCATCACGGCTGATTACCCAGGGTTAATCCCGGCCTCCCAGGTGACAGAAACCGGAGTCTCATTCCCTTGAGAGAGATTCCACTCTCACGTATTCCGGTGTTTCTGACGACAACCGTGTTTTGCAGGGGAGATTTCTGAGGCAGGAGGCCGAACCTGCGGGGCTAGCCAACGAGGGGCCGCAGGGCCCCGTGGGACAAAAAGGAATGCAGTCCGGACTGAGATGCCGGTGCAAAGGTATAGCGCACCCTCTGTTTCCCTGGCGTTATTCTATTAGGGTATATTAACGTTCGTGCTATCTTCAGAACGAAGAGACCTCGCCGGACTACATCCGGAGAGGTTGCCAATCGCGCCTCCACCAGCCAGGCTCCAACGTCTGGCCAGGAAGCGGAGGCGAGCACAAGGCGCGCACCGGACGCTCCTCCGACAGAGGATGCGGACAGACTGTCTGCCACAAATTCTGAAGTGGAGAGTGCCATGAACCACAGGCGTCGCCGGACAGTTCTACACGACGCTTGTTTCTCCCAAGAGGCTTTAGATGACTTTAATTCGGGAGATGCGTACCTCCGTGCCGCTCAAAATGGTTTAGCCAGAGCCACGGAGTAGTATGTAAAAGACATACGGGTAAGAAAATTTTGGTTAAACATATATATGCCAGTAGCCCCCGAGACTTGAAGTAGTTAGAGCAACTGATTTAAGGATCATTTAATATGCAGGTTCTTACAGAGAAGAATACTGTACTGTCCCAGGAGCTGGAAAAGTGCAAGGCCCAACTAGAGGCCGCACTAGCCGCAGCAGGGGAGCCCAAAGAGACCCCCTCAGGTAAGATACACTTCGAAAGATTAGTATTGTGCAGTGTGGGTGCAAATCTGACAAATCATATTGCAGATGGCGCCGGACTCGATCCGGACAAGCAACAACTCTTACGCCGGCTAACGGCTGGTGAGAGTACGTTGACAAAGGTGAGGCGAGAGAAGAATGATCTTCAGGATGCCAACACCAAGCTGGGCGTCGAACTTAAAGATGTTTGTGGCCAGCTATCGGACTCCACGAAGGAGAATCAGCGGCTTCGACGCGGCATTTTTAGTAAGTTCTTGAACGAACTTCGAAAAGAAAAAAAAGTTCGGCGAGGAAGTCGACTAACAGAGTAATGTCTGTAGGTATGCTCACAGGTCGACCTGCAGAGGAGATGCCCGGTTCTGCAGGTGACCTTCTTCCCGAACTCTTGCAACTGCACGAGCGAATTCGGCAGGCGATGCGGGGTATTGCCCAAGCCTTATGGCCTGCCCACTCCGTGCCCGAGGGCCTTGGAGAGCTTGTGGAGAAGCTGAAGGGAGCTCGGCGGCGCTTTCGGTTGTGGAAGATATCGGCCTGCCGACAAGGCGCTAGGGAGGCCTGGGCCATGGTGAAGACCCGTTTTACAAAGTCTAACCCGAACCACATGGCCGAGGTCAGACCAGTGGGGCCTGACGGGAAGGAGATCCCTGTGAGCTTAGTATACGGCCAAGTAGAGTTGGCCGTGAAGTATTCCTAGCAGGACTGTAAATTAGACAGCCTGTTAGATGGTATAGAAGAGGAATACAATCAGTCAGAATGACTATGCAATTTTGAATTGACACGTGTAATGCCTTATAGCCGGATTGTAGATCGTTTGTCATTGCCGACCTTTTCGCTTCAACCTCGGGACCTGACGGTCCGGAGTGTGTCCGAATACCATAGTGGTTATATAAGAACCACGGTATGCGTGGAGACCAGGCGTAGGGCTCATTAGTGCTTTATCAGACAAGTGCCCAACTAGTTATGTTATATTACATGGTTAGTAAGAAACATCTTCTAGAGAGAATAGTTCCGTTAGGGGTTCCTTTCGCTGGGAGGCATGCCCTAAAGTGCATGTTCGGACTGCGTGAGAAGACGCAGAAAAAAAGCATCTGGGGGCGCATAAAATGAGTAGAAAGATCATCTTTTATTTCACCGACCGAATATTCCCTTAAGAATGCTAGCTTTCGGCTTCACCCAGTCTGAGGTACACATCCGGCTGACCCGGCAGTAACAATCGCAGAGGTGCTCTCTTTACCGCCTAGCCGAACAATCGGGAACGTAGGGATAAGCACAGGAGCCAGGCAACCCAGCTTGGCCAAAACTTAAGTCATATCGATGCATATAATGGTGAAGAAAAAGGTACATGCGGAAGTTTGACGCATGTGTTGGGCGTGAAGCCTGTATAAATAAGCTTCTGTTAAAGAAGCCCCCAGGTTTAATGAGCGCGAGTGGCGCGTCACTAGATGAGCCTTTAAGGGCTATAGAAGAAAAGAGGGGAAGGAGAGAAATGTAAGACAGAAAAAAATGCAAAAAATGGACAGAGGAAGGAGACGAACACAGAGTCCGGCGCTAGGCATAGAATCTTCAGAGACGGGTGGCGTTCCACGGGTTCGGCTCGAGTCGGTTATCCGACGCATCTCGCAGGCGGTACGCCCCACTAGTCAGGACTTGGTCGATTATGAATGGACCTTCCCACTTGGGCTTGAGTTTGTCCTTTTTCTTATCCGGCGGGCGTAGAACTAGTTCGCCAACATTGTAATTTTTGGCCCGTACTTCTCTGCTTTGATATCTTCGGGCCTGCAGTTGATAAAATGCGGAACGGGCTTTTGCCACGTCACGCTCCTCCTCCAAGGCGTCCAAGTTGTCCTGCCGATCAAGCTCGGCTTCTCTTTCTTCGTACATGCGCACTCTAGGTGAGTCATGAATTATGTCGCAGGGCAGAACTGCCTCTGTGCCGTACACCATAAAAAATGGTGTGTATCCGGTGGTGCGATTTGGCGTGGTCCGTAGCCCCCATAGCACGGAGTCGAGCTCCTCTACCCAGTGCGTGTTAGATTCCTTGAGGGACCGCACCAGTCTGGGTTTAATGCCGCTCATGATAAGACCATTTGCACGTTCGACCTGGCCGTTGGTTTGTGGGTGATAGACGGAAGCATAATCGAGCTTGATGCCCATATCTTTGCACCAGAGTTTTACCTCGTCGGCGGTAAAGTTTGTGCCGTTATCGGTTATGATGCTGTGGGAGACGCCATAACGGTGTACAACCCCGGATATGAAGTCTATCACAGGTCTGGATTCGGACGTTTTAACAGGCTTGGCTTCTATCCATTTGGTGAATTTATCCACCATGACCAGTAAGTATTTTTTCCTATCGGTCCCACCTTTAAGGGGTCCGACCATGTCAAGCCCCCAGACCACAAAAGGCCAGGTGATGGGTATAGTTTGGAGTGCGGTGGGTGGCATATGGCTTTGGTTGGCAAAAAGTTGGCAACCAGCGCATCGTTGGACTAGGTCCTGAGCGTCTGCCCGGGCCGTCGGCCAATAAAAGCCTGTACAGAAAGCCTTGCTAACAAGGGACCGAGCAGCGGCGTGGTGACCACCGAGTCCGGCATGAATTTCAGCCAGAAGGTTCCGCCCTTCCTCTTCGGAGATGCACCTTTGAAGGACTCCGGTAGTGCTTTTCTTATAAAGCTCTCCCTCATGGACTCTATAGGCTTTAGATCGCCGCACTATGCAGCGGGCCTCGTTTTGGTCCTCCGGGAGTTCCTGCCTAGTAAGGTAGGCTAGGAATGGTTCTGTCCACGGGGCGATAACCGCCATTATGACGTGGGCTGAAGGTGTAATTTCATTGGCAGAGCCTCCAATTGTGTCAGATTGTTCGGCGTCGAGTGGTGCGGCTGGGTCCGGGCTGTTATTTGCGGGTTCCCCCTCCCATGCTACGGATGGCTTGAACAATCTTTCCAAAAAGATGTTGGGGGGGGGGGGACTACATCGCGTTTTTCTCCGGTGCGTGCCAGGACGTCCGCTGCTTGATTATTTTCTCGGGCTATATGGTGAAACTCCAGCCCTTCAAACTGAGCTGACATTTTTAGGACGGCGTTACGGTAAGCTGCCATTTTTTGGGTCCTTGGCGTCGAAGTCTCCATTTATTTGGGATATCGTGAGGTTTGAATCCCCGCGTACCTCTAGGCGTTGGATATTGCTATCCGGAGACCATGTAGGAGGGCCTCATATTCGGCTGCATTGTTGGAATCCGTGTACATGATCTGGAGCACATATTGGACTGTGTCTCCTGTGGAGGACGTCAGGACGACGCCAGCCCCCAGTCCGGCCAACATTTTGGAGCCATCGAAATGCATAATCCAGTTTGAATATGTACCGTACTCTTTAGGGAGCTCGGCCTCCGTCCATTCTGCGACGAATTCGGCCAAAACTTGCGATTTAATAGCTCGCCGTGGCTTATAGGTTATATCAAACGGGAGAAGCTCGATGGCCCATTTTGCAATCCGGCCCGTTGCATCGCGGTTGTTGATAATATCGTTGAGTGGTACTTCCGAGGCTACTGTTATGGAACACTCTTGAAAGTAGTGTCGTAGCTTCCGGGATGCCATGAATACCGCGTATGCAATCTTTTGATAATGCGGGTACCGTGATTTGCATGGAGTGAGGACAGTGGATACATAGTAGACCGGCCTTTGAAGGGGGAATTTGTGTCCATCCGTTTCCCGCTCGACAACGAGCACTGCGCTGACAACTTGATGTGTTGCTGCAATGTACAATAACATTGGTTCGCCGGTGTTTGGCGCGGCCAGGACTGGGTTTGTTGCCAATATGGCTTTTATTTCATCAAGTCTGGCCGTGGCAGCATCCGTCCACTCGAAGTGTTCGGTGCGCCGAATGAGGCGATAGAGGGGTAGTGCCTTTTCTCCCAAGCGGAAGATGAAGCGGCTTAAAGCCGCCACGCATCCGGTTAATTTTTGTATTTGTTTGAGGTCCTTTGGGATATCCAGTTGTGACAAAGCTCGGATCTTGGCTGGATTCGCTTCAATTCCTCTACCGGATACAATGAAGCCCAAGAGCTTTCCGGATGGAACGCCGAAGACGCATTTTTCCGGGTTGAGCTTGATGTCATATTTTCGGAGGTTATCGAATGCAAGCCTCAAGTCGTCTACTAGAGATTCGACATGTCTTGATTTGACAACCACATCATCCACATACGCCTCCACTGTTTTGCCAATCTGGTTTGCCAGACATGTCTGGATCATGCGCTGATATGTTGCGCCGGCGTTTTTCAGCCCGAAGGGCATTGTGTTGAAGCAGAATGGGCCGTATGGTGTGATGAATGCTGTTGCGGCTTGGTCTGATTCTGCCATCTTGATTTGATGGTAACCGGAGTATGCATCGAGGAAACACAACGAGTCGTGTCCTGCGGTGGCATCGATAATTTGATCGATACGGGGGAGGGGGAAGGAATCCTTTGGGCAAGCCTTGTTAAGGTCTTTAAAATCGACACACAGGCGCCAGGATTTGTCCTTCTTTGGTACCATCACCAGGTTTGCTAGCCAGTCCGGATGTTTTATGTCTCTAATGAATCCGGCTACAATAGCTTGGCTAGCTCCTCTCCCACAGCCTGTCTCTTGGGTTCGGAAAAACGTCGAAGGGCTTGTTTGACAGGTTTGAATCCTTTTAGGATATTTAAGTTGTGTTCAGCCAGCCTGCGTGGGATCCCTGGCATGTCTGAAGGGTGCCAGGCGAAAATGTCCCAGTTCTCTTATAGGAACTCTCGTAGTGCAGCGTCTACATCAGGGTTCAGTCGTGCCCCGATGGAAGCTGTTTTATTGGGGTCCGTTGGATGGACCTGGAATTTGACTATTTCGTCAGCTGGCTTGAAGGATGTGGATTTGGATCTCTTGTCGAGTATCACATCATCCCAGTTAACCGTGGAGCGCAGCGCAGTCAGTTCCTCGGCCGCTAAGGCTTTGGATAGTGCCTCAAGGGCTAATGCGGCCGTCTTGTTTTCGGCGCGGAGTGCTATGTCCGGATCACTAGCTAGAGTGATAATTCCGTTCGGCCCGGGCATTTTAAGCTTCACGTACCCGTAATGGGGTATTGCTTGGAAGATTGTGAATGCTTCCCGCCCTAGTAAAGCATGATATCCGCTTTTGAACGGGGCCACCTGAAACGTGACTTCTTCGGACCTGTAATTATCCGGCGTGCCGAACACCACATCTAGTGTGATTTTTGCTGTGCAGCGCGCTTCCCGACTGGGGATTATTCCTCTAAAGGTTGTGCTGCTTCGCTCGACGCGGTTCCAGTCTATTTCCATTTTTTGAAGGGTTTCCTCATAAATGAGGTTCAGTCCGCTGCCTCCATCCATGAGCACCTTGGTGAGGCGAAAGCCGTCCACTATGGAACTGAGGACCAATGCGGCTGGTGCTCGGGCTGTTCGGAATCTAGGTTCATCACTTGTGTTGAAGGTAATGGCAGTGTCGCTCCATGGATTTATTGTTGCAACTTGATAGACTTCTGCGAGGCTGCGGAGTGTTCTTTTTCACACATTGTTTGATGCGAAAGTCTCGAAGACTGTGAGAACGGTACTGGTGTCCTTGGGCTGGCTTTCTGCGGCCTCCGGAATTAAGAGGTCCTCGCCGATTTTGGCCACCTGCCGGAGTATCCAACATGCTCTAAGGCTGTGAGTTGGTGTGGCATCCTTTGTACTGTGAATTCTACAGGGTCCATCAAGCCATCTTTCCAGTACGGTTCCATGCCCTGTAGAGGGTTTTGGCTTTTTGGTGTTTATCCCGGGTGTCCTGTGATAATGCACCCTCTTAGTTCGGACGGGATTACTATTCAAGGCCGGATTATCCCAAAAATTTATTTCGGTTTTCCAGGCGATTTCCATCACACAGTATTTTTGTACTATGGATGCCAAGTCAGCGAAGCGTGTGATATCACGACGACTTACGACATTAAGGATTCCCTTGTCCGTGCAATTACTGCAGAAAATTGAGATTGCGTCTTCCTCGCGGCAATCCTTTATCCTGTTCATAACCAGGAGGAATCTGGCCCAGTAATGATGTACTGTTTCCTCAGGCCTCTGCCTGATTAGGGAGAGATCGCTTATGATCGGGTGGGCGGGTTTCGTTGAATCTGAAACCTCACCCAATCCAAGATTCGGAGGCCGAAGAGTTTCTGAACTCTGAAGTTCGGATTCTTGGATGTTGTCCAGTGAATCTGGCCCGTTGCCTGATCCTAAGCTCAGGTCTTGACTTACATCTCCCCCTCCGCGGGTATCCGGCTTGGAGGGGTCGGGAATTCGGACGTAGCTAGTCCTTAAAATAGATGAAGGGTCGCCGCACTGCGTCTCTACCACGACAACGTGGTGGGTGACTTGGGGAGAGTTAATTTCTCTTAGATCGGGTTTAAGCCCAACCTGGTCGTAATCCGTAGCGACCCCCAGGGCGGCGATGTGATCCAAGAGCTTGTTTACGGAAGAGAGATCCATTATATCTAGCTGCTCGACGAGCTCCGAGCTGACGCGTAGGTTGCTTTTGATGACCCGAGAGGTCACCGTCGGCGCAATAGCCGAACAGGCGGTCATGAGGAAACCACCTAGCCGGAGGGTTTGGCCGACAGCCAAGGCCCCCTTAGCAACGGCGCCGTCTTTAAAGACGGGAGGAGGCATCCTTCTTGATTGTGATGGCATAGAGGAACTCTCAATGAAAGCACCAATGTCGGTGTCAAAACCGGCGGATCTCGGGTAGGGGGTACCGAACTATGCATCAAGGCCGGATGGTAACAGGAGACAAGGGACACGATGTTTTTACCCAGGTTCGGGCCCTCTCGATGGAGGTAATACCCTACTCCTGCTTGATTAATATTGATGATATGGGTAGTACAAGAGTAGATCTACCACGAGATCGAGGAGGCTAAACCCTAGAAGCTAGCCTATGGTATGATTGTTGTATATGGAGTTGATTGCCTACGGACTACAACCCTCCAGTTTATATAGACACCGGATAGGGTTAGGGTTACATAGAGTCGGTTACAATGGTAGGAGATCTTGAATATCCGCATCGCCAAGCTTGCCTTCCACGCCAAGGAAAGTCCCATCCGGACACGGGACGAAGCCTTCAATCTTGTATCTTCATAGTCCAGAAGTCCGGCTGAAGGTATAGTCCGGCTACCCGAACACCCCCTAATCTAGGACTCCCTCAGTCAAGAAGACCACTGCCAGAGTCATTGGTAGATCCTCTATAATGAGAGATCCAGAAGAAGATGAAGAGGATGATGATGGTGCACCAACACCCAAGTCCCAAAAGCTTATGGGGGATGCCATTAAGTTAGGGGCTGCCACTTCAAAGCCCAAGACTGCCCCCAAGGCTTCTGCTCAAGCTTAGAAGCCTTCTAAGCCCAAGAGAAGCACCAGGAACATCTCAGCTGAAGAGAAGAACAAGGCCCTAGTGCCTGAAGTTGAAGAAGAAGATGGAGAAGCCCAAGTGCTGAGGAAACTGAAACCAAAGATTCTAGAACACAATGACACTCATCCAGTGGCTGAGGATATGAACATCAGGAAGGATTCAAGACTGAGACTTTGGAGACAGTCTGATCCATATTCTATGAGGAGGAAGACTGCAGTGGACTATAGGTTCCACACCAAAGAACAACAAGACTTCTATGAGACTATTTTGCTTGACAAGAAGCATATGGTCTGTGATATGAAATGGGTTGATTGGGAATTCATTGATGAGAATGAAGACTATTTTCCAGGAGTACATGAAATATTCAAAGCTTGTGGAGTTGATGAGTTTGTGGGACAGAAGCTTACCAAATGGAATGATGAGCTCATTATGCAGTTCTATTCTACAGCTCATTTCTATCCAAATGGTAGAATTATTTGGATGTTTGAGGGTACAAGGTACCAGTCAACTGTTGATGAGTGGTCCAAGTTGATCAATGCCCCAGAAGAGCATGAGGATGATTTGGATGTGTATGCCAAGAAGAAGAAAGACCACAACTCTATGGCAAACATGTACAAGGAGATCCCAGACAAAGCTTTGGAGACACACAAGCTTGGATCTGTGCATTATTTGTTGTATGGTCTGCCTACAATCAACACAATCTTGAAGCACACTCTGTTACCCAAATCTAGAGATCACAAGATGATCAGAGGCCATTCAATCAACTTGCTGCAGATATTTAATGTTCCTAAAAAATTCAAGGTCATGAGTCTGATTGTTGAGACAATCAAGAGGACTGCTGCAGATCAGAAAAGATCTTGTGGGTATGCTCCACACATTCAGGTTCTCATCAACTCCAATATGGGTATAGGCACTTACCTGTTGGACAAGGAGCATTTACCTTTGCACCCAGAATTTGAGGATAACACAGTTGTGATGAATGAGGATGATCCTTCATCAGTGCAAGCACAAGAGAAGAGAGCAAAGGCAAAGGCAGAAAAGGCTACAAGGATGCCAAGTGTTGAGGAAGCATCTTAGGTGTTCTTCAAGAGCAAACAAGATCAGCTAGCTTATGTGATTCAGGCAACCTTGAGGATTGAGAAGGGCTTGGCCACCCTGACTCAGAATGAGGAGATCTTGGAGAGGATCGTTGAGACCAAGTTTTATGATCTTGATCTGCAAGTGACTGAGATATAGACTGCAGTCGAGCAGCTCCAGGAGGAAGCAGAGGAGAAGAAAGGGAAGGAAAATATGAATGCTTTTCAGCGAGTGCCAAGAGGTCAGAGGTCAGTTGCAGTGCCAGTGCCAGATACAAGAGTTACTTCATCTGCACTAGAAGCAACACCTTCAGTGCCACCTCCAGCAACTACTCCACCAGCTCCACCAACATCTACTGATGCCTTCGTCCTTGGAGTTCTCTCTACACCACCTCCCGAAGACCAAGCCTGAGAGACACATAGCACTATGCATTTTCAAACTTTTTGGTAACTTGTTGCCAAAGGGGGAGAAATGTATAGATCATAGGCTTCGAGAGAGAGAGAGTGTTTTGCTTCTTTGTCTCTCTTGCTATTTGGTTGAACTTTTGTGTGTGCTCGTTTGATACTTTTTATGTCTGTGTGTGAGATACTTATATGATCATGTGTTTTATCATATCATAATTTAATGCTTGCTTGGATGATATTATCTTTTATATACCTATAAGATCATTCACTTTGCTTGGAGATGAGTGCATGTTTTTATTCCTATCATTTTGAGCGCTCCACCAAGATGTATGTGACATGGAAGAGTAACCCATGATCCTAATCGATTGTGCATTTGCATTCAAAAGCAAATTTGTAAATAATGCACAAATTTAGGGGGAGCTCTTGCTTATCACATACTCCTCAAAGCGACAATGTATTTAAATCTTATTATCATTTGTCGAAGCTTTGATCTATATGTTGTCATCAATTACCAAAAAGAGGGAGATTGAAAGTGCAACTATCCCTGGGTGGTTTTGGTAATTACTAACAACATATAGCTCATTGAACTAAAACCGGTGCGTGTTGGTCCTAAACAAACGGTTTAACCCCATTCCGCAATGGCATATGGAACCATCTCCAAGTGAGTGTGGGCGATAGGGGGGTCCTTCCCACATGACCCAGAAACCATCGGGGATAGGGAGCCTTGATGCATACAGTTGTCCCTGTATAACCGTTTCTGATATCTCGAATATCCCAAACGCTTCATCCTTGCTACTCGTTTGTGCTCGCATTGCCATCACAGTCAGAGTTTTGTGGTTCTGCCTAAAACCAGGAAGATTCTAGGCATGGGAGCTTTCCAGGCAGATTCTAGGCAGATTCCAGGCACGGGAGACTTACGATGCCTGGCACATCACAAACAGTTCGTGATTATAAACCGTGTATGATAGGTAGACAATCACACACATTTGGTTTTCCGGCACCGTATGTGATAGTGTCTGACATCACACACGCTTTGCAAACGGCAACTGTGTGCATGCTTGCACACGTTTCCTCCTATGAACCGTCTCGGATTATGGTGTATATCGCAAACTTTTGTGTTTTACCAACCGTGTGTGCCGTAATGACCCGCACAGCGTAATTTCGCCCTAATTTAGTTGCTGCTATTTAAAATTGTACCTAATTTAAACTTGAAAGTAGGCTATAGCTTTATTCATATCCATCAGGTTCAAACAACCAATGCATTATTCGATTCATAGGTACATATGTTTAAGAATTACAGAAGCACCAAATAAAGAATGATGTACCAGGGTTCTATACTTGTACTATTACAGATGGTAAAGAAAGAGGCGACAGACATTCCAGTTGCTGAACAAGGTGAAGCGGAATGGCCCTATTGTGCTCTCCTAGATGCAGAAGGCATGCAGGACTCTAGTCCAACCCCTTGTGATGTCCCGCCGCCAATCATGTAGTTTGAGAGGTAATCTTCAGTAGACTGCTTCAGGATCCACTGCAAAAGAAAAAAGATTTAGATATTGTCATCTAACACAACTCATTACAGGCAGTAAAAAGAAGGCTACAAGGTTCTTACTTACCATCCTGTAGTTCACCGTTGTCTTGCATAAAGTGTAAACAAATAGTTCGATTGACATCTTTTGACCCATTTTAGTAACAATCTTTATCAGTTTCCTCACTTGATGCTGGTTCATGAATATCTCATTGCCCCATACGCAGAAAGGGTCAAAGTGTGGATCTTTAGCAATGATATATGTACCTAAAAGCACCAAGTTAATATTAGAAGCTAAACAACAATTGAAAAATGATGTAGTACAACACTCCATCCATCCCATTATATAAGATTTTATTACATATATATCTAGACGTCATCAAAACATTAAGGTAACACTCTTCCTTGTTGCTATGTAGCCTGGGATTGCATATTTAGTCATTCAGTACAATGCATGTTGCTAAACAACAATTGAAAAACGAAAAGGCATATTAACTGCAATATCCTTAACATCAACCAAATATCGTAATTCATAGTGGTATTGTTGAAATTGTTATTGATGAAATTGAACTGCACAACAAATAGTTGCACATATAGAGCATCAGATTGTGAAGAACTGAAATAAACAAGTCATAAGGACATCTCTAGGCAATCCTTAAAAAGTTAAAAGGACTAAAACCCTTAGTGGATATATATATATATATATATATAGTGCTACTATTCATCAACCAGGGTGCAGAATAAGTTATTCTTCACCCGAGGTAATCTTACGATCATTTCATAATTAAATTACATTTCGAATTCAAATAGTTACATTCCTATTGATTCACTACGTAAAATTTGACATAAGAAAATAAAAATATAGGTCATAAGACAAGAAAATTTGCAGTTTATGTGTATTTTAGACTATATTTTTATGTTTGTAATTTTACATAACATAAAATATTTTTTACGGCGATTATATATTTTCTTACGGTCCCTTTTTGCATCGGAAATAAGACAAAACTTATGGAACGTAAATTTATGGTGCATTGATGGTAAAATAGAGGGGGGTGAAGAATAACTATGCGTCACCCAGGGTGATGAATAGCGCGACCGTATATATATATATATATATATATATATATATATATATATATATATATATATATATATATACTCGAGCAATTTTTGGCCTTTTCTAGTCGATCCCCTAAACTTAAGGTTGTAAACTTCAATTTGATCAAGTACAAAGCAGGTTCAACCGAAAGTAGCATGCATTCAAATATAAACATAGATAGTTTTGCATAACCGAACATAAAACATAAATTTAAACTAAGCTAAACTACTTTCGGTCGAAGTAGAGGTCGAGCCAATCCTTCCTCGTCATGTACGGTGTGCCGCGAGCCGGGTCCGGGCCAGTACCGTCGTCGTGGTCGTTCGGGAAGGCACTCCTCCACTCGTCGACGTCGATCTCCTCATCCTTGGGGCCCACCTCGACGCCCTCCGCGCCGCCGCTGCCGCCTTCGACTTCGTCATCAGAGGAGAGCATGATAACCTCGCTGCCCTCCGCGCCGCCGTCCTCGGCACCTTTGACCTCGTCACCGGAGGAGAGCGCGATAGCCTCGCCGCCCTCCGCACCGGCAAAGATCGCCCGCTTCGCCTCCACGAGCTCCGCGTGCTGCCGGCGGAGCTCTTGCATGTAGGCCTCGTAGGCAGCCTCGGCCTTGAGACGCTCCCACGCCTCGTGGTCCTCCCGCGCCATAGCCGAGCTCACCACCCCTGGCTCCGGCGGAACGAGGTGGACCGGACGTGTGCCGAAGGGGAAATTGAGCCTAGCCGCCGCGCCATGGTAGCAGACCTACCGGCGGTCGTACTCCATGGCCGCGAGCTCGGCCGTGTGGAAGCTACCGAGCCACCGGCGGGTGTGGGTCTCTCGATATGTAATCTCGGCGACCCACGTGCCCCACCGCCGCTGCCGAACTTCGAGGTAGGACTTCACCGGCTACCAGGTCCGGGGGAGGACGGGGAAGTCCCCGAATCAGCATAGGGGCACGGCGGCGAATCGGGGGACCGGCGACGGCGGATCGGGCCCGCGGAGGACGACGGGGATAGCTCGGTGGCCACCTCGCCGGCGTCGGGCGAAAAGGCCGCGCTAAACCTCTTTTTGGCCATTGTCTACTTGAGCTCCCCGGCACACAGGCAGAGGTTGAGGATGGAGGTGACAACGATGGCGGCGACCTACCAATGGTTTCGAGGGTTGTGTGTGTCTGTGTGAGCGGAGGTTGTGTTTGGGGAAATATTATGGCAACTGAAAATTTTACTAGGCGGGAGTAACAAGGCGGGGCTAATACAAATTTGGATCAAGGGTGAGCAGATATTTTTAAGATTGCAAGGGATGTAGAGGCGGGAGTAAAATGTCGGGGCTACTGAAAATTTGAATCAAGGGACTGAAGCAGAGAGGGATGCAGAGGCGGGAGTTTTGAGGGAGCGAGCTAGTGTGCTTGAAACGCCGGCTGTGGACTGTAGCCGACGCACCTTCTCGCGTAAGCCATAGGCGTACTATACAGCGACGGTGCTCCAAGATATTTTGTACTACATCTCACACGGTTGGTGAGAATAAACTGTGTGGGATCTACTTGATTTGAATTACAAAATGGGGCCACAGTGGCAATGGACGGTGTTTGAATGGCTAGACCTTTTATCTGCAGTGAACATGCAACTGTATGTGTGTTGTAAAAGAATTGGAATTATTCAGGGTTCGTTTGGACATTTCATACATTAAACTGGTTTTCTAGCCATTTCAGGTGCACAATTCAAAATTAAAATACATGCACATGCTCCGGTGCATAAAAATTGGTTGAAAAAACAAATCTGTGTCCTTCAGTGCATGCTTAGGTCCCATGGAAGAAATGGGAATGAATTTTTCAGGGTTTGTTTGGCCTTTTTATACATTAACTTAGTTTTCTAGGCATTTTATGTGCATAATTCAAATTTGAACTACAAGCACATGCTCCAATGCACCGAAGTTGGTTGAAAAATCACATGTTTGTCCTTGGGTGAATTTATCGGTCCCATGTAAGAGATAGGAATGAAATTCAAACACCACAACACTATTGATTGCAGGCAAAACGTTGAGATGCCTGATTTTTAAATTCTAGTAAATCCAAAACTCGTCTGAAATTCATGAAACTTGGCATGCTATCATGGAGCGGCATCAACATGCCATGGTGAAAATTTTGTCCCATTTTGAGCATGTTCGGGTATAAGCTTCTCACAAACCATAGCTTCTCACAACAAGCATGATGGTTTCGATAGGGAACATACCACCTTTGGTGACGGGACGATATCCGTTGCCTCTTATTGCTTTCAAAAAAAATTCTAGTGTCAACATAGAACAACAGGAGTGTTGTGTTCAATCTTGGAATTTTTCAGGGTTTGTTTGGCCTTTTTTATACATTAACTGGGTTTTCTAGGCATTTTATGTGCATAATTCAAATTTGAACTACAAGCACATGCTCTAATGCACCAAAGTTGGTTGAAAAATCACATGCGTCCTTGGGTGAATTTCTAGGTCCCATGCAAGAGATGGGAATGAAATTCAAACACCAGGGCACTGTTGATTGCCGGCAAAACGTTGAGATGCCTGGTTTTTAAATTCTAGTAAATCCAAAACTCGTATGAAATTCATGAAACTTGGCATGCTATCATGGAGCGGCATTAACATGCCGTGGTGAAAATTTTGTCCCATTTGGGGCAGGTTCGGGTATAAGCTTCTCATAACAAGCATGATAGTTTCGATAGGGAACGTAGCACCTTTGGGGACGGGACGATATCCATTGTCTCTTATTGCTTTCAAAAAATTTCTAGTGTCAACATAGAACAACAGGAGTGTTGTGTTAAATCTTGGAATTTTTCAGGGTTCGTTTGGCCTTTTTATGCATTACTGGGTTTTCTAGGCATTTTATGTGCATAATTCAAATTTGAACTACAAGCACATGCTCCAATGCACTAAGGTTGGTTGAAAAATCACATGTGTGTCCTTGGGTGAATTTCTAGGTCCCATGCAAGAGATGGGAATGAAATTAAAACACCAGGGCACTGTTGATTGCCGTCAAAACGTTGAGATGCCTGGTTTTTAAATTCTAGTAAATCCAAAACTCGTATGAAATTCATGAAACTTGGCATGCTATCATGGAGCGGCATCAACATGCCATGGTGAAAATTTTGTCCCATTTGGGGCAGGTTCAGGTATAAGCTTCTCACAAACCAGAGCTTCTCACAACAAGCATGGTGGTTTCGGTAGGGAACGTACCACCTTTGGGGACGAAGTGATATCCATTACCTCTTATTGCTTTCAAAAAATTTCTGGTGTCAACATAGAACAACAGGAGTGTTGTGTTCAATCTTGGAATTTTTTGGGGTTCGTTTGGCCTTTTTTATGCATTAACTGGGTTTTCTAGGCATTTTATGTGCATAATTCAAATTTTAACTACAAGCACATGCTTCAATGCACTAAGGTTGGTCGAAAAATCAGATGTGTGTCCTTGGGTGAATTTCTAGGTCCCATGCAAGAGATGGGAATGAAATTCAAACACCAGGGCACTGTTGATTGCCGGCAAAATATTGAGATGCCTCGTTTTTAAATTCTATTAAATCCAAAACTCGTCTAAAATTCATGAAACTTGGCATGCTTTCATGGAGCGGCATCAACATGCTGTGGTAAATTTTTTGTCCGGTTTGGGTATATGCTTCTCACAAACCAGAGTTATGATATGTCCATTTTGCATCATGCTTTTATATCGATATTTATCGCATTATGGGCTGTTATTACACATTATGTCACAATACTTATGCCTATTCTCTCTTATTCTAGAAGGTTTACATGAAGAGGGGGAATGCCGGCAGCTGGAATTCTGGGCTGGAAAAGGAGCAAATATTAGAGACCTATTCTGCACATCTCCAAAAGTCCTGAAACTCCATGGGATTTATTTTCAAAATATAGGATCACTTATGCGGAGCCTGTGAAGCTGGAAAGATGACCAAGGCCAAGCATCCAGCAAAGACTATCATGACTACTACTCGACCATTTGAATTGCTTCACATGCATCTCTTTGGCCCTACTCACTATGCCACATTTATCAATGCTGCATCTTTATATGGCTTTGTCATTGTTGATGATTACTCTCGATATACATGGGTCCATATTATCACTTACAAAACTGAAGTGCAGGAAGTCTTCAAATGATTTTCCTCAAGGGCTTCAACCAACTTTGGTGTGAAGATCAAGCACATCAGGAGTGATAATGGAACCGAGTTCAAGAACACTGGCCTTGATGACTATCTTGATGAACTTGGTATTACTCATGAGTTATCTGCTCCTTATACTTCTTAGCAAAATGGCGTCATGGAGCGCAAGAACAGGACTCTTGTTGAGATGGCCCGCACTATGCTTGATGAGTACAAGACGCCTCCTCGCTTTTGGCCTGAGGCAATTGATACTGCGTGCCACATCATCAACAGGGTATATCTTCACAAATTCTTCAAGAAGACAACATATGAACTTCTCAGTGACAAGAAACCCAATGTGAGTTATTTCAAAGTCTTTGGTGCTAAATGTTGGATTAGAGATCCTCATCACAGTTCTAAATTTGCACTGAAAGCACATGAAGGTTTTATGCTCAGTTATGGTAAGGACTCGCACACCTACAGAGTCTTCAACACCTGTCATCACAAGGTTATTGAAACTGTAGATGCGCGGTTCGATGAGACTAATGGCTCGCAAAGAGAGCACCTACCTCCTGTGACAGATGAAATACCTCCTGAGGAATCTACCAAGTTCAAGGCTACAGAGGATGTCATTCTTACTGAAGAATCAACTGAAGAAGTTATTCTAGAGCATGAAGAACATCATGCTAGTGCACCTGAGGAAAATGGTGCTGAAGAAAATGCTGATCAAATTCCTCAACGTCAACCTGCTCATCCTTGTGCCGCAAATAAAGTGCAAATTGAGAAAATCATCAGCGACATCAACATTCCAGGTCCTCTCACATGCTCAAGAGCTTCACATTTAGCTAAATTTTGTGGGCACTTTGCTTTCGTCTCTATCACAGAGCCCACTAAGGTAGATGAAACATTTCTGGACCTGAGTGGATTCAAGCTATGCAAGAGGAATTACATCAATTCGAGCTCAACAACGTCTGGGAATTGGTCAAACGTCCAGATCCTCGCAAGCACAATATCATCGGCACAAAGTGGATCTACCGCAACAAGCAAGATGAAAATGGCCTTATGGTGAGGAATAAGGCACGGCTTGTAGCTCAAGGCTACACACAGGTTGAAGGAATTGATTTTGATGAAACTTTTGCACCTGTTGCTAGACTTGAAGCTATTCGCATATTACCTGCTTATGCTAACCATCATGATATCACTTTATATCAAATGGATGTGAAAATTGCATTACTCAATGGTAAACTTGAGGAAGAAGTGTATGTTGCTCAACCCCCATGTTTTGAAGATCCAAAGCATCCTGACAAAGTCTTTAGACCCAATAAGGCCCTCTATGGCCTCAAGCAGGCCCCACGGGTGTGGTATGATACTTTGAAGGAATTCCTCATGAAGAAAGGCTTCAAACCCGGTTCACTTGATCCAACTCTTTTCACTAAATCTTATGATGGTGAATTTTTTGTGTGCCAAATATATGTTGATGATATTATCTTTGGCTGTACTGACCAACGTTATACTGATGAATTTGCCTATATGATGAGTGAAGAATATCAAATGTCTATGATGGGAGAATTTAAATTCTTCTTATGTCTTCAAATTCATCAACAATGCAATGGCATATTCATATCTCAGGAGAAATATCTCAAGGATGTACTGAGGAAATTCGGCATGCAAGATTGCAAAGGAGTCAAAATCCCTATGCCCACAAATGGCCATCTATGCACTGATGAAAATGGTATTGACTTCGATCAAAAGGTATACCGCTCCATGATTGGTTCTTTATTGTACCTATGTGCATCTAGGCCAGATATTATGCTTAGTGTTTGCATGTGTGTCCGATTTCAAGCTACACCGAAGGAATCACACCATAAATCTGTGAAGCATATTCTTTGATATCTAGCTCACACACCAACACTTGGATTATGGTACCCCAAGGGCTCGACTTTTGATCTCATTGGATTTTCAGACTCTAACTATGCTGGTGATTGTGTGGATCGCAAGTCAACATCTGGCACATGCCATTTCCTTGGACGATCTTTGGTCTGTTGGTCCTCGGAGAAACAGAACTACGTATCACTGTCTACTGCTGAAGCTGAGTACATTGCTGCTGGTTCTTGCTGTGCTCAACTGCTTTGGATGAAGCAAGCTCTCAAGGACTACGGTGTCAACATGAAGAATGTGCCACTCTACTGTGACAATGAGAGTGTCATCAAGATTGCTCATAACCCAGTTCAGCACTCGAAGACAACGCACATTCAGATTCGTCATCATTTTCTTCATCATCATGTGTTGAAGGGCGACATCTCTATTGAGCATGTGAAGACTGAGGAACAACTAGCCAATATCTTCACTAAGCCCTTGGGTGAGAAGATATTTAGCAAGTTGCGGTGTGAGCTAAATATCCTAGAATCTTTGAATGTTCTTTGAAAAGGACACCCATCCTAACACTTATGCAAAATTGATGACTTAGATGTGCAACACATGAAGAAACGTTTTTCTTCAATCAATGAAGACTAACACTCTAAGTGTGAATAAATTAACGAGGAATTTGATTCTTAGAACCCTACGACAATTGTACGCGGTGTCTGAAATCATCATTCTTATACGGTGGGTCACGCCAAAACAAAATGTTGAAAATCTTCAATTGAGCTTTTCCTCAGTTCTTTGAAATTCCTCCGTTGTTTTTCAATTTGCATTGTCTTCACCATTTCCGTCGTTTTTCTTCATTGACTATATATATGTGAGTTTATGTCCTCTACAACATTCACTTATTGCTATTTCTTGAAGTTGCTTGTTCCTCTAAGTGGATGTGATCGGACCCTTCCCCCTCTATGCTAAACGAAACCCAGTCTATTCACAAATTCTTCATGTGCGTTCTATTTGAAACTCGTTCAAAATCTTCACTGTGTCCTTGTTAGCTGAAGAAATTGCAAACTGAACTTTAAAACCTATCTTATCTAAATTTTTGGCTTTGCCGCTCAAACCATTCCACATCCCACGACAACACTTATCCATTCACCCACGATCTCACACGATCTCCACTTCTCAGTACGTGGGTGACACATGTCAAGCGAATGAGAAGGGTCAGGGGCATGTTTGTCCAATTTCTTCGGGCGAACAGTTTTTTCACCGTGGCTATAAATACCCATTCCCTTCCTCACTTCACTTCTACTCCGCTCGTTCTCACTCCAGCTCGAGCTTCTCAAACCCTAGCACCGCCGCTACTTCATCGTCATCGGTGAGGAAGAGCTTCACTGCCTCAACCTCGTCGCCGTCGTACTCACGCCGGCTGCGGATTTATTCACTCCGTCACCGTCGTAGATGTCTTCCTCTGCCAAGTTAGGGCATGGAAGATCTGAACTAATGAACTTCACATCTACACCTCTAAGTTCGTCGTGTTCTTTGTCCAGGGTAATTAAAAGTTACTTTTACTGCCCTCTTTGATTCAAATGATAACCACAAAATCTTCAAAGGTGTTTATTCTTCAAATTCGTCACACACTAAACACCTCACATGTCATCTGTTCTTGATTCATGTCTCTAAGCTATATTTTTCTTCAAGATTCCTCAAATGTGTGGATTTTCGATCTATACATCTCTGGAACCTAAGATAAAGAACGCTTAGTGAAATTCTTCAAGACTCATCTGGTCAAATTCCTCAAACTTGCTCCTTTTTGAAAAACCTCTGAGAACGCATATGACCTCTCCATATTCCTCGCAACTATACTCTGTTCACAGGTACTCATGTCAGCTGCTGAATCACTAGGTTCTCATCAACTTAACTCATTTGCAGCGTTCCTCGAAGAAAAGTTGCGTACATCTTTAGAGAATTGCATTGTTCAAATTCCTCATCTCAAGAAAATGGCTGATGGAAAGAAGCCACAGAAGGGAGGAAAGAGGCCTGAGGTCAATACTGCTTTTGAGATCCCTGATGACATATACAAGGACTATTGCACTCCTGATGAGGCCACTCATGGAAAGGAAACCAAGAATGTGCGCAAAGTGCGCATTCAAAGAATAGAGAGGAGATGGGCAAGAGAGTGGAGGGAGTACATGTATGTTACTCCCAAGTACATGAAGAAATTCGCTCTCAATCCTCCATGTCCAAGACCTCCGTTGGCACCTAGCCAAGAAGCAGATCCCACCAGCCTCAAGCACGGTGAGGATTATCCTAATGAATGGTCCAAGCGCCAGGCCAAGTTGGCCGGACAAGCAAGAGAAGCAATGAGGAAATTCAATGAAGACTCTGATGCTGCCACTGCTGAGGCCTCTGCAAGCAAGCCAAAGAAGACCATGCTGAAGAAGCCTGCTCACAAGCTAAGTGCTTCACCAGCAATGCCCTCATGGCCAAGTTCCTCAGCAATGCCCTCACGGCCAGATTCTTCAAAGCCCTCACGGCCAACTCCTCAAGCCGCTCCTACTTCAAAATCCTCAGCTCCTCCGCCAAAGTCCTCAGCTGCTCCGAACAAATCCTCAGCACCTGTGCATCTTGCCTCATGCCAAAGGACGACGGGAATCTCCATTGCTTCAGGAGCATCTGCTAGTTCCTCAGCACCACTGCATTCTTCAACTGGTCCCACTCTGTTGAAGACCAAGGCAACTGCTGGATGAGGCTCTCGGCCAAGTCCTCAAAAGAAGCAGGTCGCTTTTCAAGTGCCGTCAGATGAAGATGAAGCTGATGATGATGAACTTGCAAAAATCATCAAAGACAGGCAGGTCGAGGCCGCTAGAGCCAAGGGCACAAGTGTGCCTCTGTTTTTGGATCCAAAGTTGATCCTTGAGTACATTGACCTATGGCACAAGGACCCAAATACTCCTATGCCTGATTTCAAGCTGACTCCTGGCCAAAGTCATATGTTGACTCACTTCATACAAGAAGAAAAATGGAAGTTTGAGAAGGACAGGCAGATCAAGAAAGCACAGTACAAAAAGGAGCGCTACCTGAAGAAAAACGTTGTCTCTATGACAAGTGAAGAACTCGTCAATATACAGTCTGAGATCAAGAAACTCGGTGACGAATTTGACGCATACCATGCTGATTGGCTGGGAGCCAAGGTTCGTTTTGTGAGACTCGCTGACAACTTCACTTCAAATGTTGCAGCTCCAATGCAACAGGAAATTCTTCAGGCTGAAGCATCTGCTCAGCCTACTGAAGAAAATGCCAGCACCGCTGATGACAATCAGGCTACTGAAGAAAATGATGATTCCAGGGCTGATGACTGCATTCCAGTCGCTGAAGAAATTGCCAGGGCAACCACTAGTGTTGCGCCTAAAGAAAGTGAAGACGTCAGGGCAACTGCATCAGTTGCGCCTGAAGAAATTCAACCAAATTCCTCTGCTCCTCCTGCGCCTACACCAACTACGATCCTTCCATCTGCATCAGATGTGAAGAAGACCAAGGCTGCAGAGCATGCAGCTGTGAAGCAAAGGAAGGCATCAACTTCATCAGATTCTTCAGCCCTGAAGAAGATCAAGCCATTGACCAGCCCATTTGCCAACCCAATTGATGATGTTCCTATCTCAACCATGCCATCAAAGGACATTGTTCCTTTTGATGAAGAATATGTGATTCCAAGTGAATCCGATGAAGAGAATCCCTCTGCTCCTTTGTTAGGGCAGTTGGATGAAGAAATTGAAGTGGATGCAATCCCTTCAACACCAATTATCTCATCGCTCATGCCTCAGTTCACTGCTGAAGAGGCCGGCGTTGAAGAAATGGATGAAGAAGACGATGTGGACATTGGAAGCACTACTTCAGTGATGAAAGATGACTTTTGGGAAAGTCAGCACCCCAACTCTCCTCTGTTCACACCTCTTCAACAAATTCCTCAGTCCCCAATAACTACTGAAGTCCAAATGGGATCTGAAGAACCTCGTGCAACTCCGTCCATCCATGAAGAAATTCCAGCCACTAGTGTTGATGAACATGTAGATGAAGAATTGAAGTCCCAGGCTGCCACTGAAGAAGTACCTAAAATTCCTCAGCCTGTGGAACCTGAGATTGAGATCCCCGAGGTTGTGATGCAATTGACTGACACTCCTCACCCCAAGCCAAAGGATCCCTTCTCAAAGAAACAAAAATTCAAGGATGATGACTTCTTTGGTGAGCATGTATTCTTCACTGACTACAATCCTTATGACTCTGCTCGTCTTAGGAGGAAGCGCTTCTGGACTGCCAGCCAGGCCAATTTCTATTCTTTGCTGCTTTTCAACAAGGACAAAATCTTCTACCATGATCATATTCCTCATGTGGACATGAAATCATTGCCTTGTTTCACTCCTATGCTCAGTGTGCTTCATGACGCAGGCCTCCTCAACTTTTTCTCTGACATTGTTGATTGGAATGGAGAGCTTATTCTTCAGTTCTATGCTACACTGCATATCACAGGTGATCCTGAAGATATCAACTCCTGGGTCTTGGACTGGATGACTGATAATACTCATTATAAGGCGCCGGCCTCTGAATTGCTTCACGCCCTGACCATTAGTCCACCCAGTGAAGGAGCTCGCTGCCTGTACCAAGAACCTGAACTCACTGCTCATTACATGCAAGTGTTAATGAAGCCTCTGAAGACCGGTCAAGCCCCAAGGACTAAATTCCTCGTAAAGGACTTACTCTATGTGCCCAGAATAGTCTATCGCATTCTGACGAGGACAATGAGTCCCATCATAGGCCACGACTCTGTAACATCCCAAAATTCTAAATTTTGGAATGTTATAATACATAGATAGATTTGATTGATTGTCTGATTGATTGTCTGAAAGTGAGTGAATTCGAAACTTTTGAAAGTTAAATGAGAGGGAATAAAAGGACTTTCCCAAACTTTCATATTTGCCTTCCGATCTCCATGAATTCAAATGCTTTTCAAACGCAAAACCCTAGAGAGAAGATGGCATGACTTCTTCCATTTAAAAATGAAAAGGGTGTTTGAAAAATAATTGAATTTCATTTGGAAATATTCCAATTCTGAAACTTTATGCGACTCAATGATTTTCACGAGAGAAGATAAAATGACTTCTTCAAATTATATGAAATATGAGTTGGGAGTTTCAAAGAATTAAATTCAAAACTTTTTTGAATTTATTTTCAATTTGGAATGTTATACATTAGATCATCATGCATATCTTATTTTCTTGCATTTTGGTCGATCCTAGAAATTTCACGCAACTCAAGGACCTTCGGAGAGAGTTGGAGATTTCGTTATTTTCTTATTTGAGAGTTGTCTCGAATTGGAAAAAAGAGGATCATTTGATTTTTTTTATTTTATCTTCAATTATTTTTACGATGTCAAAATATGAGAGAGGGAATAATATGACTTTCCCAAAATATAGGAAAAAATGAAGATTTAATAAATAGATCAAGTTTTGGTTTTGCTGGAGTTTATTTGCATTTTATTTGGATAGGGAAAAATGCGTGTTTTTGAAAATTGCATTTTAGGTCCGGAGTAAAGTTCATTTTGTTCGAATCATTTTTAGGAGTCGGGGAAAATTTACTTTTAGAATTTTGGAGTCCGTTTAGTTTAGTTTTCTTTTGTTTTTCTGCGCGCGAAATCAGTTAAAAAAACCAACTGGACCAAGGCCCAGGCCAGGCCGCTGCGCCCCAGCCTCACGCGCGCCAGGAGCCAGCGAAGGGAGCCGGCCGCCGCCTCTTGCTCCTGTACCGAATCCTAAAAGGATTCTAGGGCGCCCCTTGCCCCTTTTTCCTTATTTCGTTATTCCTATTCCTACTCTATTTCTTGTCCCCTACACCAAGTAAACCCCCCCTCCCCAATATAAATACCCAAGCACCCCCCCCCTCTAAACATCAAATCAAAACCCCTCTCTCCACCACCCAAGCCGCGCCTCACCCCACGCCTCTCACCCGCGCCGCGCCCTGCGTCACCCGCCGCCGCCGCGCCTTGCCTACACCGCCGTCGCCCCTCACCCACGCCACCGCCGCCGCCGCCCAACGCCGCCGCCGCCGGAGCCCCTCACCGGAGACCTCGCTGGAGGTACCGCGCCACGTCTCTTTTCTTTTCCTCGGATCGGTTTTCTTATAAATCGTTCCGATTCTTTTCTTCTCCATCGATTCGTTTTTCTTTCCGGTTCTTCGCTAAACCGTTCCGGTTTTCTAGATCCGTTTGCCGTTTTCTTTTTCGATTTCTTTTCCGAAAACCCTAGATCGGTTTTCGTTCTTCCTTCGGACCGTTCGTCTCAACGAATGTGATTACCGATTTTTCCCGGTTAACGACGCCCGTTCGTTTAACCGTTCGTCTCTTTTCTTTTCGTCGGATTTATTCCGCGATCGCGATCTCAGATCCGATCTTTGTTCTAGTTTATCTTCTCGCCCGTTTATCGGAATCAGGTGATTCAAGCGCCTGGAGTTTTGTTTCGAAACCGCCGTTCCGTCTAATTAACTTGAACAAGTTTTGCTATGGTAAAAATTTGACCTAGTTTCAACTTGCTAGAACCGAGTTGTTTTCTTCCGCCGTTTGTTTTCCGTCGTTTGTTCGGTTCGTTCTTTCTTTGCAACCGGAGTTCTTAATTTGAACTTTCTGGTTCGTTCTCTCGTTCGAGTTTTACTTGTGCATTAGATGAGTACTTATTGTGTGGTTACTATTGCTTGATTACGATAGATTGACCGGAGTGTGACGAGTAGATCTATCAAGAGTTTTAAGTGTGAATCATCTTCACCAACATTGCAGGCAAGTTCACACTTTGATCATACCTTTTCTACCACCCAGTTTTATTGCATTAGATCAATCCTCACACATTGCATGATTAGGATCTAATTAAATTGTGGGATGGGAAGTAGATGAGGTAGTACCTATTACCTATATTATTATGAAACCTTTGGGAGTTACTTCTACGTTTGCTATTTATGCCATGCTATGCTAGTAGACGTGGATTGGGTGAGTGATATCCATGACAGATGTGAGTTGATAATTTTAATGGTTTATCTAAGGTGGCAACTTAAACACACATCTGGGTGGATTGAGGCACCTGATGTCTATCAGGACTTGCCTGTTTTATTTTGGACCGCCACCCAGGCTCAAAGGGATCATAAGATAATTCATGCTAGAAACTTCCGTGTGCAGCCACATGCTACTATGGGCTCTGGCATAGTTTACTAAGTTGTGCAAACTCTTACGGGGTGGACTAGCAGATGTAGGGGTTGTAGGTGGTACGGTCTACCCCACATGTAAGGTGCTAGCGCTTCTGAAAGACTATGTCTCGGTCATCCGTTTATCAAACACCATGTAGTGCGAGAAAACAAACGGAGGCGATCGAGTCATGTGGGGAAAAGTGCGCAAACCTCTGCAGAGTGTACAAACTAATCATGATTAGCCGTGTCCCCGGTTATGGACATCTTGAGTATCTAGTACTTGAATATCATTGTGAATCTCATCATGTTACTTCTAATTAATGTTGTTGGGTTTTAATTATTTTTAATTGGGATTGAGAATGCTGTCAACCATTCTCAATGTTTCACAACCACCATGATAGTTAAATAAATTTATTCCTTTGCAGTAGGGAAAAATTGGCTTTACGCAAAAACCTTATAACCATAGAGCTTTTCCACCAGCCATATATGCATATAGTGATAGCCATTGTTCATCATTTTCTCTATGGTGTGAATTTGCCAGTACATTCAATGTACTGACCCTCTGTGGCTGCAACGTCTCATGTTGCAGGAGTATCTTACGACGAGTAAGTGACATGTTAGGGTTACGATTTCTACACTCAACTTTGCCGTTGGTGTTGATGGGAATCCACAACCTTGTTGCTTCCGCTATATGGATTGAGGTAATAGTATTTACGTTACTTTATACATGTGATTTACCTCTGTTATAAATCCTTCGAGTACTGTGTGTGTCAGCATACCGATCCAGGGATGACACGTAAGCACAGAGACTTGATCCATTCGGGTCGGGTCACTACAAGATGGTATCAGAGCACATGTTGACTGTAGGACGTGACCCTAGAAATTGGCAAGCCCATAGCAAGGATTTTTCTCTACAACTTTCCCTTTCAAAAAGATTTTACCTCTCTTCTCTTCTGAACTTATTCAAAAAATTCCCTTTAGTGAGACCATACCCCTTTCCCCTTTTGACCACACGAAGATTCGACTGATGAGACCACTCCAAGAAGTACAAGATATCGGACAACCAAGACCACTTCGGAATGAGGAGTATTTTCCGTGCCTCTGAATAATGGAAACTACAACGGTTGAAGGCCGAAGACAAGTAGAATTTGAAGGCTCTAAAGAATCCCCAGATTTGTATGACCTAGGACTGCTACCCTGATGGAACTTGACAGACTATGGAAGTTGTCAATACCCGAGATCAAGGTGTGTTGGAGAAAGACCGGAACATGGAGCATAGAACTCAAGGATTTGTCAAGGAAAACCCTAAGGCAGGAGATATCAACTATGGAATGATAACTCATGGGAATGACAAGAGCAGAAACACGGTTATACGTGATGTCATCCCCCGCTAATGCTATTGTCACCGTGCTGAGTTAAGCATGCATATGCATGGAAGGATTTAATTGTAGAAGGCTGATGGAGCACCTATTAGTAAGATGAAGTTTTAACCTTAGCTAGTGTATCACCAGGATCTGGAATATTACATCAAGAAGTTAAGATGGAGCCACAAGAAGCCGTATTTGAAAGGAAGCATTTCGTGAAGAACTCAGGACCCAAAAGTTGAAAGTAGCCAAGCTAGAGGAGCAAAACCTCGAGATGCCGGAGATTCGTTGAGAACTGAAGGACAGCAGGATCATGGTTCAGGTCGAGTTTGATGAAACCTAAAAGTTTGGGACGCAACTCCAGAATATTAAAGGACGTCATGAGAGACTTCGCTTCAACAGAGTTGATCTGTCAAAAGAACTTGAGAAGAACAAGCATGATCGGAAGAAGCCATTGGAGGCATGAACAAGACTTGAAGAGTTTGGCGACATTGACCTTTAGAAGACCAAACCCCTGTTATATACCTACGTTAGATGCGACGTTTGTGAGCTGTCATTTGTTTGATGTTTTCGACAGCCACAACAAAAATCTGTCTTATCAAAACTGTTGTTTGCATTGTGTGCATTCCTCTCTCTTGATCTCTCTTATCTCACCCCAAACCCATGGACCCAATAGAGGATGAATGAAGATGAGCTTATATTTTCTGGACCGATGAGTCAATTGGAGACAGACCAATGGATTCAGAACATGGAGGATCATATGGAGAACAACCCTATAGTCGGAAAGGATATGACCCAGCATGCTCTTCAATGCTTTGAAAGAGGTGCTGCTACTTGGTGGAGGATGTACCAAACCATCAATGGATGGCAAGGAGTAACCACTTGGAAAGAATTTAAGTTGACTTTGCTAAAGTCTCGGTTTGTGTCCCAGAAGTTGAAGCCTTATGGAAAGGATATGAAGAAACCTTGTGCATGCAAGATTTGTGGAGAAATCGGACACAACCCTAAAGAACACAAGGATGAATGCCCTAATTGTGAAGGAAGTCACCCAGCTGAAGAATGCCCAACTAGGCAGATCACTTGTTTCTTGTGTGAAGGGACTACCCACTATCCTGCTCAGTGTTACATTTACCCCATGGTACAAAGAACCATCCAGCAGAAGGAAGAAGCAATGAAAGGAGCTCTTATGGAAAGTTTAGAAGAACCTGTGATGAAGAAAGAGGTGGAGGACACACCCAAAGAAGAACCAATTAAACCCTACACCAAGTCTTGCTATTCATGTGGAGAAGAAGGACACATCTCCCAGAATTGTATGAATGGGAATCTAGTAGAATTCCCGATAGAGGAAGTAGAATATGACCCACAGGAAATAGAAGCCATGATTGGTATGGAAAGGTCCAGAAAGAGAAACCGATTGGATTCCAGGAAGGACCTAAGTCATATCACCTGTTATAGGTGCAAGGAGTCAGGGCACTACCTCAACAAATGCCCAAAAAGGAAACCTTGATACTTGTCAGAAGTAATATGTTTTAGTTGTAATAAAGCAGGGCACTTTGCCAGAGATTGTCCGAAGGAGAAGGAGACTTGTGAAACATAGTTGAGTTTGTAACAGAAGAAATATAGTCGTAGTAGTGAGAACATTTTCCTTTATATTGAGGTGTTGAGTTGAGGCATGTAATGGAGAAACAGGAGATTGTAATAATTTGAGAATCAATAAAGTAGCATCGTTGGTACCGATATGGATTTTATGAGTTATTACTCTATGAAGAAAGAATTTTGACCATTTTTGAGGATATGAGAAATATGGTCTATAAAATATTGGAGCATTTTCAGGGTGGTAGTACCCTGTAAGAACCGTTGACCCCTGGAAAAGATAAGGATACTCCACTGAGTGGATTTCGGACAAAATGAATATGAGTTTTGTCTCGATATGTGTGATGCCCCAAGAGTATGTGGGATGAAGTTGGAGACCGTCAGTTGTTTGGACCAAATGTGATCAAGGAGTCAGAAAAGAATGTTAAGTTGATTCAAGATAAACTGAAGATAGCTCAGTACAGGCAGAAGAGTTATGTAGACTCAAAAAACTCAAGGAGGTAGTCTATGAAACTGGAGACAAAGCATGTCTTCGCGTGTCCCCTATGCGAGGAGTTAAACGTATTGGAGTTAAGGGACAGTTAGCCCTTAGATTTGTAGGACCATACCGAGTTTTGAATCGTATGAGAGAAGTGGCCTACAAGTTTGAGTTACCCGAAGGACTGTCAGGAGTTCAAGATGTGTTTCACGTTTCCCAGTTGAAGAAGTGCCATGCAGAGATGGCCAATATTCCCATGTAAGGACGCTTGACCCCTGGAAAGGATAATGACGTTCCACGGAGTGGACTTCATAGGTACGAGTTTTATCTCGATATGTTGGATACCCCAAGAATATGAAGAGATGAATTACTATTGGATATAAAGGAGGTATGATGTTGGTAATATGGAGCAATGGCAACCCCATGACAAGTCTGAGTACTCACGTCTTGGTTTGGTGCCAATAGGAGGAAGTAAGACAGTACAATTGGATGGATTTAAGAATACTAGGAAGTTGGAAGTTGGACTAATGATCAGTTGCCCGATGATAAGTTCAAGGACTACAAGTGATGAGATGGGCCATAACCCACAGGCTCCAGGACCTGCCAAGAAGCAAGCACATTCTTGCTGAAGGAAAACCCTGGAAGTGGATATACCTTTGTCGACAGATGATTTTATAGGAGTTTACACAAAACCTGAGAGTTGTGAAGGAACGATAGATGGTTGTTTGGCTTGCAGAATCTATGGATTTATCCGAACTTGGTTCGTCGACAAGAAAAATTCTGCAAGGCTTGTGAGGAATGACCAATTGTTAGTATGCGAGATTCGCTAAACTGTGTATATGGTAATGATTTGGGTGCGGGAAGGATTGATCACCATACCGACTTACTCTTATTATTCGCCTTGCTATATGGGATGGTAAATCTGAGTGACTTACCTATAGTAGAGAGACGGCGATATTAAACCTTGTTTAAACCTTAGAATGGTATAAGTATTTTTCCCTTGTACACGGCAGTTATGCCAACCGTAGATTATACAGTGAGGATCAACCAAGACCCATTTCCTGCAGGAGAAACCATAAATTGTTGACCACCATGAGATATCGATAGTTGTTTAGTTTTGACGCCAGACCCGTCCGCTACGAAGACCCAGTCGCAGAATAACCTTACCAAGAGGAAAGGACAAAAAAATTGAGGAAAAGGTTATGCCACTACCGAAAGAGCCCAGAGAAGGATTTATCCTGAAGATCTGAGAAGACCGACACAGTCAAGAATAAGGATGGAGTATATGAGTTTTGATGGAACAGTAACCCTGTTTCTAAGGGTGGTAGCACCCCAGGCCCCGGAGACGATCGATGGATTTTGAGGAGACCCCCAAACCCTAACCTTTTCTTACTAGCCTCTCCGAATCTCGAGGACGAGATTCCTTTTAAGGGTGGTAGGTTTGTAACATCCCAAAATTCTAAATTTTGGAATGTTATAATACATAGATAGATTTGATTGATTGTCTGATTGATTGTCTGAAAGTGAGTGAATTCAAAACTTTTGAAAGTTAAATGAGAGGGAATAAAAGGACTTTCCCAAACTTTCATATTTGCCTTCCGATCTCCATGAATTCAAATGCTTTTCAAACACAAAACCCTAGAGAGAAGATGACATGACTTCTTCCATTTAAAAATGAAAAGGGTGTTTGAAAAATAATTGAATTTCATTTGGAAATATTCCAAATCTGAAACTTTATGCGACTCAATGATTTTCACGAGAGAAGATAAAATGACTTCTTCAAATTATATGAAATATGAGTTGGGAGTTTCAAAGAATTAAATTCAAAACTTTTTTGAATTTATTTTCAATTTGGAATGTTATACATTAGATCATCATGCATATCTTATTTTTCTTGCATTTTGGTCGATCCTAGAAATTTCACGCAACTCAAGGACCTTCGGAGAGAGTTGGAGATTTCGTTATTTTCTTATTTGAGAGTTGTCTCGAATTGGAAAAAAGAGGATCATTTGATTTATTTATTTTATCTTCAATTATTTTTCCGATGTCAAAATATGAGAGAGGGAATAATATGACTTTCCCAAAATATAGGAAAAAAATGAAGATTTACTAAATAGATCAAGTTTTGGTTTTGCCGGAGTTTATTTGCATTTTATTTGGATAGGGAAAAATGCGTGTTTTCGAAAATTGCATTTTAGGTCCGGAGTAAAGTTCATTTTGTTCGACTCATTTTTAGGAGTCGGGGAAAATTTACTTTTAGAATTTTGGAGTCCGTTTAGTTTAGTTTTCTTTTGTTTTTCTGCGGGCGAAATCAGTTAAAAAAACAACTGGACCAAGGCCCAGCCGGGCCAAGGCCCAGGCCAGGCCGCTGCGCCCCAGCCTCACACGCGCCAGGAGCCAGCGAAGGGAGCCGGCCGCCGCCTCTTGCTCTTGTACCGAATCCTAAAAGGATTCTAGGGCGCCCCTTGCCCCTTTTTCCTTATTTCGTTATTCCTATTCCTACTCTATTTCTTGTCCCCTACACCTAGTAAACCCCCCCTCCCCAATATAAATACCCAAGCACCCCCCCTCTAAACATCAAATCAAAACCCCTCTCTCCACCACCCAAGCCGCGCCTCACCCCACGCCTCTCACCCGCGCCGCGCCCTACGTCACCCGCCGCCGCCGCGCCTTGCCTACACCGCCGCCGCCCCTCACCCACGCCACCGCCGCCGCCGCCCAACGCCGCCGCCGCCGGAGCCCCTCACCGGAGACCTCGCTGGAGGTACCGCGCCGCATCTCTTTTCTTTTCCTCGGATCGGTTTTCTTATAAATCGTTCCGATTCTTTTCTTCTCCACCGATTCGTTTTTCTTTCCGGTTCTTCGCTAAACCGTTCCGGTTTTCTAGATCGGTTTGCCGTTTTCTTTTTCGGTTTCTTTTCCGAAAACCCTAGATCGGTTTTCGTTCTTCCTTCGGACCGTTCGTCTCAACGAACGTGATTACCGATTTTTCCCGGTTAACGACGCCCGTTCGTTTAACCGTTCATCTCTTTTCTTTTCGTCGGATTTATTCCGCGATCGCGATCTCAGATCCGATCTTTGTTCTAGTTTATCTTCTCACCCGTTTATCGGAATCAGGTGATTCAAGCGCCTGGAGTTTCGTTTCGAAACCGCTGTTCCGTCTAATTAACTTGAACAAGTTTTGCTATGGTAAAAATTTGACCTAGTTTCAACTTGCTAGAACCGAGTTGTTCTCTTCCGCCGTTTGTTTTCCGTCGTTTGTTCGGTTCGTTCTTTCTTTGCAACCGGAGTTCTTAATTTGAACTTTCTGGTTCGTTCTCTCGTTCGAGTTTTACTTGTGCATTACATGAGTACTTATTGTGTGGTTACTATTGCTTGATTACGATAGATTGACCGGAGTGTGACGAGTAGATCTATCAAGAGTTTTAAGTGTGAATCATCTTCACCAACATTGCAGGCAAGTTCACACTTTGATCATACCTTTTCTACCACCCAGTTTTATTGCATTAGATCAATCCTCACACATTGCATGATTAGGATCTAATTAAATTGTGGGATGGGAAGTAGATGAGGTAGTACCTATTACCTATATTATTATGAAACCTTTGGGAGTTACTTCTACGTTTGCTATTTATGCCATGCTATGCTAGTAGACGTGGATTGGGTGAGTGATATCCATGACAGATGTGAGTTGATAATTTTAATGGTTTATCTAAGGTGGCAACTTAAACACACATCTGGGTGGATTGAGGCACCTGATGTCTATCAGGACTTGCCTGTTTTATTTTGGACCGCCACCCAGGCTCAAAGGGATCATAAGATAATTCATGCTAGAAACTTCCGTGTGCAGCCACATGCTACTATGGGCTCTGGCATAGTTTACTAAGTTGTGCAAACTCTTACGGGGTGGACTAGCAGATGTAGGGGTTGTAGGTGGTACGGTCTACCCCACATGTAAGGTGCTAGCGCTTCTGAAAGACTATGTCTCGGTCATCCGTTTATCAAACACCATGTAGTGCGAGAAAACAAACGGAGGCGATCGAGTCATGTGGGGAAAAGTGCGCAAACCTCTGCAGAGTGTACAAACTAATCATGATTAGCCGTGTCCCCGGTTATGGACATCTTGAGTATCTAGTACTTGAATATCATTGTGAATCTCATCATGTTACTTCTAATTAATGTTGTTGGGTTTTAATTATTTTTAATTGGGATTGAGAATGCTGTCAACCATTCTCAATGTTTCACAACCACCATGATAGTTAAATAAATTTATTCCTTTGCAGTAGGGAAAAATTGGCTTTACGCAAAAACCTTATAACCATAGAGCTTTTCCACCAGCCATATATGCATATAGTGATAGCCATTGTTCATCATTTTCTCTATGGTGTGAATTTGCCAGTACATTCAATGTACTGACCCTTTGTGGCTGCAACGTCTCATGTTGCAGGAGTATCTTACGACGAGTAAGTGACACGTTAGGGTTACGATTTCTACACTCAACTTTGCCGTTGGTGTTGATGGGAATCCACAACCTTGTTGCTTCCGCTATATGGATTGACGTAATAGTATTTATGTTACTTTATACATGTGATTTACCTTTGTTATAAATCCTTCGAGTACTGTGTGTGTCAGCATACCGATCCAGGGATGACACGTAAGCACAGAGACTTGATCCATTCGGGTCGGGTCGCTACAGACTCATCTGATGAGGAAATAGTTGGCATCATGAAGAATCTGCTATTCAACATCATTCATAGCATTCCTATCAATTATTATGATTTCTTCATGAGGACTCTGGCAAATGTTGCACTCTCTTTGTTTGAGTTGAAGACTTATGCTCCTTGGATTATGAGATTCCTTAGAACTAGGTCTTCACTCAACTACAAGGCTGATTTTCAGAATCACCTCAGCTATCTGCCCCAGATTGAAGTCCTCAAGCAGACTTTTACCTCAACTGATGAAAAGGGCAAGACACCTGTTGTCATTGGTGAAGGCATTCGTCCATTGGATGGTCAGTTTCGCAAAGCTGCATCTTACTCCACCAATGATGACTCTGCCACTCATGATTCTGCTTCCAATGCACCCAAATCTACTCCTCAAACCACAGCTCCATGTGTGATGACTGACCGTGAGCTACTTCTTATCTTCACCAAAAGGTGGATCGAAACCATAAATGGGTTAAGCGTCCGTTTGGTTCTCTTCTTCACAACATGACCGCTACACATAATGCAGTGAAGAAAAACCATTACTACCTCCATGAAGTTTTCGGTCACACCTGGGCTATCTTATCACATATATGTGGTGAAGAAGATCTGAAGAAAATGGGTCTCAAGGAAGATTTTGACTGGTCTTCACCTCCTCCGAAGAAATTCAAGAAGGTCAAAGTTCCTACCTTGGTGGCCAATTCATATTCTTCATCCCGCGACACCAACGAGTATGAAGACTTGGACGACACTGCGGCAGGCCCTACAACAACAAACGACCCCAACAACGCTGGTGCTCCTCCATCAACTTGATATTCTTTAGGGGCGTAAGTCCTCATTTTCAAACCTTTTGGTCATTCGATGACAAAGGGGGAGAAATTTGAGTTAGTCTTCAAGCGGGTCTACTTTTATGGGTGTTTTTTCTCTAAGTTACAACTCTCGTTTTTCTGAGACTTTATTCGATCGAGTTGTAAACTTGAACTCTATGTCGGTATGATACTTTTGCTGAGTTTTTCTACATGCTTATTCCTCATTAATGTTAATGCATGCATGCTGAATTACATCAGTCACCATATTTCATCATGCATTTCAAATTCTTCATATTATATGTCAATGCGTGTATGAATTACAAGATATAGGGGGAGATCTCCATGATTCTACTCTTCAAGTGTGCATTGCTTCAAAAGCAAATTCCTCACTATGCACATCTTCAGGGGGAGTTCTTCTATATCTTGCAATCAAATTCCTCAATTCCAGTATTTACACTTCATATGTTTATCCCTGTTGAAAACTTAACCTATATTGTCATCAATCACCAAAAAGGGGGAGATTGTAAGTGCATCTAGTGCCCCTTAGTGATTTTGGTGTATTGAAGACTTATAGGTTAAGGGACTAATGTGTTTATGAGTGTACACAGGTCTATAAATCTATGAGGAGTTTGATATTTATAGAGAAAGTCGACCCCTAAAAATGAAGTTGTTCGACTGAAGACTTTGGATTTCTGAAGACTTTCTGAAGACTTTGAAAGTGAAGAAATTGGTGCAATCCTGAAGACTTGGTATTCATTCGAGGAACATGAAGCATGAAGACTTTTGTTTTCGTAGTTTCATTTTCTCTTTCTTGAGTCATAGGAAACACCGTACTGTTAAAGGGGGTTGAGGAAATACTAAGGAAAATTTTCCATGTGATGCTCAACTCAAATCCTACACCTACCAATCCCTTCGAGTGAAGCCATTAGAAATATCATACAACTTAGTCAATTTCTTCAGTGACAGAGACGAAGTTCTTCTGGTCTCCGAGGAATTTGTTCTGACTGAGGAGTTAGAAATTCGCCAGTGCGGATTGCCTACACAGTGAGGAACATGATAGCCCTGAGGATTTTGCTACCTAAAATTCCGACCGTTGTTGTGCTATGCGCCAGCTGTCCCAAAATATCTACCCACCTAACGGTCATATCATTAAAGGGAATTTATGTCTTATCATGTCGGGCTGCTCCCTAGGCTATAAATAGCCGCCCCCTACAACCACTAGCTGGTTGGCTACTCCGAGAGAAACTGAAACTTGTCATTTGAGAGCATCCCATCCTCTAAGGACTTTGAGTGAAAATCATCAAGTGAGGAAAACCCAAACCCAAACACCTACAAACCCAAAGTGATTGAGCATCACTAGAGAGATTGATCCTGCATGGATCCGACACTTGTTACCTTTGAAGACTATGCATCTTCCAGATGGTTAGGCGTCATGGTCTAGAGCATCCAAGAGGAAATTGTGGATCGCCGAGTGACCAAGTCTGTGAAGGTTTCGAAGTCACCTGAAGACTTACCACGAGTGACTGGGCGAGGTCTGTGTGACCTTAGCTCAAGGGGAATACAGTGAGGACTGAGTGTTCTGGACTGCGTGTTCAGAACTGGGTGTCCGGGACTGTGTGTCCTCAGGTTTAAATACCTAGCCGCCCTAACCAGACGTACAACTATCACAACAGTTGGAACTGGTCTACCAAATCATTGTCTTCACCAAGCTACCTGGTTCCATTTCCTCAACCCTTCCATTTCCTCATTTATGTGTTGAGTGCTTGTTCATATCTGTTTGAAGACTTTGACTGAAGACTTCCTATATTTCCTCAGTTCAATTTCTTCAGTCTGTTTGTCTTATCCTGTGTTTATGCTTTCTGTACTCTGTACTTGTTTTCATTTCATCATGGAGACCATGCTCATGCACTGCTATGTTTACTTCTGAGTACTTATTCCGCTGCAAGTAGTTCTTCACTCAGGAATTTACTCACCCGCAAATTCCTCAGTGAAGAATTCATAAAAATCGCCTATTCACCCCCCCCCCTCTAGTCGATATAACGCACTTTCAAGAACCACGCCAAAAATCTCTGTGTCTACATTGCGTTTGCTCCCTCCAAACTCCTCCCTTTACCTTCATATGCAAATGTTTTACATCCCGCTGCTATACTCTTAGACTTGCATGTGTAGGTTGATTGCTTGACTTGTGCTAAGTTGCTAAAATCTGCCAAGACTTAAAATTGGGAAAAGGCTAGATTTTTATTTGGTCAAGTAGTCTAATCACCCCCCCTCTAGACATACTTTCGATCCTACAAATACCCAGGAGCTACTACAAGCGCTGGTAATGTACACATCAATAACATGTATATCACAAATACCTTTGGCGTTGCCGGCCTTCTTATCCGCTAAGTACTTGGGGTAGTTCCATTTCGAGTGACCATTTCCTTTGCAATAAAAGCACTGAGTCTCGGGCTTGGGTCCATTCTTTGGCTTATTCCTGGCAACTGATTTACCGGGCGCGACAACTCCCTTACCGTCCTTCTTGAAGTTCTTTTTACCCTTGCCTTTCTTGAAACTAGTGGTATTATTCACCATCAACACCTGATTTTCCTTTTTGATTTCCACCTCTGCCGATTTCAGCATTGAATATAACTCAGGAATGGACTTCTCCATCCCTTGCATATTGTAGTTCATCACAAAGCTCTTGTAGCTAGGTGGAAGCGACTGGAGGATCCTGTCAATGACCGAGTCATCTGGCTATAGAACTTGTCGGAGACTTCATATCTCTCGACCCGAGCATGAGCTTGGAAAACCATTTTCAGCTCTTGGAACATCTCATATGCTCTGTGCTGCTAAAAACACTTTTGGAGCCCCGGTTCTAAGCTGTAAAGCATGCCGCACTGAACTAGGGAGTAATCATCACTACGCGACTGCCAGGCGTTCATAACGTCTTAAGTTGCTGAGAAAATGGGTGCGTCACCTAGCGTTGCTTCAAGGACATATGCTTTCTTGGCAGCTATGTGGATGACCCTCAAGTTACGGACCCTATCCGTGTAGTTGCTACCATCATCTTTTAGCTTGGTTTTCTCTAGGAACGCATTGAAGTTGAGGGCAACATTATCATGGGCCATTTGATCTACAAGACATCTTGTAAGATATTTTAGACTAAGTTCATGATAATTAAGTTCATCTAAACAAATTATTTAATGAACTCCCACTTAGATAGACATCCCTCTAGTCATCTAAGTGATACATGATCTGAATCGACTAGGCCGTGTCCGATCATCACATGAGATGGACTAGTCATCAACGGTGAACATCTCCATGTTGATCGTATCAACTATACGACTCATGTTCGACCTTTCGGTCTCTCGTGTTCCGAGGCTATGTCTGTACAAGATAGGCTCGTCAAGTCAACCTAAGTGTTTCGCATGTGTAAATCTGGCTTACACCCGTTGTATGCGAACGTTAGAATCTATCACACCCGATCATCACGTGGTGCTTCGAAACAACAAACCTTCGCAATGGTGCACAGTTAGGGGGAACACTTTTCTTGAAATTTTTGTGAGGGATCATCTTATTTATGCTACCGTTGTTCTAAGCAAATAAGATGTAAACATGACAAACATCACATGCAAATCATAAAGTGACATGATATGGCCAATATCATCGCGCGCCTTTGATCTCCATCTTCGAGGCACGACATGATCACCTTCGTCACCGGCATGACACCATCATCTCCATCATCGTGTCTTCATGAAGTTGTCTCGCCAACTATTACTTCTACTACTATGGCTAACGGTTAGCAACAAAGTAAAGTAATTACATGGCATTTTCATTGACACGCAGGTCATACAATAAATTAAGCCAACTCCTATGGCTCCTGCCGGTTGTCATACTCATCGACACGCAAGTCGTGATTCCTTATTACAAGAACATGATCAATCTCATACATCACATATATCATTCATCACATCCTTTTGGCCATATCACATCACACAACATAACCTGCAAAAACAAGTTAGACGTCCTCTAATTGTTGTTGCATGTTTTACATGGCTGCTAAGGGTTTCTAGCAAGAATGTTTCTTACCTACACAAAAGCCACAACGGTGATATGCCAATTGCTATTTACCCTTCATAAGGACCCTCTTCATTGAATCTGATTCGACTAAAGTGGGAGAGACAGACACCCGCTAGCCACATTATGCATCAAGTGCATGTCAGTCGGTGGAACCAGTCTCACGTAAGCGTACGTGTAAGGTCGATCCAGGACGCTTCATACCACAATGCTGCTGAATCAAGATAAGACTAGTAACATTAAGCAAATTGAACAAATCATCGCCCACAACTACTTTGTGTTCTACTCGTGCATAGAATATACGCATAGACCTAGCTCATGATGCCACTATTGGGGAACGTAATAATAATTCAAAATTTCCCTATGTGTCACCAAGATCATTCTAGGAGATGCTAGCAATGAGAGAGAGGGAGTGCATCTTCATACCCTGGAAGATCCCTAAGCGGGAGCGTTACAAGAACACGGTTGATGGAGTCGTACTCACGGCGATTCAAATCACGGAAGATCCGATCAAGCGCCGAACGGACGGCGCCTCCGCGTTCAACACACGTACAGCCCGGGGATATCTCCTCCTTCTTGATCCAGCAAGGGGAGAGGAGAAGTTGAGGGAGAATTCCGGCAGCACGACGGCGTGGTGGTGATGGAGCTCGTGGTTCTCCGGCAGAGATTCACTAAGCGCTACGACGGAGGAGGTGTTGGAGGAGGAAGGGGCTGCACCAGGGAAGGGGTGTGGTTGCCCTCCCACCCCCTCTATTCATAGGGTGAACAGGAGAGGGGGATGGCCAAGGGGAGAGGCTTGCCCCCCAAGCAAGGTGGGAGGCGCCCCCTCCCCTTAGGGTTTCCATCCCTAGCCGCCTTGGGCCCTTGGGGGGCGCACCAGCCCACCAGGGGATGGTTCCCTCCCATATTCAGCCCATTAAGTCCCCCAGGGCAGATGGCCCCACCCGATGGACCCCCGGACACCTTTCGGTGGTCCCGGTACAATACCGATAACGCCCACAACTATTTCGGTGACTGAAATTGGACTTCCCATATATAAATCTTCATCTATGGACCATTCTGGAACTCCTCGTGACGTCCGGGATCTCATCTGGGACTCCGAACAACCTTCGGTAACCACATACAATTTCCCATGACAACTCTAGTGTCACCGAACCTTAAGTGTGTAGACCCTACGGGTTCGGGAACCATGTAGACATGACCGATACATCTCTCAGGACAATAACCAACAACAGGATCTAGATACCCATGCTGGTTCCCACATGTTCCACGATGATCTCATCAGATGAACCACGATGTTGGGGATTCAATCAATCCCGTATACAATTACCTTTGTCCATCGGTATGTTACTTGCCTGAGATTCTGTTGGGGATCGTTGCAGAAATTAAAATTTTCTACGCATCACCAAGATCAATCTATGGAGAGACTATCAATGAGAGAGAGGGGAGTGCATCTTCATACCCTTGAAGATCGCGAAACGGAAGCGTTACAAGAACGCGGATGAAGGAGTCGTACTCGCAGTGATTCAGATCGCGGTTGATTCCGATCTAAGCGCCGAACAACGGCGCCTCCGCGTTCAACACACGTACAGCCCGGGGACATATCCTCCTTATTGATCTAGCAAGGGTAAAGGAGAAGTTAGGGAAGAACTCTGGCAGCACGACAGCGTGGTGGTGGAGCTCGCAGTTCTCCGACAGGGCTTCGCCAAGCTCAACGGAGGAGGAGGGGGTGTTGGAGAGGGGGTGGGTTGCGCCTTGGATGAGGTGCTGATGCCCTCCCTCCTCCCCTCTATTTATAGGGAGAAGGGGGAAGGGGGTCGGCCCCTCTAGATGAGATCTAGAGGGGGGGCGGCCAAGGGGAGGGGCTTGCCCCCCCAAGCCAAGGGGGTGCCCCCTTTAGGGTCCCCCCAAGCCTAGGCGCATGGGCCCTAGGGGGGATGGCGCCCAGCCCACGTAGGGGCTGGTTCCCTTCCACATACATCCCATAGGGACCTCCGGGGCAGGTGGACCCTCCTGGTGGACCCCCGGAACCCCTTCGGTGGTCCCGGTACAATACCGGCAAACCCCCGAATACTTCCGGTGACCGTATGATGACTTCTCATATATAAATCTTCACCTCCGGACCATTCCGGAACTCCTCGTGACGTCTGGGATCTCATCTGGGACTCCGAACAACATTCAGTAACCGCATACTAATTCACATAACAACTCTAGCATCACCGAACCTTAAGTGTGTAGACCCTATGGGTTCGGGAACCATGTAGACATGACCGAGACATCTCTCTAGCCAATAACCAACAGCAGGATCTGGATACCCATGTTGTATCCCACATGTTCCATGATGATCTCATCGGATGAACCATGATGTCGAGGATTCAATCAATCCCGTATACAATTCCCTTTGTCAATCGATACGTTACTTGCCCGAGATTCGATCGTCGGTATCCCAATACCTCGTTCAATCTCGTTACCGGCAAGTCACTTTACTCGTTCCGTAATGCATGATCCCGTGACTAACTGCTTAGACACATTGAGCTCATTATGATGATGCATTACCGAGTGGGCCCAGAGATACCTCTCCATCATACAGAGTGACAAATCCCAGTCTCGATTCGTGCCAACCCAACAGACACTTTCGGAGATACCCATAGTGCACCTTTATAGCCACCCAGTTACGTTGTGACGTTTGGCACACCCAAAGCATTCCTACAGTATCCGGGAGTTGCACAGTCTCATGGTCTAAGGAAAAGATACTTGACATTAGAAAAGCTTTAGCAGATGAACTACACGATCTTGTGCTATGCTTAGGATTGGGTCTTGTCCATCACATCATTGTCCTAATGATGTGATCCCATTATCAACGACATCCAATGTCCATGGTCAGGAAACCATAACCATCTATTGATCAATGAACTAGTCAACTAGAGGCTCACTAGGGACATGTTGTGGTCTATGTATTCACACATGTATTACGATTTCCGGATAACACAATTATAGCATGAACAATGGACAATTATCATGAACAGGGAACTATATAATAATAACCATTTTATTATTGCCTCTAGGGCATATTTCCAACTGTCTCCCACTTGCACTAGAGTCAATAATCTAGTTACATTGTGATGAATCGAACACCCATAGAGTTCTGGTGTTGATCATGTTTTGCTCGTGGAAGAGGTTTAGTCAACGGATCTGCGACATTCAGGTCCATATGCACTTTACAAATATCTATGTCTCCATTTTGAACATTTTCACGAATGGAGTTGAAGTGATGCTTGATATGCCTGGTCTTCTTGTGAAACCTAGGCTCCTTGGCAAGGGCAATAGCTTCAGTGTTGTCACATAAGAGAGTCATCGGGCCCGACGCATTGGGAATGACTCCTAGGTCAGTGATGAAGTCCTTCATCCAGACTGCTTCTTGTGCTGCCTCCGAGGCAGCTATGTACTCCGCTTCACATGTAGATCCCGCCACGATGCTTTGCCTGCAACTGCACCAACTGACTGCCCCACCATTCAAAATGTACACGTATCCGATTTGTGACTTGGAGTCGTCCAGATCTGTGTCGAAGCTAGCATCGATGTAACCCTTTACGATGAGCTCGTCGTCACTGGTGACCCACAAGTATAGGGGATCTATCGTAGTCCTTTCGATAAGTAAGAGTGTTGAACCCAACGAGGAGCAGAAGGAAATGATAAACGGTTTTCAGCAAGGTATTCTCTGCAAGTACTGAAATAAGTGGTAACAGATAGTTTTGTAATGAGATAATTTGTAATGAGCAACAAGTAACAAAAGTAAATAAAGTGCAGCAAGGTGGCCCAATCCTTTTTGTAGAAAAGGACAAGCCTTGACAAACTCTTATATAAGGAAAAGCGCTCCCGAGGACACATGGGAATATCGTCAAGCTAGTTTTCATCACGTTCATATGATTCGCCTTCGGTACTTTGATAATTTGATATGTGGGTGGACCGGTGCTTGGGTGCTGTTCTTACTTGAGCAAGCATCCCACTTATGATTAACCTCTATTGCAAGCATCCGCAACTACAACAAAATTATTAAGGTAAACCTAACCATAGCATGAAACATATGGATCCAAATCAACCCCTTACGAAGCAACGCATAAACTAGGGTTTAAGCTTCTGTCACTCTAGCAACCCATCATCTGCTTATTACTTCCCAATGCCTTCCTCTAGGCCCAAATAATGGTGAATTTTTATGTAGTCGACGTTCACATAACACCACTAGAGGCTAGACAACATACATCTCATCAAAATATCAAACGAATACCAAATTCACATGACTACTAATAGCAGGACTTCTCCCTTGTCCTCAGGAACAAACGTAACTACTCACAAAGCATATTCATGTTCATAATCAGAGGGGTATTAATATGCATAAAGGATCTGAACATATGATCTTCCACCAATTAAACCAACTAGCATCAACTACAAGGAGTAATTAACACTACTAGCAACCTACGAGCACCAATCCCGGACTTGAAGACAAGAATCGGATACAAGAGATGAACTAGGGTTTTGAGATGAGATGGTGCTGATGAAGATGTTGATGGAGATTGCCCTCTCCCGATGAGGGGAGCGTTGGTGATGACGATGGCGATGATTTCCCCCTCCGGGAGGGAAGTTTCCCCGGCAGAACAGCTCTGCCGGAGCTCTAGATTGGATCCACCAAGGTTCCGCCTCGTGGCGGCGGAGTTTCGTCCCGAAAGGTTGCTTGCTATTTTTTTCTCAAGAAAGACTTCATATAGGAGAAGATGGTCATCGGAGAGCCACCAGGGGGCCCACAAGGCAGGGGGGCGCGCCCTAGGGGGGGGCCCACCCTCTTGAGAAGGGTGTGGGCCCCCTGGTCTTCATCTTTGGTGAGGATTTTTCATTATTTATTATAAGGTGTTCCGTCGAGTTTCAGGACTTTTGAAGTTGTGCATAATAGGTCTATAATATTTGCTCCTTTTCCAGCCCAGAATTCCAGCTGCCGGCATTCTCCCCCCTTATGTAAACCTTGTAAAATAAGAGAGAATAGCCATAAGTATTGTGACATAATGTGAAATAACAGCCCATAATGCAATAAATGTCGATATAAAAGCATGATGCAAAATGGACGTATCAACTCCCCCAAGCTTAGACCTCGCTTGTCCTCAAGCAAAAAGCCGAAATCAAAAAATATGTCCATATGTTTAGAGATGAAGGTGTCGATAAAAATAAAATACGGACATGAGGGCATCATGATCATTCTTATAACAACAACTTATATAATTTTTGTCATATGATCTCTAAAGCTAGAGTAATAATTCAATCACAATATCAGGTATGAACCGTAAACTTCATTGAAAACTAACAAACTATAATCTCGGTCATTGAAGCAATTGCAATTTGTCATAACATAGGAAAGAGTCAATGTATAAGAGCTTTTCAGCAAGTCCGCATACTCAACTATCATATAATCTTTCACAATTGCTGACACTCACACAATACTTATGGGTATGGAGTTTTAATCGGACACAGAGAAAGATATGGGCTTATAGTTTTGCCTCCCAACATTTTACCTCAAGAGTAATGTTAACAGTAATAGTTCATGAAAACTCACATCCAATTAGCCATATATACCAGGATCTTTCCAACATACTGTGCTTGCCAAAGGATAAAGTGTAAAAAGTGTCGGCGTTCTGGGAACAGGGGTCCCTAGACTTGCCTGCCTGCGGCCTGCGGCGTGGCTCAAAGGGGGCCCAGCACGGCCCATCTTCATCAACACAAGACTCAAGACCCTCGCGAGGGGCCAAGCCTCGCGAGGCGGACGATGTGGAGCTTCCTCAGGCGCGACCTCGTTAGGCTGGCTCATGAGGAGGCGGAGAAATCAAGGCGGGGTACCTCGCGAGGTGCCCGTGACGCAAGCCATGATGATCAAAGGCGCCAGGCGGGTGCCAGCCATCGCAGCGTCCTCCTTTCCTCTTTGGTGCTAAGGGAGCAAGTGCAGCCACGGAGTACCGAGGCATCAGGCAAAGGTTGCCATTTCGGTGCAACGAGACCAAGACCAGGAGGACTACGAGACGGAGGTCACCGTGGAGCCCAAGACGGCGTCATCACCAGAGCTTTGCGCAGGCGAAGACTGCTTTTGTCAGGATAGCTGATACTTGCTGTCCCTCTTCAAATTAGCCCGCCATTGTTGCCTCCCTTCCCGCTCGATATTTGGGAAGAGGACCAGGGCCACTATAAATAGAACCGGCCACCCGCAGAGTAGAGGAGGATCGGATCGAAATCAGAGAGTAAGGGGGCCGGCGAGTGAGAGCAAGGCAGTGAGGGGATGGGATGAAAATTAGAGAGAAAGAGAGGGAAGGGTGACTGAACTCCTCCTAGCAGTTCGTCGCCCCAGCCAAGAACAGACACTCGCGAGGCTGTTCTTCCTTGTATTGTTCGTCTTCATTAGCCCCAAGAGGCAATCCACCCACCATACACTGGAGTAGGGTATTACACCACAACGGTGGCCCGAACCAGTATAAACCTTGTGTCTCTTGTGCAGTTCTTTCAGTAGTCTAGATCTTTGCGAGACGGTGAGGTAGAAGGCGTAATCTTCGCGCGCACCCCAGAGTTTGAACCTTAAGGGTCTGCCGGAATCTGAAATCCGACACTTGGCGCGCTAGGTAGGGGTGCGCCGGAATTCGTCTTCCACCGCTCCGTTCTCCTCCGACCGTCGCGTCCGTGTCCGACGCTCGTCGGGCCCGCGCCGAGCGCCGGGCCACGATCGCTTCCCGCGTCGCCCAGACGGCGCCCGTCGGAGGACGTCCTCGTCGTTCCCCGTCACCCGCCATCAACGCCGCCATCGGCCCGGCGGGGGGCGAGCAGCAAGCCTCGTCTCAGCACCCGTCCGTGTGGCAAGATGGCCGCACCGCTACTCCATCGCTCCCGCCAGCTGGTTCTTCGTCACGCGCGCTCCGCGCACCCTTGGAGGCTCGAGCCACGCTCATCGCGGCAAACGAGCTCCTGCGCTACCGTCCTGTCGACGACGTCTACGAAGAGTGGCTCGACCGCGTCGTCGAGCTCGTCTGTGCCGCAGGGGGCTCTCCCGCGCCGTCCATTCCGCCACGCCGCACCCTGCCCCGCGCGGGCAACGAAGCTCCGGGGGTGTACCAGCCGCCTCCTCTCCAAGAAGACGCCATGGCTCCAAGGCGCGCGGCCCCTGGGCGGAACCCGCTCCGCCAGGTGCCAGCGCAGCAAGAACGGAGCTGCCAAGAAGTCCCTCGCCCGCAAGGAGCTGCCCGGGCGCTCCTTGCTCCGGTACGCCGCGACCCTGCTCCAGCTCCGGCACGCCAAGACCCCGCGCTGCTCCTAGATGCAGCGCCTGGGGACCCTCAAGACCGAGCTCTCCACCAGTCGAAGCCTTTCGTGGCCACCACGGGCTGCCGTGCCTACACCACCGAGCTGCGTAGCGTCGCGTGGCCCGGCAAGTTCAAGCCAGACCTGCCTCCACGTTACGACGGCACGACTGACCCTGAAGAGTTCCTCCAGCTCTATGAGCTGGGCATCGAAGCTGCCAGCGGGGACGAGAAGGTCATGACGAACTGGTTCCCCATGGCGCTCAAGGAAGGAGCTCGCACCTGGCTCCTGAATCTGGCTCCAGGCACGATCTCTTCCTGGGACCAGATGCGCACCCGCTTCATCGCCAACTTTCAAGGTACTCGCGACCGGCCACCCGCCATGAGCGACATGCGCCGCATCAAGCAACAACCCGGAGAGACCCTGCAAAAATACATCCAGCGCTTCAACAGCGCGCGCCTCAAGATCCCCAAGGTGTCCGAGGAGGCCATCATCTCGGCCTTCTCCGACGGCGTGCGCGACGTCAAGATGAAGGAGGAGCTGGCGATGCATGAAGACCTGTGCACCTCCCTGGAGCTGTTCAACTTGGCGACCAAGTGCGCCAGGGCTGAGGAGGGACGCCTCTCTCTCCTCGAGCTGCCTGCCGTGGACCCAGAAGAGAAGAAGCCCAAGGCCAAGGACGTGAAGAGCAAGGGGGCTGCCGTGCTCGCGGCAGAACCAGACACCAAGCGGGGCAAAGATCTGCTTGAGTCCCTAGGGGCAGCCGGTACTGTGTGTACCACGACCTCCACACCCACAACACCAACGAATGCCAAGAACTCCGCGCCGTGCGAGAAGGAAGGATCGGCCGTCGTCCCGACCGCGCCGATCGGGGCTACGGCCGAGGAGGAGGAAGAAACGCAGGACGCTGGGAAGACCGCGGCCCGCGCCAAGGGTGGCGCGATCAACCTCGCGAGGATCGCTGGCGAGACCTGCCTCGCGAGGGGGACTGGAGAGATCAGCCTCGTGAGGATCGCCCACAGGGCCACACAGGCCTCCCTCCACTGCCGCCGCAGCCAAGGAGGAATGAGGACCGCCATCAAGACGAAGGGGCTGGGGGCTTCCAGGAGCCACGCGCAATCGCCTGCATCCTGGGCGGAGCTCAAGCCCCAGCCTCCCAACACATCTTCAAGCAGTTTTCCCGCGAAGTGAATGCAGTCCTCCCTAGGCTTGAAGCAACGCGCCCTCTCAGGTGGTCGGGATGCGCCATCACACTCAGCTCGTCGGATCAACTCAAGTGTGCGGCCACAGCCGGAGTCCTCCCGATGCTTTGCTCCCAGTCATCAACAATGTACTGGTCACCAGGACCCTCATCGATGGTGGGGCAGGGCTCAACGTCCTGTCCGTGGAAACATTCAACAATCTCCAAGTGCCCTACGACCAGCTTCAGCCAACCAAGCCCTTCTCCGGAGTCACTGACGGCTCCACGGTCCCGATTGGGCAGGTCCGCCTCCCAGTCACCTTCGGGGCACGCAACAACTACTGCACCGAGCTCATCGACTTCGACGTCGCCCACATCCGCCTGCCATACAACGCCATCCTCGGGTACCCAGCGCTGGCCAAGTTCATGGCTGTAACTCACCATGGCTACAACGTCCTCAAGATGCCAGGAAGTGGCGGAGTCATCACGGTGCCCTGTGAAGAGAAGGATGCAGTGTGTTCCCTGGAACGAGCCTTTCAGGCCGCGTCACTGGAAGACCCGGATCGCGGAAGCAGGAGGCTTCCCGAGACCACCCCCAAGAAGAAGAAGACATCGTCCGGGCCGGCCCCTCGGGAGGCGGGCCCCTCAGGGCCCGCATCTGCCCAGGGGGACCCTCCTTCCATCGCATAGGAAAGCGCGCCTGGCGCCCTCCTCAGGCAGGGCTCAGGGGCTCTCCCCTGGAGGGCCACCGACCTGGCCAGGGTCACGAGGGAGGCGCTTGGGCACCACATCGAGGCGTGCTTCGAAGCATGTTTCCCTCAAGAAGGAGCAAGGCAAGGAAGGTTAGACCCCCAGGAGTTCGTTGACAAGGCCATTCAAGAACTACATGAATCAAGAATCATGAGAGGTTGCCGCCGTCTATCGGGCGTGGCTCCCCATCCAGGCGAGGATGGTGGGCTGCGCGTCTGCATCGACATACCAGGGCTCAACCGAGTCGCTACGATGGAGCGCCTCTGGCCCTCGCGAGTGGGGCGTTGCGCGGGCCCGCCCCACAGCTACATTCGCATGCCTTACGGCTTGCCGAGCGCGGTTGCTACGTGCCAGCGCCTCATGAGGGGCATCATGGAGGCTCGAGAAGATAGGCGCTCCGCAGCCTTGGCGGAGATGGAGATGACTCGCGAAGAGCCACCAGTGCCTCTGGAGCCTCTCGAGGCCCCCGAGCCTGGGGGCTCGTGAGGATTGGCTTCCGCAGCCCGCCGAGTCTGCTGCACCAACACCCCTTCGCCCTCGACACCCTCAGGTGACATCTTACGAGTTTCATTTCCAGCTGGGAGCGCCCTCCCAGGGCTGCATCATTCCCAGGCCGCGTGGGTCCGTCCCTGCGGTATGTATCCCTTTTATTTCATGTCGTTAGCTTGCTTTGATGGGGGCGCCCCTCGGGCTGCATCATCCCCAAGTCGCTCGGGCCAGGCCCAGCGGCATGTATCTCCCTTGCGTTTATCTCCGGCTATGCATTCGCCCATCATGCTTGATTACTTGATGCCTGTCCGCGGAACCTCTTCTTCTCCATGTCGACCACTTGCACGTTAAAGGGGGGTACCTGAGCATCGTGACTCAGGGCTCTTACTGGCTCTCCAGCCCTCACCCTCTGGCCATGTCCACGGCATCGCGACCTGGCATACCAGCGACGGCTGAGACAAGCTCGAGGGCCGGGACCCGAGGACGTAGAGTGCTGGCATCTAACCAAATTTGCAGGAACACAGCATAAGATAAGGCCCAGTGCCAGGCGCAACCCGCCTAGAGGTAGGGCCCCGTAAGTCCCGCGCTGGCTCACGGGTGCCCAGATACACCTCACCTAGCCCTACCATGCCGGCCATGTGTCAGGGCGGGGCTATACACGCCCCGGGGGCTCCTCTCGGAGGGGAGCCCCCTCCCACGTACCAGTGGAAGCACCATGCTCCGCGCTGGCTGACGACACTGCCGAGGAGCGGCTATGCCCATACACATGCGAAAGCGCTATGCTCCGCGCTGGTGATAAACAACTGAGGATGGCCCCCGGGCCGCATCAACCTCAGGTAGCCCAGAGCTCAGTGTCTAGCCTCATCACAACGCCTCCCCTCGGGAGCGCCACGCGAGGGGGCTGGGCACGGGGGCTGCGCCTGGGTCACGCCCAGACGTACGCCACCCAGCCAGGCCCCTCGGGCCTGGTTCGTCGCGCGTCTCTTCCCGAGCGGAGCCAAGGTATGAAGGCCGTTTGAGCGTCAAGGGGGACCCCTGAGCATCGCGACTCAGGGGCCTAACTGGTCACGTAGCCCCTCACTCCTTAGTTCCGAAAGGCTAATGCTGGGTGAGGCACGCACGGGGCCGGGCTCTGCAGACGTAGAACGGTGGTCCCACTCGCATCTCACCTTATGACTAGCTGTTTGCGCGTCAAGGGGGACTCCTGAGCATCGCGACTCAGGAGCCTAACTGGCTCCGTAGCCCCTCACTCCTTTGGTCCCGTCCTGGTTTCCGGTCGGGGCTGATGTTGGGTGAGGTACGCGTGGAGTCGGGCTCTGCAGACGTAAAACGGAAGATCCACCTACATCACGCCTCCCTGCTTGTTGTTCGTGCGCCAAGGGGGACTCCTGAGCATCGCGACTCAGGAGCCTAACTGACTCCGTAGCCCCTCACTCCTTTGGTCCCATCCTGGTTTTCGGTCGGGGCTAATGCTGGGTGAGGTACGCGCGGGGCCGGGCTCTGCCGGCGTAGAACACAAGCAAGTAGGGAAGAAAAGCATAAAATTCAAGGAATTTAAAAGCAAATATTACAGTCCATACTGTCGTCTCAGTACCAAACGCGAGTTTAAACGCCTCCCCGAGGCGTGATGCATGTGCAGGAATCAAAAGCAGGACAGGAGCAGTAGCGGAGTCACTTGGCGGCGGTGGAGCAGCGAGGGTAGCCCCGCCTCATGGAGCAGCAGGACCGGCAGCATCCTGCTTCGACCTGGTACCGAAGGCCTGGAACTTCCCCAGCAGAGCCTCTGCGCGACCCTTCACGGCCGCGGCAGCGGCGGCAGCATCCTCGCCGCTTACCGGCTCCAACAGGCTATCGAGGTCGGCGCTGGGGTCGCAAAGGTAGATGTGGGTGAAGACCCGCGTCAGCGCAGCAGAAGACAGGACACACGCCTCGGCCTCGGCCATGGGGCCAAGGCCAAGGGCGACGTCCTCAAGAGCACGAACCAGGAAGGGAAGCAGCTTGGCGGGGCCGTCCTCGGCGCCGGCCAGTGGGCTCTCCAGGCCACTGGCATAGAGCATCTTCAGCGAAGCACGAGCCTTCTCCTCCATGTCCGCGAAAGCCACGCGATCCTCGGCAAGAACCTGGGCCTTGCTGTCCAGCTCAACCTTCGTCGCCTCCAACTCCTTCCCCAGCGCACCCAGGCGGTCGCGGCGCTTCTTGAGCTTGGCCTCCCGGCCCTCGATGGCCACCTCGCGAGCCTTCATGCCTTCTTCTTGCTCCTGGCGAAGACGAACCTCTTTCGTGAGCTGGTCCCGCAGGCCTTACAGCTCGTCCTCTAGCGCCTTGCAACGATCGTGGACTTTAACCACCGCCCCCAGGGCTGCGTCACGAGCAGTCTTCGTCTCAAGGACGGCCTGCCTCTCCTCGTCACAGGCCGTCGAGGCTTGAACCAGCGTCGCCCGGATTGAGGCGTCGGAGTGAATCCATCCTGAAGCTAGCTCCAAGCGCCCGGCCACCAGGCAAGGGTCGGCGCCAAGAAGATCCTACCGCAGCCGGTCCAGTCCAGCAATAGCACGCTCTAGGACGGCAGGAGGAGTTGGAGAAACAACAGTCGGTGGAACGGGGGAAGAAGGCGGCGACGGCAAAACCACAGCATCCCGAGGTGGAGCCTGCTGCGCCCCAGCGGCTGTGGTGGCGGCAGTGGGCAAAGGCACCACGAGAGTCACTTGGGCCCTGGGGGCTGAGCTCGCCCCAGCCAGCTCGGCCAGGCCTCGCGAGGACGACCGGGCAGGAGAAGCTCGTGCGCCGCGGTCACCCTCCTCAGCAGGCGGAGGCGCTGCCGCGGATGGAGCCTCATGAGCCCCCTTCGGCTTCTTCGCCGCGGGCGCCGGCCTATTCAAGAGATGTGAACGTCAAGCCTCGGCAACGGAACAAGAAATCAAGACAAGGGTCAGGCACTTACGGGTCATCGCCGGTGGGCTCGGGCAGCCTCCGGCCAAACTTGAAGCCTTACAGCCGGCTGGAAGGGTCAACCTCAGAAGCAGAAGGCGCGTCTGCGGACTGCCTCGGGGCAGGGGCAGACCTGCGGGAGATCAGCCCGGTCCTGTCCTTCTTCGGGATCAGGGGCAAGCTCCCACCGACCTGCTCGTCTTCATCCTCGTCATCGTCGCTCGAAGGAAGGCGGAGACTGCGGGGCCTGCACCGGGGGAGGGGAGCCCTCGACTCTCCGTCGGTCGCCTCAGAGTCAGGCCCCTTTTCCCGCTCCTCTTCATCCTCCTCTTTGCTGGAGTCGCCGGAGGACACGTCCACCAGTCCCTTGGAAGCCACCGCAGGCACGGGCCCGTCCCTGTTTAAAACGGGCATGGACTCCACCACCTGCTCCCAGTCGTCGCGAAGGAACAAGGGCTTGGGAGCGCCCTCCAACCTTGCCACCTCGCCCCCGACCAGAGATTGGAGGACCGCGGCCAAATCTTCGCCGCCCAAGGCCGCGGGGCTCGGATGAGGCCTCCACATCGGAGGTGAGTACTACCCGAGTGGAGCCAGCTGACGCTCCAGGAATTCCCTCAGCAGCAACGCACCGGTCAACTTCGTCGCCGCTGTGCTGGCCGGCCTCAGGTCCGTGTCCATCTTCTCCAACACCAGTTCCACGCAGGGGTCCATGAGCTCCGCCCGGCACCAGTCGCTGGAGCTCACGGGCTGCTCCGCAGGCAAGATCAGCCGAGGGTGGATGCGCCCGGCATCTACCAAGACCCACTTGCTCCTGAAGCCCTCAATCCTCTTCCCGGGGTTCGAGATGGCAATGGTGCCGCCATACGCGACGAAGCTTGCGCACGCGGAAGGAGAACCGCGAGAGACCCGGAGGGAGAAGTAGTGGCGCAGCAAGGCCACTGAGGGCTGCACCCCTACGTGGGCCTCGCAGTAATAAGCGAATATCGCCAGGAGAAGGACGAAGTTGGGGTGGAGATGCAGAGCCTGCAAGTTGTAATGGCGGAGGACAGAGAAGAAAAACTCGGAGAAGGGAGGCACCAGACCCGCAGCAATGGAGCTTACAAAGAGAGGATAAAAGGTGCTCCCTCGGCCTTCAGGGGTGGCGGAGCCGGCCTTGAACACCCGTGCCCCGTCGATGCCCTACGCCGCCGCCATCCAGCGCAGCCAGGCGAGGCCCGCCTCGGACACGCTCGGCAAGTCCAGAGCGGGCGAGTACCAAGCTTCGGCCAGAGACTGACGAGGCGCCATGGCTTCCTAGGTCACGCGGCCGGAGTAGATCTGGAAGTTTGGAGGAAGAAAGGGGAGGCGCAAGAAAGGGGATCTGAGCAGCAACCGGAGAAAGCAAAGGCAAAGTCCGGGCAGATGCCACTCCTTTATCAACCTGCACGGTTGCTGAAGCACTTGTGTCCAATCAACCGCCACGCGGCGCCCAAGGCCGCAGGCTGTTAGGGCCCGCGGCGCTTCGCCCTTGCCCTTTCGCCTCTCAGCACGGCCAAGCCCGGGCACGCCTTGGGCCCGGGGACTACTGTCGGCGTTCTAGGAACGGGGGTCCCCAGACTTGCCTGCCTGCGGCCTGCGGCGTGGCTCAAAGGGGGCCCAGCACGGCCCATCTTCATCAACACAAGACTCAAGACCCTCGCGAGGGGCCAAGCCTCGCGAGGCGGACGACGTGGAGCTTCCTCAGGCACGGCCTCGTCAGGCTGGCTCATGAGGAGGCGGAGAAATCAAGGCGGGGTACCTCGCGAGGTGCCCGTGATGCAAGCCATGACGATCAAAGGCGCCAGGCGGGTGCCAGCCATCACAGCGTCCTCCTTTCCTCTTCGGTGCTAAGGGAGCAAGCACAGCCGCGGAGTACCGAGGCATCAGGCAAAGGTTGCCATTTCGGTGCAACGAGACCAAGACCAGGAGGACTACGAGACGGAGGTCACCGTGGAGCCCAAGACGGCGTCATCACCAGAGCTTTGCGCAGGCGAAGACTGCTTTTGTCAGGATAGCTGATACTTGTTGTCCCCCTTCAAATTAGCCCGCCATTGTTGGCTCCCTTCCCGCTCGATATTTGGGAAGAGGACCAGGGCCACTATAAATAGAACCGGCCACCCGCAGAGTAGAGGGGGATCAGATCGAAATCAGAGAGTAAGGGGGCCGACGAGTGTGAGAAAGGCAGTGAGGGGATGGGATGAAAATCAGAGAGAAAGAGAGGGAAGGGTGACTAAACTCCTCCTAGCAGTTCGTTGCCCCAGCCAAGAACAGACCCTCGTGAGGCTGTTCTTCCTTGTATTGTTCGTCTTCATCAGCCCCAAGAGGCAATCCACCCACCACACACTGGAGTAGGGTATTACACCACAACAGTGGCCCGAACCAGTATAAACCGAGTCTCTTGTGCAGTTCTTTCAGTAGTCTAGATCTTTGTGAGACGGTGAGGTAGAAGGCGTAATCTTCGCGCGCACCCCAGAGTTCGAACCTTAAGGGTCTGCCGGAACCCGAAATCCGACAAAAAGGAAGGGCGAAAATCACCATGACTCTTGCATAAAGTAGAAGATAATGATAAAAGATAGACCCTTCGCAGAAGGAAGCAGAGGTTGCCATGCGCTTTTATGGTTGGATGCACAAAATCTTAATGCGAAAGAACATCACTTTATATTGCCCCTTGTGATATGAACCTTTATTATGCAGTCCATCGCTTTTATTACTTCCACATCACAAGATCGTATAAAGCTTATTTCTCCCACACCAATCAATCATACATATTTAGAGAGCAATTTTTATTGCTTTGCACCGATGACAACTTACTTGAAGGATCTTATTCAATCCATAGGTAGATATGGTGGACTCTCATGGCAAAACTGGTTTAAGGGTATTTGGAAGCACAAGTAGTATCTCTACTTGGCGCAATGAATTTGGCTAGCATGTGGGGGAAAAGCAAGCTCAACATGGTGGAAGATCCAAGACAATATAATTTATCTCAGATGTAAGAAAACATCACCCATTATGTTGTCTTCCTTGTCCAATGTCAATTCTTTAGCATGTCATATTTTAATGAGTGATCACAATCATAAATGATGTCCAAGATAGTATATCTATATGTGAAGACCTCTCTTTCTTTATTACTTCCTATTAGTTGCAACGATGACCAAAACTATGCTTGTCAACTCTCAACATCTTTTATTCATCATACTTTTTCTATGTGAGCTCATTACTCTCCATGAGATCCATATGATCTCTTTGTTTCTTTTTATTTCTTTCTCTTTTCTTTTATTCACTTAGGATCATGGCAAAACAATCAAGCCCTTGACTCAACACTAATCTTTATTATATAGCTCACGGACTCGATTACATAGAAGGATAATAAAGCAAAACTCACAACTAGATCATGCCATAAATTTTATTCTACTAGATCAAAATGCTACTAATAAGATCGAACTAAGGAAAACGGTAAAGATAAAAGTGATGGTGATACGATACCGGGGCACCTCCCCCAAGCTTGGCGGTTGCCAAGGGGAGTGCCCATACCCATGTTATTATATCTCCTTGGTTGGTGAAGAAGGTGGAGGTGTTGTTGATGATGGATAGTCGCACATCAAGCGTATGAGGTCTTCTAACTTGCGGATAACGCCCTTGAGTGCGAGGATATGCTCCTTCAACAAAATATTTTCACGTGTGAGATACTTATTTTGTATACGAGCCAACTCAATCATCTTGAAAGCTTCGATTTCTGTAGGGGCAAGAAGATTATGATCCAGTTGAAGGGTGTCTTCTGTTGCTGGAACTTGGTCCTCCATGGCCTTCTTGATCCCTTCATCCTTATTGATCTCCATAGGTTCTTCTCTCTTCAGCTCTATCTTCATTAGCCAAGCATCATTGCCCTCATGGTTGGAGGTGGAGGGAGACGACATAGTGCCTGGTCTTGAAAACCCTGACAGAAAACAGCTCGAAACAAAGATAGGAGATTTTTGCGTGATACGGGAGTCAAAACCCCCGGGAGATTATATAATGAATTTTTACCGACCAAAATATGTATTGTGCAAGAAAACGGACTCCGGAAGGCACACGAGGTGCTCACGAGGTAGGGGGCGCGCCCTAGGGGGGGCGCCCTCCACCCTCGTGTCCTTCCCGGACTGCTACTTAATTTTCTATTTTTCTAAATATTCCAAAACAGAGAAATATTGCCTTAAAAATTGTTTTGGAGTTGGTGTACTTACCGTACCACGTACCTATTGCTTTTCGGAGTCTAAAACGTTCTGCAAAGTGTCCCTTATGTATTCCTCCAGGGTTACGGATTCAATAATATTGGTTTCAACATTTATGGGATTACCTGAGATATAATGTTTGATTCTTTGACCATTTACCACCTTCGGATTTGTGCCTTCGAAGTTGTTGATTTTTATGGCACCGGAACGATAGACCTCCTCGATAACATAGGGGCCTTCCCATTTCGAGAGAAGTTTCCCTACAAAAAATCTTAAACAAGAGTTGTATAGCAATACATAATCACCTACATTAAACTCACGCTTTTGTATCCTTTTGTCATGCCATCTTTTAACCTTTTATTTAAACAACTTGGCATTTTCATAAGCTTGGGTTCTCCATTCATCAAGTGAGCTAATATCAAATAACCTCTTTTCACAGGCAAGTTTGAAATCATAGTTGAGCTCTTTAATAGCCCAATATGCCTTATGTTCTAATTCGAGAGGTAAGTGACATGCTTTTTCCATATACCATTTTATACGGAGACATACCGATAGGATTTTTATATGCAGTTCTATAGGCCCATAATGCATCATCAAGTTTCTTGGACCAATTCTTTCTAGACCTATTGACAGTCTTTTGCAAAATTAATTTGAGTTCTCTATTACTCAATTCTACTTGACCACTAGACTGTGGGTGATACGGAGATGCAATTCTATGATTGACGTCATATTTAGCAAGCATTTTACGGAAAGCACCATGAATAAAATGTGAACCACCATCAGTCATTAAATATCTAGGGACTCCAAACCTCGGAAAAATAACTTCTTTAAGCATTTTAATAGAAGTGTTATGATCAGCACTACTAGTTGGAATAGCTTCTACCCACTTAGTAACGTAATCAATAGCAACTAAAATATGTGTATATCCATTAGAAGCAGGAAAAGGTCCCATATAATAAAAGCCCCAAACATCAAACGGTTCAATAACAAGTGAATAATTCATAGGCATTTCTTGACGTCTACTAATATTACCGATTCTTTCACATTCATCACAAGATAGGACAAACTTACGGGCATCCTTGAAGAGAGTAGGCCAATAAAAACCGGATTGCAATACCTTATGTGCAGTTCTATCTACCGCGTGGGTCCTCCATAAGTTTCGGAGTGGCACTTGCGTAGGATCTGTTCCTGTTCATGCTCAGGTGCACAACGTCTAATAATACCATCTACTCCTTCTTTATAAAGATGTGGGTCATCCCAAAAGTAATGTCTCAAATCATAGAACAACTTTTTCTTTTGTAGGTATGTGAAGCTAGGTGGTATAAATTTAGCAACTATGTAATTAGCATAATCAACATACCAAGGGGTACTACGAGAAGTACTTATGACATTTAATTGTTCATCGGGAAAACTATCATCAATAGGTAGTGGGTCATCAAGAACATTCTCTAACCTAGATAAGTTGTTTGCAACGGGGTTCTCAGCTCCTTTTCTATCAACAATATGCAAATCAAATTCTTGTAGCAAGAGAACCCATCTAATAAGTCTAGGTTTAGCATCTTTCTTCTCCATGCTCTGAAAGGTTAGCACTAATAATAACAGGATATATCTTCTTTTCATCAAGATAAGCATATTTAAGATTATCAGGCAACGGTTTAAGCTCAAACACGGGATCACCCTTGGGTGGAGGAGGATTGAGGGAGTCCTGGATTAGGGGGTCTCCGGACAGCCGGACTATCTCCATTGGCCGGACTGTTAGACTATGAAGATACAAGATTGAAGACTTTGTCTCATGTCCGGATGGGACTCTACTTGGTGTGGAAGGCAAGCTAGGCAATACGGATATGGATATTTCCTCCTTTGTAACCGACCTTGTGTAACCCTAACCCTCTCCGGTGTCTATATAAACCGAAGGGTTTTAGTCCGTAGGACAACAATCATAACATACAATCATACCATAGGCTAGCTTCTAGGGTTTAGCCTATCTGATCTCGTGGTAGATCTACTCTTGTACTACCCATATCATCAATATCAATCAAGCAGGACGTAGGGTTTTACCTCCATCAAGAGGGCCCGAACCTGGGTAAAACATCATGTCCCCTGCCTCCTGTTACCATCCGGCCTAGACGCACAGTTTGGGACCCCCTACCCGAGATCCGCCGATTTTGACACCGACATTGGTGCTTTCATTGAGAGTTCCTCTGTGTCGCTGCCGTTAGGCTTGATGGTTCCTACTATCATCGATAGCGATGCGGTCCAGGGTGAGACTTTCCTCCCCGGACAGATCTTCGTATTCGGCGGCTTTGCACTGCGGGCTAATTCGCTTGGCCATCTGGAGCAGATTGAAAGGTACGCCCCTGGCCATCAGGTCAGATTTGGAAGTTTGAACTACACGGCCGACATCCGCGGAGACTTGATCTTCGACGGATTCGAGCAACAGCCGGACGCGCCGCACTGTCGCGATGGGTATGACCTAGCTCTGCCGCCGAAAAGTACCCCAGAGGCCGCGCCCACATCAGCTCTGACCCTTAGTTCGGAGCCAACTGCGCCAATCGAGGACGGGTGGTTAGACACCGCCTCAGGGGCTGCAGTCTCAACGGCGATCGAGCCGAACACCAGCATAATCCTCTACGCAGTCCGTGACTCCAAGGTGCCGGACTCTTTTTCTGACTCCGAACCGCCTGCGCCCCTGCCAATCGAATCCGATTGGGTGCCGATCATGGAATTCACCGCCGCGGATATCTTTCAGCACTCGCCCTTCGGCGACATTATAAATTCACTAAGGTCTCTCTCTTTGTCAGGAGAGCCTTGGCCGGATTATGGCCAACAGGATTGGGATGCGGACGACGAAGAAATTCGACGCCCACCCACCACCCACTTAATAGCCACTGTCGACGACTCAACTGACATGCTCGACTTCGACTCCTAAGACATCGACGGTATGGACGACGATGCGGGAGGCGAAGGGGAACCACCGCCCACAGAACGCTGGATGACCACCTCATCATATGACGTATACACGGTGGACACACCAAAAGAAGACGACGACGAGGAACGGAAGGACGCACCGAAGGCTTGTTCCCTCGAGAAGCAGTCAAAGCGGCGGCGCAAGCGCCGCCCCAAATCCCACCTCGGCAAAAATAACGATCATACAGACTCAGCGTTGGAGCAGGGCGAAACACTGCCGGACCACGGCAATACAGAGAATCAAACCGAATAAACCAATTCTATCAAAGATAATAGTCCGAACGACATAACGCTGGACAAGCACCCGGAGCAGCAGAATGCCCGCCAAAGGCTTGTTGCCACCGCGAGGAGTCTGAAAAAGCAGAAGCTAAGGTTCAAGGCTACGCAGGACACACTCCAAATCAGATGGAGCAAAGTACTCAACACAGCAGTGAAGTACGGCGGCAATCGCCCCACCAAGAGCTACCCAAAGCGGAAGTTGCTACCTGAATTCGATGAGGAGGCCTCAGACCTCCCACAACCGAAAATAAAAACGGCTACCTGGCCGGATAGACGACCTCACGACCAACATAGAGCGGCCAACAACGCCACCCACAAGCCAATACGCGATCCACGCGAGGGCTCGCACCAAAAGGACGGCGCAACCAGATCCATCTATGGACCATGCAAACGCGCCCCAGCATATGATGTAACACAACAAACATCCGAACAACGCGATACACCCAGATACAGGGGTGCCGCACACCCCCTATGTTTCATCGACGAGGTGCTAGACCATGAATTTCTAGAGGGATTCAAACCCGTAAACATAGAGGCATACGACGGAACAACAGACCCTGGGGTCTGGATTGAGGACTATATCCTCCATATCCATATGGCTCGAGGAGATGATCTCCACGCCATCAAGTACTTACCCCTCAAGCTCAAAGGGCCAGCTCATCACTGACTTAGAAGCCTCCCCGAAAACTCCATTGGAAGCTGGGAAGAGCTCGAAGACGCTTTTCGGGCAAATTTCAAGGGACTTATGTCTGACCTCCGGATGCGGACGATTTGAGTCATATAACTCAACAGCCCAGAGAGTCAGCCCGAAAACTTTGGAACAGGTTTCTTACTAAAAAGAACCAAATTGTCGACTGTCCGGACGCTGAAGCCTTGGCAGCTTTTAAGCATAGCATCCGTGACGAATGGCTTGCCAGACACCTCGGCCAAGAAAAGCCGAGAACAATGGCAGCATTAACAAGCCTCATGACCCGCTTTTGCGCGGGCGAGGACAGCTGGCTAGCCAGATGCAGCACCAGCGACCCCGGTACATCTGAAGTTAGAGATGGAAACGGGAAATCACGGCGCAACAGCAAAAACAAACGCCGGAATAAAGAAGACAACATGAAGAGCACGGCATTAAACACCGGATTCAAAAGCTCTCGGCCAGGTTAGCAAAAGCCGCCCTCTAAAGGCGCCAGAGACGAACTGTCCAGCCTAAACAAAATTCTGGACCAAATATGCCAGATCCATAGCACCCCTGGTAAACCCGCCAATCATACTCACAGAGAATGTTGGGTCTTCAAGAAGTCCGGCAAGCTCAACGTCGTACACAAGGGGGAGGATGCACCAAGCGAAGACGAGGTTGAGCCTCTCAAGCAAGACACTAGGGAACAAAAGAAATTTCCACCAGAAGTCAAAACAATAAACGTGTTACACGTGATCAAGGGGAGAAACAAAACGGCACTCCCAGAAAAATATGCCCAAGGGCCTATCACCGCGGAGCCCTGCCACTGGTCGTCTCAACCGATCACTTTCGACCATCGTGATTACTCAGCAAGTATACGGTGTGCAGGATGGGCTGCCCTGGTATTAGACCCAATAATCGACGGATACCACTTCACACGAGTCCTGATGGACGGTGGCAACAGTCTCAACCTGATATACCAGGATACAATCCGCGAAATGGGGATAGACCCAATGAAAATTTGCCATAGCAATACTACCTTTATAGGGGTAACGCCAGGCCCAGGGGCTCATTGCACGGGCTCCCTGCTACTAAAGGTTATATTCGGCTTCCCCGATAACTTCCGTAGCGAACATTTAGCCTTCCACATCGCTCCGTTCCAAAGCGGCTATCAAGCACTACTTGGACGTGAAGCTTTTGCTCGCTTTAATGCAATACCACATTACACTTCCCTAACGCTCAAGATGCCCGGTCCACGCGACATCATTACAGTGAACAGAAGTATCAAGCGATCTTTGCGCGATGAAGAGAATGCGACTGCCTTGGCAGCCGCACACTAAAAACGACCTCATCAACTAAAGCATTGGATAGGTCGTCAAGACCACGGACGCGGTTAGATGAGTCCGGCGCTGCTATATGTAATTTGTACCGGATGGATGGCCACACCCCTATTACAAATACAAGGGGCTCAGCGCGCACAGACAAGCGGCAATTTCTACTCATTTTTAGTTATACATGGTTTCTTTAAAAACTATCTTTTTGCACGACAACTTTTTCATCTAAGTTCCTCTCTTTTATAGATGATCATCGTGCTACACCCGTCCAGGATACGGCACAACGGAGACACAGGCGCAGACGTGCAGCAGGGACCCGTTCCAAGGATTCTTTTTAGATTAAGACCCTGCGTAAACCTTTTTTATTGTCTCTTGTTGATACACATCCACCGAATTTTCAGCACAATTGAGAGGGATGCTGACGTCTTGGCATGTGGCCACGTCAGAATAATGCACGTACCTGGACACAAGGGGCTTCTCACAAAGGGCACTATTTAGGCCCGGTTTATACCACAAAGACCGAATACCTTAGGGAGTGTTCAGCGTCGCGAGTTTGGCCTTATATGCATCAGCTTCGAATCATTGTCTTTGGTCAAATGTTGGGTTTGCCCGGCTCCTGTGTTTTGGTGCCTTACATTTCGCTTTATCGGCTAAGGTATCACCAGGAGAACTACTGCGATTGTGCCCTGGTTCATCCGGACGAGCACCTCGGTAGAGAAAGCCGAAAACTGACTGTCATGATATAGCGTGAGACTGGTCAACCACTCGATGACCTATTGGAATGTTAGAATTCCTCCGCCTTAACGAAGGGCCTTTTTCCGGCCAGGCATGTACGCACCCCGCGATCGGGAGAGTGCGGAGCCACCAGGGGCTATCTAGTAGCCCCACTGTCAAACTCCTATGGCTAAGTGAAAGTGTTAAAGCATTATAGTCCGGTTGCCTCGTGTGACACCCAGATAATTACGCTACAGTAAACTACTACTAATGATGCCACGTCCCCACGATTACTGTTGCTAATCTCGCAAAGATTCAAATCCCGTCCGAATTCAAATTCAAAATAAAAGCAAACCTCAAAAGTTTTCAAATATTAAAACCAAAATGTTCGGATTGTGCCAGTTAATGCATAGGTGATTTGGGTGAAGAAACCACATTTTTATAAAATATTTAAATGCACTAAACTAACTAAAACATTAGCAAAAACAACTATTTAAATGCTCCTTAAATAGTAAACCCGTGCAAAGTACTTTATTTAGAATGCCAACTTAATTTGTGACAGTGGCATAAATCGTAACGTTATTTAGGTGTCACTTTTATAATTTATAAACATAAATAAAAAGAAACTAAAAACAAAATAGTAGAGGTTAAAAAAACAAGTATAAAAAATGGGCAAAGGGACCCCGGCCCAACTGGCCGGCCCAGCCGCACCTCTCTTGGCCTATATGGCCCCTCCCCCGTGACCTAATCCCCAAACACCCCCACGACCCCCACCTCTCCCCTCGTCACCCTCACCCGCCGCCACCACGCCAGGCACACAGGAGAGGAGCTCCCCGCATCCGTCCCCTGCGCGAGCGCCTCCTACCACCGCGAACGTGAGCCACTCCGGCGACGCTCCACCCACCGGCTCCCTTCCTCCCCTTCCTCTGCGCCTTCCCGTCGCCCCTGCCCGACTACCTTGTCCCCGTCGGCCCACGCCGCGTCGGCCATCGGAGCAACCATCCAGCACCACCGGCACCTCCCGCACGACGCCTGCGTCGTTCTCCTTCGTCCGCATCCGCCCATCGCCACCTTGACACCGCCGCCCCGTCGCACGACCCCAACTCCACCCCGAGCCCATTGCCCTCCCCATCCTACTCCCGGTGAGCCGCGCCTGCCTTCCCCTCCTCTTGAACCCCGCCACGCTCACCGTAGCCTCCCCGGCTCGCCCCACCACGTGCCTGCTCGCCCAGTGCTGCCACGCGCGTGCCTCGCCGTGCCCTGCTCCGCTCCCCGCAGCACCGTTGAACTCGTGCCGCTGCCGCCGATGGCCGTCGTCGTTGTGGCCTTCTCCGGCCACCCATGTCCCAACTCCACCAGTGGATGTGGCCGAGTCATAGCTACTCGTAGCTGTGCTCGACTCGCCGAACCATCGCTCGTAGTGCAACCCCGATGCTCCTCCACCGCGCCTGGACATTGCCGGCGGTTATCTCTGGCCAGCTGACGTGTCCGGTTAATTAGGGGCACTAATTACCCTATTTGTTGCCCCTGTCACTATGACATGTGGGCCCCAACTAATTAGGAATAGCTAAACAACTCTTTGAATAAAACCTGAGACTATTACATGTGGGACCCGTGCACTGTTTAAAAGGATAAGATTTAGTTAAACCTAACTGCATATGACAAGGGGCCCCGCCCCAGAACGATTTAAAATAAAAAGATTAAATGTCAAAATAAATAAATTAGTAATTAATTAATTAATTAGTGAATGGATTAAGTTAATTAATTCTGTTTCACTAAATTGAATAAATTTAGTCAACCTAATCAAGTGATTAAACTAATTAGCTAGGTTAAATAAAACTGTGACAATGACGAATGGGTCCCACCTGCAGGGTTGACCTAGTCAACTTTGGCCTTGCTAACATCATGCTGACATCATAATTGCATTTTTTTAATTAAATCAATCTATTAATTCTTGAAAATGATTTAAATCTTTTAAAATCAATATAAAATAATCCGTTCTTGGATGGAAAAACTTTGTACATGAAAGTTGCTCAGAACGACGAGACGAATCCGGTTGTGCAGCCCGTTCGTCAGCCACGCATCCCTAGCATAGCGAACACGCAACTTTCCCCCTCTAATTCATCTGTCCGAAAACACGAAACCCCGGGGATATTTTCCCGGAGGTTTCCCCCCTTCGCCGGTACCACCTCATACCGCGTTAGGGCACCCCTAGCACCGCGTATTGTCATGTTATGTCTTGTGATGCTTTGATTGCACTGTTATTTATTGTGTTCCCCCTCCGTTACTTCTTTCCGGTAGACCCCGAGACTGCCGGCGACCCCCAGTTCGACTATGGTGTTGACGACCCCTCTCTCTTGCCAGAGCAACCAGACAAGCCCCCCCTTGATCACCAGATATCGCCTACTTTCCTCTATACTGCTTGCATTAGAGTAGTGTAGCATGTTACTGCTTTCCATTAATCCTATTCTGATGCATAGCCTGTCATTGTTGCTACAACTGTTGATACCTTACCTGCAATCCTAAATGCTTAGTATAGGATGCTAGTGTTCCATCAGTGGCCCTACACTCTTGTCTGTTTGCCATGCTATACTACTGGGTCGTGATCACTTCGGGAGGTGATCATGGGCATATGATATATACTTATACTGTTACATTACTTATGATACTGTTCGGAGATGGGGGCTGAAGGGGCAGGTGGCTCCATCCAGGTAGTGGTGGGCCTGAGTTCCCGACGGTCCCCGACTGTTACTTTGAGGCGGAGCGACAGGGCAGGTTGAGACCACCTAGGAGAGAGGTGGGCCTGGCCCTGGTCGGCGTCCGTGGTTATTTCAAAATAACACGCTTAACGAGATGTTGGTATTTGATCTGAGTCTAGCTACTGGCCTATACGCACTAACCATCTACGCAGGGACAGTTATGGGCACTCGACGTCGTGGTATCAGCCGAAGCCTTCGTGACATCAGCGACTGAGCGGCGCGCGCCGGGTTGGACTGGAACGCCTACTCTTGTATAAGGGAGGCTAGGTCTGCTCACCGGCCGCGTTCGCAACGTGCAGGTGTGCAAAGGGCGATGGGCCCAGACCCCTGCGCCATAGGATTTAGACCGGCGTGCTGACCTCTCTGTTGTGCCTAGGTAGGGCTGCGACGTGTTGATCTTCAGAGGTCGGGCATGACCCAGGAAAGTGTGTCTGGCCAAATGGGATCGAGCGTGTTGGGTTATGTGGTGCACCCCTGCACGAAAGTTAATCTATTCGAATAGCCGTGATCTTCGGTAACATGACGACTTGGAGTTGTACCTTGACCTTATGACAACTAGAACCGGATACTTAATAAAACACACCCTTCCAAGTGCCAGATACAACCGGTGATCGCTCTATCACAGGGCGACGAGGGGAGGATCATCGGTTAGGATTATGCTACACGATGCTACTTGGTGAACTTACCATCTACTCTCTTCTCCTGCTGCAAGATGGAGGTTACCAGAAGCGTAGTCTTCGATAGGACTAGCTATCCCCCTCTTATTCCGGCATTCTGCAGTTCAGTCCACTTATGATACCCTTATTTCATTTGATACCAATGCATACATATGTAGTGTAGCTCCTTGCTTGCGAGTACTTTAGATGAATACTCATGGTTGCTTTTCTCTCCCTTTTCCCCTTTCCTATATCCGATTGCTGCAACCAGACGTTGGAGTCCAGGAGCCAGACGCCACCATTGATGACGACTACTACTACTCGGGAGGTGCCTACTACTACGTGCAGCCCGCTGACGACGACCAGGAATAGTTTAGGAGGATCCCAGGCAGGAGGCCTGCGCCTCTTTCGATCTGTATCCCAGTTTGTGCTAGCCTTCTTAAGGCAAACTTGTTTAACTTATGTCTGTACTCAGATATTGTTGCTTCCGCTGACTCGTCTATGATCGAGCTCTTGTATTCGAGCCCTCGAGGCCCCTGGCTTGTAATATGATGCTTGTATGACTTATTTTATTTGTAGAGTTGTGTTGTGATATCTTTCCGTGAGTCCCTGATCTTGATCGTACACGTTTGCGTGTATGATTAGTGTACGATTGAATCGGGGGCGTCACACCTCGTTCGCTACGCTATCACCTTCTTAATAGGACCAAGACGTTGGGTTAAGTGTAAACACGCGTTTTTCGCGAGCACCTCCGCATTATATGCGTGGGGGTTGAAGCCGACGGCTGCAATCTTTCAGGTTATACACATGTATACATAAACGGCCGCACACGAGGCATCATACTACTTTCAGGAAAAAGTATAAACATGGCCTTATAAAACTTCGTAAAAGCATTGTGTTTACAATGAGAATACATATCACTCAAACATAATATTCTTCGAGCACTGGGCCTCTATCAAACGAGCACCCTCGAGAACCTCCTCGAAATAGTGCTCGGCAGCCACTCGGCCTATGGCCGAACCCTGCACCGCAACAGTGGTAGCGTCCATCTCCGCCCAGTATGCTTTAACACGGGCAAGGGCCATCCGCGAGCCTTCTATGCACGTCGACCTCTTCATCGCATTAATGCGCGGCATCGCACCAAGGAACTGCTGCACTAAGCTGAAATAGCTGTTCGGCTTCGGCTTTTCCGGCCATAGCTGATCCACAACAGACCTCATGGCGAGTCCGGACAACTTATTCAGTTCGGCCCATTCGTCTAGCTGGTCAGTCAATGAAAGTGGACGCTCTAGAACGTTGAATTGCGACCAGAACAGCTTGTCCACTTCACGATTTGTCTGACCTTGAAAGTACTTGGCAGCATCGGCAGCACTCGCCGCCAAATCCATATACGCATCTGCCGAACTCCACAGCTGATCCAGAGGGGCATACCGTGGATCTCCAAACTTCCTCCGTAACATGAAGGCTTTCCCAGCCGCAATATCCCCGACTTCCCGCAGCTCCTCCTTCTTCGCTCTCATAGCAGAACGGGTGTCTTTGTCCGCCATCATGGCCTTCTCAAGGTCCGTTGCCTTCGCCTTTTTCAAGGACCCGACAATGGTCGAAAGTGTCTTTTAATTCTACGGCCATCTTGGCCATCTTCTCTTGGCTCTCGCAATGCGCGGCCTTCTCAGCTTTCAACTCTTCGGCCGCCTTCAAAGCAGCGGCATTACTAATCCTCACTTGTTCCTTGGCTCGGGCAAGTTCCGCCCGAAGGGTCTCCACGGTGGCAGCTCCGTCTGCAGTCACAACATATTAAAGATACTGGCATCATGCTGCTCTTATCGTGTGACATTTACCAGAAAACATTACTTCCCCTGTGATTCGTCAAGCCGCTTGTTAACAAGCTCGATGTCGGCGTCTGCCGCATCCAGTTGCCGTTTTAATTTGGCGAACTCACTAGTCCGGCTAGCCACCGGAGCTTCCACCACCTTCACATAGGGGCAGTCTAGTTATAGCCTGGGAATATGATCCTCTGTTCGCTGCCGTTCTCGACGACAACCAGAGTCTCAGGGGCTACTATCTACACAGGGCACACCTAACATGTGCAGTATTATCACATATTAGCTCACGTACCTCAAAGCCTGTCAGTAGACTCATAAAGGCTTCATGTAATCCGCTTTCGGCGGACGAAATTCTCTCCATCATCGTACCCATCAGCGTACGATGTTCTTCTGAGATGGCCGCTCGCCTCACCAACTCCCTTAGAACGTCCGACCGCATACCAGACGGTGCCGGACTCTTTTGTCTACTCTCTTAGGGGGCCGGATGCTGGGGACTTCGGGGGTCTATGGGATTATCTTCTGGCCTCACCGAATCCGGAGAGGCCCTCTGTGATGACACTTCGGGGTCGCCTGCTTCTTGAGCAGAGGAGTCCGGGGGAGGCGTTTCGCTCTCCATCATCTCTGGAAGAAGATCCCCCGAAGACGAGCTCAGCTGTGAGGGGCTAAGGCCCGAACCGAAAGATATATGCAGTGGTTATTTTCTCAGAAGAAAGATAGCATACCTTTACTATTAAAGTATTTTGGATCACTTACAACTCGTTGGAGGGCTGATCCCCCCGCGGACTTTGTGCGGCAGAAGCACCCCCCGAGGCAGGACCCTCTGTGGGAGACTTCTTCTCCTGTTTGGAGGCTTCGGCTTCCGGATCCTCGGAAGCAGTCCTTTTCCTCCCCCGGTTATCCTCCTTCATGGAGACACTCATTCCCTCGGTTGGAACTGGCAGCAACGGGGGCCCGCGTCCGCCTATATTATCCGCCCCCGTATCTTCCTTCGAGGGCTTCGGGCAAGGTGCGACCTCGAGCATCTTTTCCAATACCAGATTTTCCAAACCCTTAGGGAGGGGGGCCAAACACCGAATCATCTTTGCCTTTGTTAGCCAATCCCGGTCAAAAAGCAAACTCTCAGAAATAACTTCATGACGAATAAAAGATAGTGTGTTCGGCTAGAGGATTTCTTACTTGTTCGGCGGCGCGGTTACTACTCAGGCCCGCGTCCTCGGTAATATCCGGACACTCTACTTGAGGTCCGAAGAATGACTTGTACATCTCCTCGTGCGTCAGGCCGAGGAAACTTTGAAGGGCATGCGGTCCCTGTGGGTTGAACTCCCACAGGCGAAGGGGCCGGCGTTTGCAAGGCTGGACTTGACGAACCAGCACAACTTGTATTACCGCAACCAAATTAAAATCTCCCTCGAAGAGATCTCGGATGCGGCTTTGCAATATAGGCACCTCCTTGGCTGGACCCCAGCTCAGACCTCTGCTAATCCATGACATCAGTTGTGGTGGGGGGCCCGAGCGAAAAGCGGGGGCAGCCGCCCACTTGGCACTTCAGGGAGCTGTGACATAAAACCACTCCCGCTGCCATAATTCGGACACCTCTAGAAAGGAACCTTTCGGCCATGGAGCTCCTGTCATCTTGCCTATTGATGCACCTCCGCACGCTGCATGTTGCCCCTTGATCATCTTCGGCTTCACTTCAAAGGTCTTGAGCCACAAGCCGAAGTGAGGGGTAATGCGGAGGAAGGCCTCACACACGACAATAAATGTCGAGATGTGGAGAAAGGAGTCCGGAGCTAGATCATGGAAATCTAGCCCGTAATAGAACATCAAACCCCTAACGAAGGGATCCAGAGTGAGGCCTAGGCCTCGGAGGAAGTGGGAGACTGTCGATGTCAAAACCGGCGGATCTCGGGTAGGGGGTCCCGAACTGTGCGTCAAGGCCGGATGGTAACAGGAGACAAGGGACACGATGTTTTTACCCAGGTTCGGGCCCTCTTGATGGAGGTAATACCCTACTCCTGCTTGATTAATATTGATGATATGGGTAGTACAAGAGTAGATCTACCACGAGATCAAGGAGGCTAAACCCTAGAAGCTAGCCTATGGTATGATTGTTGATGTGTATGTCTCTATCGACTAGCCTGGCCTCGGTTTATATAATGCACCAGAGGCCTAGGATAACAAGAGTCCTAGCCGAATACGCCGGTGGGGAGGAGTCCTTGTCTTGATCACCAAGTCTTGTGGAATCTTCCTTGTATGCGACAGCTGTCCGAACTGGCCCATGAGTATACGGCCACGGGGGTCCTCGGCCCAATCTATCAGATCGGGAGATGACGTGTTGAGTACCCCCTAGTACAGGACACCATCAGTAGCCCCCTGAACCGGTCTTCAAGTTAGGGACGCTCCTCGATTCTTCCGAACTATTCTTCATCTTCAGTCGTCGGTCTTGAAAACTGGTTCAACAAATCTTCTTTATCTTCGATCTTGAGGATCGCCGAAATGCATTCAGCGAGTTTACACGTCGGGTATCCAAGGAGCCCCTTTAAGTTTCCGGCCTTTATCAATGCCTTTTTATTTTTATGCCACACCTCAGGTTTGAAGTTGTTCCCGGGAGGCATTGTCCTTTTGCGTCCGAGCTCTAACGCCGGACTGCATTCGAGGTATCTTTTGCGGCCGAGCACCAATGTCGGACCGCTTCCGAGCTCCAACGTCGGAATGTATCCGAGCTCCAATGCCAGACTATGTCCAAGCTCCAACGCCGGACTGTATCCGAGCTCCAATGCCGGACTATATCCGAGCTCCAACGCCAGACAGTGTCCCAGCTCCAACGCCGGACTATATCTGAGGTGTCATATCACCTTGGTTCAAAAAAGCTGAAGGAGTTTAGCCGAGCTTAATGCCGAAAATGCCCTCTATGGAGCCAGCCACTAGTGCCCGAGCTTTATGCCGGACTGCTTCCGAGGTGGTGCACCACCCCGACTATGGGCCGATATTTGTCAATATTTTTTATTGGTGCAATTTATTCTCTGCCGAGATATATAGCCAGTAGCCCTCCAGGTGTGTATCGGTCTAAAACCCGAGATGCACATGAAGGATGACGTAAGACCGCTGATCCCAGTAGCCGCTGAGACTCAGGTTGATTTGCAAAATCGGCCTGAGGATCAAGTCCTAGCTCGGCAAAATACTTCGGGACACTAAAAGCGGCGTGCTCAGTCCTCGAGACTCAGGTTGGGTGCGGCCGACCAACCTGAGGATCAAAATCTCCTCGGAAACTATATTGCACATAAAATTTTCTGCATTGGACAAGCAATGCAGTAGCCCCCGAGACACTGGTCGGGTGGCAACACCAGATCAGGGGATCGATGTGCCCCTTTAGTATTTGTAAATAATAAGCCCGAAGCCCAGTAGCCCCCGAGCCTTAATGCGGGCACGGGTGGCCGAATTAAGGATCAATATCCATAGTAAAATCACAAATTATGTGTAATGACTCTATGTATCCAAGTACTTTACATCATTAATGTTCGGATCCGCATTGTACAAAACTTTGTTGACCGACCATCGGCTTCCACCTCCTCGGCCAGTAGCCGAGGAGTGTTTGTCCTACTTCATAAAGCCTTTATGAGGGCAAAGATTTACAACAAACAAGGCAATCTGGCCATACAGTTTTATAAACAAAGGTACGCAGAGAGATATGTTATATTACTATTTAACAGAAGAAATGTCTTCCAAAGAAAATAGTCCCGCTATCGGTTCCTTTCTTTGGGTTGTCATGCTAAGTATGATCATTAAACCCCAACTCTAATGTAAGAGCAAAATATCGAGGATTTAGTTTGGGAGGCCAGTTAATAGCCCCCGGTAGTGTTCGGCGACAGTCGGGGTCAAGCCGTAAACACTTCGGCCAATGTTATGAACGGCCCGTCTTTTAACATAGTCATCGGATCGCTGACCAGTTTACGCTTATTGTGACAGTCAGTTTTCGGCTTTCTCCACTGAGGTGCTTAACCATGTGAGCTGGAAGCACAATCGCAGTGGTTCTCCCTTTGCACGCCTAGCCGCACAAAACGGAACGTAGGAAGCAAGTGCAGGAGCCGGGCAACCCAACTATTGACTGAAGACACAATTCGAAACCGATGCATATATAGCAATATCTGAGAATGTTTTTGCCGAATCCCTAAAGGTGTCCGGCGTTGCACTGCGAGACTAATGCTGGAAAAGCATAAATAGTTTAAAAGTGCCAAAAAGCTTGGAAAACCAAGAAACGTCAGTAAAAACATGACGTCCGAACAAGAGCAAGTGTTTGGTGCCAATCCGAAAATTGGTCTTAGAAAAAGGAAGTGCTTCTGTCGTGCTTTAACATGATACATCCTATCTCAAGACTTCGAGCGGGTCAGCCTACGGCCTCAACCTCCTATCCCGAGGGCGAAGTACTTCTCATTAGGCCAGTTTAGCAAACTAAACTCTAGCGGCTTTGAGAGAGAAATTAGGCTCCCCGGCTAGTGACCGCACACTCGCGTCGAAAAAAGGAGTGATAAATAATAATAATAAAACTTTGCAACGACTAAGAAGAAGAACACTTATTATAAAACGGCTCAAATAAACTTAAGAGCCCCCAAGTGACTTGGGTAAAAGAATGATTCCATGTACCGAAGTACTTATATCATATCTATGTTCAACCGAACTTTAAACGCGTCTTAACTGACCGTCGGCTTCTCCCTCTTCGGTCAAGGACCGAAAAGTGTTATGTACTCCATCTGTCGAGAATATCGACGGTGTTTCCAATAATCAGGCAATCAGGCCATAAGGCTGTAACAGACAAAGCGCGCTCGGGGAACTTATGCTATATTACTGCAAAGTGTAAGAAGCATCTTCGAAGAAAATAGTACCCCCACCGATACCTTTCTTCGGCGCTCATTGTTATTATGAGACTTGTGCAATAAATTTTTTGTACTCATGAGTTCCGTTGTGTGCCGACCATCATTGAAAACAATAAGAGCGCTAGCTTTCGGCTTCACCCAGTCTGAGGTCCGGCTCGGGTGACCCGATCGTGACAATCGCAGAGGTGCTCCCTTTACTCCCTAGCAGAACAATCGGGAACGTAGGGGTAAACACAGGAGCGAGGCAACCCGGCTTGCAAATCGCTTAAGTCAATATGGTGCATATTATGGCGTAATACACGAACAAGGAACGAAGCCGTACAAGTATAATCATATGCAAGAGGAAAAGCTTCATAAAGAAAGCCCCCAAGTAAATGGGGTATTTGAATTTATGCGTCACAAACAAAGTTTGGACAAGGAAATTTTTTACAAGCAACTTTTTTCCAAAAAAGTATAATTCTTGGTCGAACCGAACACAAGTTAGAAATTAAAGCTTTGAGCATGAAAGCGACTTAGCTGGTTAATGTGTTCGGTATTGATGACGCGGTTCGAGCTTGATGTGGGGCAAGGTTCCATCCCCCAAGCCGGTCCCGAGGTGGCGGAGCGGAGAGCTCGACACGCCGAAGTGGTGACATAGCACGGTCAATGCAGACCGGCAGAGTGACGCCGAAGTCCCAGGATCGTTTTTCTGTGCACAAAAAATAGTGCAAACCGGAGATAATAGTAATAATGATAATTAAAAAAAATGTTGCATAATAAATAATTATGCAAAGTGAGGAATAGAAAAAATATGGCCTGGCGCCGAAGTCAATGTCGATGCAGGGCGTCGGCGTGATGTAGTAAAGGCGTGGCAAAGCCTGAATTCACAGGTCGGTCCGAGCTCCGGATGCGGCGTTCGCCGGACTATGTACGGAAACTGATCGAACCACCACGCGACCTCGTTAATGCGGTCACCATTTGATAGACCTATGTACATATCATGGACAAACCAGAGTAATAATTCCTTGGGAAAAATGAACCCAAACAAGCAAAAAATACTAGGATTAATAGCACCTGGTTTATTTGTTGTAGCAATCCGAAGGAAGATGATTCCCAAAATTGGGACTCACTCCGCACACCCATTGCCTGATGGGCGATAAAACGACGGCATGTCAATGCTGGTAAAGGTTGACTCAACGAGGCAAAGCCCTCGGCCCAGCTAATGTGACGAGCTGGCCGGCTAGTGACGCCGAAGCGTCCGGAGTAGGTTGGTGAAGAGATGGCGAAGCCCACGGTCCAGCCGAGATGTCGAAGTAGGTCGGCGTGATGGACACCAGCTTGAAGAAGCAAAAGTGCGGCCCTGTCGATGCAGGACGTGACATGGTCGATGCCGGCTTGATGAAGCGACCGTGCAGCGATGCCGATATGCCCACTCCGTGTAATCCGTGGGGCGACGATGTTGGTGATAATTTATCCTTCGCGGCGGTATGTGGAACTTATTTTGCAGGGTCGGACACTATCCTCATATTGAAATTCTTCTGTGATGTATTCGGAGAAGGAACCCGCCTTACAATGCCGAAGACATACTGCGCGCCGAACTCATCGTCATTGAAGCCTAGTTCAGGGGCTATTGAGGGAGTCCTGGATTAGGGGGTGTAACGCCCTCGATGCGGCTATATCTCCCACGTGTCGAAGCACGACTTAGAGGCATAACCGCATTGAAAACAATGTCGCAAGTGAGGTAATCTTCACACAACCCATGTAATACATAAAGGGAAATAGAAACATAGTTGGATTACAATCGCCACTTCACACAATTACATGAATAAAGCATTAGAACATCCAAATACAATCAAGGTCCGACTACGGAACCAAAATAAAGAACAACCCCAAATGCGACAAGGTCCCCCGATCGACCCCAACCGGGCTCCACTACTGATCAACTGAAAACGAAACAAGACAAAGGATAAGATCTTCATCGAGCTCCTCCTTGAGCTTGGTTGCGTCACTTGCTCGGTAACATCGGCACCTGCAAACTGGTTTTGGAAGTATCTGTGAGTCATGGGGACTCAACAATCTCACACCCTTGCGATCAAAACTATTTAAGCTTATAGGAAGGGTAAAAGGTATGAGGTGGAGCTGCAGCAAGCGACTAGCATATATGGTGGCTAAACATATTCGCAAAAGAGAGCGAGAAGAGAAGGCAAAAGCACGGTCAAATAACTAATGATCAAGAAGTGATCCTAGAACAACCTACGTCAAGCATTACTCCAACACCGTGTTCACTTCCCGGACTCCGCCGAGAAGAGACCATCACGGTTACACACGCGGTTGATGTATTTTAATTAAGATCAACTTCAGGTTTTCTACAACCGGACATTAACAAATTCCCATCTGCCCATAACCGCGGACACGGCTTTCGAAAGTTCAAATCCCTGCAGGGGTGTCCCAACTTAGCCCATCACAAGCTCTCATGGTCAACGAAGGATATTCCTTCTCCCAGGAAGACCCGACCAGGCTTGGAATCCCGGTTACAAGACATCCTCGACAATGATAAAACAAGTCCAGCAAGACCACCCGCTGTGTCGACAGATCCCGATAGGAGCTCCACATATCTCGTTCTCAGGGCACACCGGATAAGCTAAGCGTACGGGAGCCAACGTAACCCAAGTTGCCAAGGGACGGCCCTGCACGGTGCTCTGGGTTGGACCAACACTTAGACAAGCACTGGCCCGGGAGTTTAAAATAAAGATGACCCTCGGGATGCGCGACTCCCAAGGGAAAAAGGCTAGGTGGCGAATGGTAAAACCAAGGTTGGGCCTTGCTGGAGGAGTTTTATTCAAACGAACTGTCAAGGGGTTCCCATTATAACCCAACCGCGTAAGGAACGCAAAATCCGGGAACATAACGCTGATATGACGGAAACTAGGGCGGCAAGAGTGGAACAAAACACCAGGCATAAGGCCGAGCCTTCCACCCTTTACCAAGTATATAGATGCATTAATATAAATAAGAGATATTGTGATATCCCAACAAATATCCATGTTCCAGCATGGAACAAACTCCAATCTTCACCTGCAACTAACAACGCTATAAGAGGGGCTGAGCAAAGCGGTAACATAGCCAAACAACGGTTTGCTAGGACAAGGTGGGTTAGAGGCTTGGCTTAACAATATGGGAGGCATGATAAGCAAGTGGTAGGTATCGCAGCATAGGCGTAGCAAAAGAGCGAGCAAACTAGCAAGCAAAGATAGAAGTGATTTCGAGGGTATGGTCATCTTTCCTGAGATCCCGAAAGGAAGAAGAACGAGTCCATGAAGAAGACAAACGGACGTAGTCGAACGAATCCTCACAACTCCGGAAGGAACCGAAGCTAACAAGGGAAACAACCGGAAAGAAGCAAACAACATAGTAAACAACCATCACATAACATGGCATGATGCACAACCAAGTATGATGCATATCCGGTTTAAATATGCATGGCATGGCAAAGGGCACAAACAAAACTACAAGTTAAGTGGAGCTCAATATGCAACGAGTTGCATATTGACGAACACCACAATAATTATTTAGTTCGCTCTTGTTTATGTACCCAACAATATTAAATGTTGGTTAGCATGGGATGGGGTGAAGCATAAAAGAAACTATCTAACTAAGCAATTTAAATGGGGTCGGATATAACAAACAACAAATCCGGTAAATCCCCATATGCATTAGCAATTTAAATGCAAACAACAATTTAAACATTTCAATTGTTGTTATCATGACGCGGATGACATGGCCAAGTTTATGCAATTTTTATTAAAAGTTGACAAGAGCATTATGAAGCATTTTTCACTGTGGTGGAAAGAAAGGGGTGCCACGGCAACGATAACGAAAATGATGCCACGGCAGCGTTCCGATTTCGGTAACTCGATTGATATGCCGGTGCAAAAGAAAAGGCGACGAGGGCTTGTCATGCAAGATGATGGGGTGATCCCGGTTGCCGGGTTCCCCACCGGTGGATGGCATGGCAGCGAGGAACTCGCAAAGAACAACTCGGGCACAGAGCAACACACGGTTCAACTCATACATCACAAGCATTCATCCACGGGCGTCGTCTCGGGGTTATACCTTTGAAGCGTGCGTTATCGGAGGGGTTCGAGTTCGATGCAGTGTAGGGAAGAAGACGTTCTCGGGACGGTAGTAGAAGTAGTGGTACTATCGGTCCTCGACGGTAGTGGTACACGGTTTCCTGTAGATGTTCGGGTTAACGAGGGGGTACTTGGCGCAACATAGGTCTTCGAGATCGTCAGGTACACGTTCACGAGGTAGTCGTACACGTCGAGGGTAGTTGTTCACTTGACGACATTCAACAAGGATGGTTGTTCTCGTATCGTCGTGGAAGTAGTGGTAGTTTCTCGAAGAGGAACTTGATGAACCCAACATCTCCGAGGCGATGGTAGTCGTACACGGTTCATCGAGGAAGTTGACGTTTCGGTATTAAGTCATTCGGTCATCAGTCTTGGTGTAGATGTACATGGCAAACGTAGTGGTACTTGGCATCTTGTCGAACCCAAGTGACGGTAGTCGTTCACGGCGCTTGTGACCCACTGTATATCGGGCAACGGTTGTCGTACACGTCCATAGATGTTCATGTCGCCGTAGTGGTACTTGGTGAATCCCGAAACGATCTTGGCGTCTTCGCGCCTAGGCGTACTTGGGGTTTTTCGAGATGATCTTGGCGTGCATCAGTCTGTTGACGAACAACGTGTACAGGAGACAGAGAGATCTCTTGCGATCCTCCGGTCAACATGAACCGAAGGCCAGATCTGGCGAAGGGAAGGGAAGGCGGCCTCGACCCGTGGGCCTGGCGTTTGGCTGAATCGAGACCACGGGGACAAGCGGGCGAGCTGATGCTGTCCGAGGTGAAGCAGGGCGCGGTTCAGGCAAAGTGGAAGCAGCGGCGGCGCTCCTGGCAGGGGTTCCCGAGGTGGTGCAGGTGGCCCAAGGCGAGGTGCAGCGGGACAGAGCTCGACGGAGCAAGGTGGTGGAGGTGCTCAACGCGGGCCGACTCGATCTGGCCGGATCCGGCGGCTGGGGTCGGGGATGAGGCCGGAGACGCGAGGACGAGGCAGGTCGACGGGGCGGCGCTGCTTGCCCTAGCAGAGGAGGTCGAGGCAGGTGCAGCAGAGCAGAGGCTCGCCGGCAGCCATGGAGGACGGCGGCGCTGAGGCGCAACCGCGTCGGAGCAGGACCCAGCTTGGTCGTGGCGCGGCCGAACGGAGGAGCCTGGAGGGCTCGAGCGAGGGAGGGACCGAGAGGGAGATTCGGGAGAAGAAGGGGGTCGCGCCTGCGAGTGAGAGATGGGGTCGGGCAGCAGAGCGAGATCGAGAGAAGAAGGAGGTCGAGCGAGGGTCTCCTGTCGGCGCGAGGTGGAGGAAAGGAGGAGAGATCGAGAGGAGGGATCTGGGCTAGGGTTAACAGGGCAGGATGGGCCTGGGGCGACTCGGCCTTAGAGGCCAGCCCAGTTGCTGCTGGAGCTGGGCTGCATTGCTGCCGCTGGAGCTGGGCTCTCCCTTCCCCTCTTATATTTTTTAGCAGAAAAGACAATAAAGAGAGGAAAAGAAAGAGATGTTTAGGAAAAGATTTTTGGACATGGGGATAATTTTCCCGAACTCACAAAAATACGCTTGTTTCAAGAAAATGGAAAAGGCCAAGATTGGAAGATGTAAATTCAAACTCATTTGAATTTAATTCAAATGAGTTTGAACTAGGACTAGGTTTTGGAAGTGTCCAAAAATGTTGAGAATTTAGGTGGAGCTCCGGAAAATGACGAAAGGATATATGGGCAAAGTTTGGAGACCAAGAATTGAGATAACAAATGCATGGGATTTTGCAAGTGTGTTATGGTTAATTCCAAATAAATGGAATAATTTTTATTATAGCTCCCTAATAGTATTGAGAGGCTTTAATATGTTATAAAGAGAAATCACAAGTGAATTCCCTCGATTTAAATGGATCAAAGATCCATGGCATTTATTTAGTTGAGTTAAGAAAAGAAATGACATGATGGCATGATGACATGATGCAATGCACATGATGCAATGATGAATGCAAAGAACCAAACAAATCACACGACGAAACCTGGAAACCACGGAAGGCATCTGAAGCTCCGGTCTTGGGGCGTCACAACACTCCACTACTACGAGAGGATCTCGTGCCGAGATCTAGGATGGCACCGGAGGGAAAACAGAAGAGGAAGACAAGAGGTAAAACTAAGTTGCTTCTTTGACAAACGAGTGAAACCAAAGGACCTTGCGAGGTTGAACAAATTGAAAGAAAAAAATACAACGAAGATTAACGAAGCTGAAAACACTCCGTTTAGAAAAGTAACAAGGAACATTACGAGAACCTTGTAGGTTGACAGACATAAGAAAAGGGTTGCAATGGACAAGAAGTACATGCAAGTACTCTGGTTGAAACGAGATCTACAAGGAATGATAAATGTAAATTACGGCAACACTCCGGTTGGAAATGGAAGATAGAGAATATGAGCTTTTCAATATGAAAGCACTTGGATGAGACTCTGGTTAGAAGAGGAATGATAGACACAACACTCTGGTTAAAACAAGATAGAGAATGAAATAAGACTGATATAATTTGGACAACACTTCGACTGTAAAATGGAAGGAATTGAACAAGATCTTGACAAACAAGATGATGGGTTGAAGAGAGCAACATCACAATGCCTCCGGAACAAAAGATAGAACGGACTGAAAGTAACAAAGAAGAAAACAACATCTTCTACGTCGAATGAATTTAAAAGCATCCTTAGAAAGAAGGATTGAATGGAGTTGTTGAAAATTAAACAACAAAAGAATAAGGTTGTTGTGGGCTTATGTAAAAACATCTCAAAACTATGAGGTGAAATTATGACACTCACAGAAAAAGATTGGATTGATATCAACGAGGAGACGAGAAACTTATTCACCGGGAGGATAAAAGAACGTGGGTCATTTATAAGCACCATAACTAGCAACAATCCTTAGGGAAAGCTTTAGGTGAAATATAACCCAAGATAACTCCAACAAAGTGATTGATGGATTGAGAAGAGCTCATGCTCGAAGAAATTGGTGGGTTTAACTATCTCATTCTTGACAATTGTTGTATCATGAAACACGAACTCAAATTGTCAAGAGTGACATAATACCTCCTTCGATGATACGGTAGAAAGAATTGCACTCCAGATTGCAAGATGAAGAATGATTGAGCTCCTCTGAAAAGAGTCTCAATGAACACTTCGAAAAGGAATTAAATCTTAGATGAACCATCATGTAGAACCTCCATGAAGAACTCCGGTAACAAAAGAATGATCAGTCGAAATGAAAGAGAAATTGAAAAACACACGGCGAAGACTTGCAATGAATAGATGGATTTACTCGATGAACCTCCGGAAAGCAAGAATTGAATGTACTCGAAGAAACAAGAATAAGAATTACATTATGCTTCTCCTTCACCACTTAAATTGATGACAACCAACGGGTTTGGCATATTACTTATCCTCATAGAAAAGATTAAGAGAGATATACCACAAACTTGGGAAGGTCTTCAACAAATCACCGGTCGGGTAGAAACAACGAATAAATTGATATGATAAACGAAGGAAGAAAAATCTTGGAAGAACCACCATAATAATTGGAAATGAATGAAGAAAAGATAAAGAAACACCGGGAAAGAATTGGAAAATGAAAGAAGATACTTAACAGAATTTAGATACCAGAGAATGAAGAGAACACGAGCTGATTAGAGATCACTTGAACGATGCACCGGTAAGATTTGGGGAATGATAATTGAAAGTTGAGAATGAATAAGTCTTCTGAAATGATGGGCTTCGGAGAATCAAACTGAAAAGACTCTTGAATTGCTCCGGATAGGTGGAAAGAATTCTCACAACCGAAAATAATTATGAGAGAATGGCATAAAGCTAGAATCACGAATCTTGAAGAGAAAAGAGCAAGACTGAGAGAAAAATTCTTCTTCGGTCTTCAAAATCTGAGAATGACGACGAGAACACCACCATGAATTATTTAGACACTCTGGAAGAATCAAAAGCGAAGATTTTGAGCCAACGATGAAATGAAATTGAGAGATCTTGGAGAAACACACCTGACTGATGAAGATTCATTGTTACATCAAACTTTGAAAGATTTGAGAATAGCTCCGGTAAAATAAGAAGAGTCAGGTAAGATCCTGGGAAAAGACCTGTGGGTTAGGGCCCACTGAAAGATACACCGTAGAACGATTGCTAGAAACTGAGATTGCACCGTTTGAATTAAATGGCTAGAATGAGATAACAACCTCGAAATAGGTTGAACAGATCTTGAATGACCAGACGAGCCTTCTGAGATATCTTCAGCACTCCGGAACAATTGAATAACGAGAAATGAATGAATATGAGGAGCACCGGCATGAGAAAGCATTTGGAACGAGGAAAAGGTTATGATCAACAAAGCTTGACTTGGTTCCACCGGAGAAGAAAAAGAATGGATAATATTGAACTAGTAGAGCATCTTCATGAGAACCATCGGGTAAGAACATTGATTGAAAAGAATGAAGAGACTTCCCATCAATAGAAGGATACTTGAATAACAAATCCAAGTCCTTGAAGAAAAAGGGTGGGTGGGCTGGAAAAACAAAGGCAACTTGGAGACGGATGAAACAAACACCTTTGAGAAGAACTGATACTTGATCTAGCAGATGTTGAAATGATCGGATCCACTTGAAGAGAAAACATGCCGGTTGAAAAGGATTGGAAAGACAATCTCGATGATCAAGAAGGATTAATATTCACATAGGAATATGAGAACACCACTTAGACAAGGGATGGAATCAACATTTGACTTCGAAGCAACTCGAATACCACAACTCAAAAAACAAAACAAAGGATTGGCTAGCAGAATAAGCCGGAACAAACATATGATAGAGATTTCGTCCGGAGTTTTCGTGGTGGGGCCTACACGGGCTCGATCGTACAACACCATCATGTACAAGGCAGTGCACATGACATACGAAGCGTCCCCAAGTCGGCATAGCCAAGGACTCTTTAAGACACAACGAGACCACTGTAAAACCAACCGTGAATAGGTGGACCACTAGACGTCGAACCCCAATTTCATATCATACATCTATCGGAAAGATATCCTAAGAGCTACTTGAATTCCCACTTATAAACTCCCGAAATTTTCCGGTTATGCAATCAGGTGTTGGGGATACAGGGGAAGCATAATATCTCACCCAAAACTAGCAAATCCTACATCCAGCTGTATCCATCCTTCAACACATAACTAAGAAACCTTCGGAAATCGTTTACCTCAACCTTCGAAAAGCATCCGCTATACGAGTTATGGCAATACTCCCGAACTCCCGCTCCAGTACTGGGTGGCGTCGAGGTTATCTCACCAACAACTGCATAAAAGAGATTTTCGATGTCGGCGAAACTGAACTCAGGTATTCCAGAACTGCAATGATAAAATTGTGACGACAACACCTCGGAGCTCAACTCCCCGGGACACTGCCACAACCCCTAAATGACAGGAGGCACCAAGAACAATGTTCTCGTCACAAAACCATCAGAACGATTCCAAGATACCCACGCGATCCTAAATTTTTTTAGTGAAATTTGAGAAGAGAAGAGTCAAAACTCTACGTCAGGATGCCTCACCAGAGCGACGAAGGGACTCAGGAGTAAAAAGAATTCCTAACTCTCCGATATATATAATCCAAAATGACTCAAAACATTTTTTTCTAGACTCAACAGCGCCAACGATTCGATCAAGCAGGGGGCTCCTAAGGTCGGGCAAGGCTCTGATTACCAACTTGTAACGCCCTCGATGCGGCTATATCTCCCACGTGTCGAAGCACGACTTAGAGGCATAACCGCATTGAAAGCAATGTCGCAAGTGAGGTAATCTTCACACAACCCATGTAATACATAAAGGGAAAGAGAAACATAGTTGGATTACAATCGCCACTTCACACAATTACATGAATAAAGCATTAGAACATCCAAATACAATCAAGGTCCGACTACGGAACCAAAATAAAGAACAACCCCAAATGTGACAAGGTCCCCCGATCGACCCCAACTGGGCTCCACTACTGATCAACTGAAAACGAAACAAGACAAAGGATAAGATCTTCATCGAACTCCTCCTTGAGCTTGGTTGCGTCACTTGCTCGGTAACATCGGCACCTGCAAACTGGTTTTGGAAATATCTGTGAGTCATGGGGACTCAGCAATCTCACACCCTCACGATCAAGACTATTTAAGCTTATAGGAAGGGTAAAAGGTATGAGGTGGAGCTGCAGCAAGCGACTAGCATATATGGTGGCTAAACATATTCGTAAAAGAGAGAGAGAAGAGAAGGCAAAAGCACGGTCAAACAACTAATGATCAAGAAGTGATCCTAGAACAACCTACGTCAAGCATTACTCCAACACCGTGTTCACTTCCCGGACTCCGCCGAGAAAAGACCATCACGGTTACACACGCGGTTGATGTATTTTAGTTAAGATCAACTTTAGGTTTTCTACAACCGAACATTAACAAATTCCCATCTGCCCATAACCGCGGGCACGACTTTCGAAAGTTCAAATCCCTGCAGGGGTGTCCCAACTTAGCCCATCACAAGCTCTCACGGTCAACGAAGGATATTCCTTCTCCCAGGAAGACCCGATCAGGCTCGGAATCCCGGTTACAAGACATCATCGACAATGGTAAAACAAGTCCAGCAAGACCACCCACTGTGTCGAAAAATCCCGATAGGAGCTGCACATATCTCGTTCTCAGGGCACACCGGATAAGCTAAGCGTACGGGAGCCAACGTAACCCAAGTTGCCAAGAGACGGCCCCGCACGGTGCTCTGGGTTGGACCAACACTTAGACAAGCACTGGCCCGGGGGTTTAAAATAAAGATGACCGTCGGGATGCGCGACTCCCATGGGAAAAAGGCTAGGTAGCGAATGGTAAAACCAAGGTTGGGCCTTGCTGGAGGAGTTTTATTCAAAGCGAACTGTTAAGGGGTTCCCATTATAACCCAACCGCGTAAGGAACGCAAAATCCAAGAACATAATGCCGATATGACGGAAACTAGGGCGGCAAGAGTGGAACAAAACACCAGGCATAAGGCCGAGCCTTCCACCCTTTACCAAGTATATAGATGCATTAATATAAATAAGAGATATTGTGATGTCCTAAAAAATATCCATGTTCCAACATGGAACAAACTCCAATCTTCACCTGCAACTAACAAAGCTATAAGAGGGGCTGAGCAAAGCGGTAACATAGCCAAACAACGGTTTGCTAGGACAAGGTGGGTTAGAGGCTTGGATTAACAATATGGGAGGCATGATAAGCAAGTGGTAGGTATCACAACATAGGAATAGCAAAAGAGCGAGCAAACTAGCAAGCAAAGATAGAAGTGATTTTGAGGGTATGGTCATCTTGCCTGAGATCTCGAAAGGAAGAAGAACGAGTCCATGAAGAAGACAAACGGACGTAGTCGAACGAATCCTCACAACTCCGGAACGGAACCGAAGCTAACAAGGGAAACAACCGGAAAGAAGCAAACAACATAGTAAACAACCATCACATAACATGGCATGATGCACAACCAAGTATGATGCATGTCCGGTTTAAATATGCATGGCATGGCAAAGGGCACAAACAAAACTACAAGTTAAGTGGAGCTCAATATGTAACGAGTTGCATATTGACGAACACCACAATAATTATTTAGTTCGCTCTTGTTTATGTACCCAACAATATTAAATGTTGGTTAGCATGGGATGGGGTGAAGCATAAAAGAAACTATCTAACTAAGCAATTTAAATGGGGCCGGATATAACAAACAACAAATCCGGTAAATCCCCATATGCATTAGCAATTTAAATGCAAACAACAATTTAAACATTTTAATTGTTGTTATCATGACGCAGATGACATGGCCAAGTTTATGCAATTTTTATTAAAAGTTGACAAGAGCATTATGAAGCATTTGTCACCGTGGTGGAAAGAAAGGGGTGCCACGGCAATGATAACGAAAACGGTGCCACGACAGCGTTCCGATTCCGGTAACTCGATTGAGATGCCGATGCAAAAGAAAAGGCGACGGGGGCGTGTCATGCAAGATGATGGGGTGATCCCGGTTTCCGGGTTCCCCACCGATGGACGGCATGGCAGCGAGGAACTCGCAAAGAACAACTCGGGCACAGAGCAACACACGGTACAACTCATACATCGCAAGCATTCATCCACGAGCGTCATCTCGGGGTTATACCTTCGAAGCGTGCGTTATCGGAGGGGTTCGAGTTCGATGCGGTGTAGGGGAAGTAGACTTTCTCGGGACGGTAGTAGAAGTAGTGGTAGTATCGATCCTCGACGGTAGTGGTACATGGTTTCCTGTAGATGTTCGGGTTAACGAGGGGGTACTTGGCGCAACATAGGTCTCCGAGATCGTCGGGTACACGTTCACGAGGTAGTCGTACACGTCGAGGGTAGTTGTTCACTTGACGGCATTTAACAAGGGTAGTTGTTCTCGTATCGTCGTAGAAGTAGTGGTAGTTTCCCGAAGAGGAACTTGATGAACCCAACATCTCCGAGGCGATGGTAGTTGTACACGGTTCATCGAGGAAGTTGACGTTTCGGTATTAAGTCGTTCGGTTGTCGGTCTTGGTGTAGATGTACATGGCAAACGTAGTGGTACTCGGCATCTTGTCGAACCCAAGTGACGGTAGTCGTTCATGGCGCTTGTGACCCACGGTATTTTGGGCAAGGTAGTCGTACACGTCCGTATATGTTCATGTCGCCGTAGTGGTACTTGGTGAATCCCGAAATGGTCTTGGTGTCTTCGCGCGTAGGGGTACTTGGGGTTTTCCGAGATTGTCTTGGCGTGCATCAGTCTATTGACGAACAACGTGTACAGGAGACAGAGAGATCTCTTGCGGTCCTCCGGTCAACATGAACCGAAGGCCAGATCTAGCGAAGGGAAGGGAAGGCGGCCTCGACCCGTGGACCTGGCGTTTGGCTGAATCAAGACCACGGGGACAAGCGGGCGAGCTGCTGCTTTCCGAGGTGAAGCAGGGCGCGATTCAGGCGAAGTGGAAGCAGCGGCGGCACTCCTGGCAGGGGTTCCCTAGGTGGTGCAGGTGGCCCAAGGCGAGGTGCAGCGGGACAGAGCTCGACGGAGCAAGGTGGTGGAGGTGCTCGACGCGGGCCGACTCGATCCGGCCGGATCCGGCGGCTGGGGTCGGGGATGAGGCCGGAGACGCGAGGACGAGGCAGGTCGACGGGGCGGCGCTGCTTGCCCTAGCAGAGGAGGTCGAGGCAGGTGCAGCAGAGCAGAGGCTCGCCGACAGCCATGGAGGACGGCGGCGCTAAGGCGCAACCGCGTCGGAGCAGGACCCAGCTTGGTCATGGCGCGGCCGGACGGAGGAGCCTGGAGGGCTCGAGCGAGGGAGGGACCGAGAGGGAGATTCGGGAGAAGAAGGGGGTCGCGCCTGCGAGGGAGAGATGGGGTCGGGCAGCAGAGCGAGATCGAGAGAAGAAGGAGGTCGAGCGAGGGTCTCCTGTCGGCGCGAGGTGGAGGTAAGGAGGAGAGATCGAGAGGAGGGGTCTGGGCTAGGGTTAACAGGGCAGGATGGGCCTGGAGCGACTGGGCCTTAGAGGCCAGCCCAGTTGCTGCTGGAGCTGGGCTGAATTGCTGCCGCTGGAGCTGGGCTCTCCCTTCCCCTCTCATATTTTTTTAGCAGAAAAGACAATAAAGTGAGGAAAAGAAAGAGATGTTTAGGAAAAGATTTTTGGACATGGGGATAATTTCCCCGAACTCACAAAAATACGCTTGTTTCGAGAAAATGGAAAAGGCCAAGATTGGAAGATGTAAATTCAAACTCATTTGAATTTAATTCAAATGGGTTTGAACTAGGACTAGGTTTTGAAAGTGTCCAAAAATGTTGAGAATTTAGGCGGAGCTCTGGAAAATGACGAAAGGATATATGGGCAAAGTTTGGAGACCAAGAATTGAGATAACAAAGGCATGGGATATTTGCAAGTGTGTTATGGTTAATTCCAAATAAATTGAATAATTTTTATTATAGCTCCCTAATAGTATTGAGAGGCTTTAATATGTTATAAAGAGAAATCACAAGTGAATTCCCTCGATTTAAATGGATGAAAGATCCATGGCATTTATTTAGTTGAGTTAAGAAAAGAAATGACATGATGGCATGATGACATGATGCAATGCACATGATGCAATGATGAATGCAAAGAACCAAACAAATCACACGACGAAACCCAGAAACCACGGAAGGCATCTGAAGCTCCGGTCTTGGGGCGTCACAGGGGGTCTCCGGACAGCCGGACTATCTCCATTGGTCGGACTGTTAGACTATGAAGATACAAGATTGAAGACTTCGTCACGTGTCCGGATGGGACTCTGCTTGGCGTGGAAGGCAAGCTAGGCAATACGAATATGGATATTTCCTCCTTTGTAACCGACCTTGTGTAACCCTAACCCTCTCCGGTGTCTATATAAACTGAAGGGTTTTAGTCCGTAGGACAACAATCATAACATACAATCATACCATAGGCTAGCTTCTAGGGTTTAGCCTCTTTGATCTCGTGGTAGATCTACTCTTGTACTACCCATATCATCAATATCAATCAAGCAGGACGCAGGGTTTTACCTCCATCAAGAGGGCCCGAACCTGGGTAAAACATCGTGTCCCCTGCCTCCTGTTACCATCCGGCCTAGACGCACAGTTCGGGACCCCCTACCCGAGATCCGCCGGTTTTGACACTGACAAGGATCCCCTAGGATTTCAACAGGCAAATTGTGTTTTAGCATAGGTTCTTGTTTAAAGAATACTTCATCTATTTCCCTTCTTTCATTCATAAACATATCATTCTCATGGTCTAGCACATATTGTTCTAAAGGATCATTAGGAGGTACGGCAATAGAAGCAAGACCAATAATTTCATCCTTACTAGGCAATTCTTCTTCACGGTGTTGTTTACTAAATTTAGAGAAATTAAACTCATGAGTCATATCATCCAAGCCAATAGTAACAACATTCTTTTTGTAGTCTATCCTAGCATTAACTGTATTCAATAAGGGTCTACCAAATATAATGGGACAAAAGCTATCTTGTGGAGAACTAAGAACAAGAAAATCAGCAGGATATTTAGTTTTCCCGCACAAGACTTCAACATCTCTAACAGTTCCCATTGCTGAAATAGTATCTCTATTAGCAAGTTTAATTGTGACATCAATATCTTCTAACTCAGCATGTGCAATTTCATGCTTGATTTCTTTATACAAGTCATAAGGTATATCACTATCACTAGCACCCATATCACATAATCCATGATAACAATGAACTCATATTTTAACAGAAATAACAGGCACGCCTACCACAAGTCTATGTTTATCTTTAGCACAAGGTTTAGCAATTCTAGCAGTTTCACCGCAGAACTGAATAACATGCCCATCAATATTATCAGACAAGAGCTCTTTAACAATAGCAATATTAGGTTCAACTTTAACTTGCTCGGGAGGTGTATATGTTTTAATATTGCTTTTATGAACTACAGTTCAAGCTTTAGCATGATCCTTTATCCTAACAGGGAAAGGTGGTTTCTCAACATAAGAAGTAGGAACAGTAGGATCATTATAAGTGACAGTCTTTTCTTCAACTTTAATAGGTGCAACTACTTTTACTTCTATGGGAGGATGATATTTAAACCACTTCTCCTTAGGGAGATCAACATAAGTAGCAAAAGATTCACAGAAAGAAGCTACTATCTCATAATCAAGTCCATATTTAGTGCTAAACTTACGGAAAATATCAGTATCCATAAAAGATTTAACACAATCAAACTTAGGTGTCATACCTGACTCCTTACCATTGTCGAGGTCCCAATCTTCAGAGTTGCGTTTAATTCTATCCAATAAATCCCATCTAAATCCAATAGTCTTCATCATAAAAGAGCCAGCACAAGAAGTATCAAGCATGGTGTGATTGTTATCAGAAAGCCGAGTATAATTTTTTTGAAGAATTGTTTCTCTTGGAAGCTCATGATTGGGGCATGAATATAACATTGATTTAAGCCTCCCCCAAGCTTGAGCGATGCTTTCTCCTTCGCGAGGCCAAAAATTATATATATAATTGCGATCACGATGAACAAGATGCATAGGATAAAACTTCTGATGAAGTTCCAATTTCAATCGTTTGTAATTCCAAGACCTCATATCATCACATAGCCTATACCATGTCGATGCATCTCCCCTCAAAGATAAGGGGAAGACCTTCTTCTTAACAACATCTCCGGATATACCTGCAAGCTTAAATAATCCACAAACTTCATCCACATATATTAGATGTTCATCAGGATGTTTTGTTCCATCTCCTAAAAAAGGATTAGCTAGCAGTTTTTCTATTATACCCGAAGGAACTTCATAAGGAATTTTGTAGCAAAGGGCATCATTTTCAATAGGTTCCATCTCCTACAAGGAAGCTTCATTTTCAATAGGTTCCATCTCCTGAAATAAGTGGTAACAGATAGTTTTGTAATGAGATAATTTGTAACGAGCAACAAGTAACAAAAGTAAATAAAGTGCAGCAAGGTGGACCAATCCTTTTTGTAGCAAAGGGCAAGCCTGGACAAACTCTTATATAAGGAAAAGCGCTCCCGAGGACACATGGGAATATCGTCAAGCTAGTTTTCATCACGTTCATATGATTCGCGTTCGGTACATTGATAATTTGATATGTGGGTGGACCGGTGCTTGGGTGCTGTTCTTACTTGAACAAGCATCCCACTTATGATTAACCTCTATTGCAAGCATCCGCAACTACAACAAAAATATTAAGGTAAACCTAACCATAGCATGAAACATATGGATCCAAATCAGCCCCTTATGAAGCAACACATAAACTAGGGTTTAAGCTTCTGTCACTCTAGCAACCCATCATCTACTTATTACTTCCCAATGCCTTCCTCTAGGCCGAAATAATGGTGAAGTGTTATGTAGTCGACGTTCACATAACACCACTAGAGGCTAGACAACATACATCTCATCAAAATATCAAACGAATACCAAATTCACATACTACTAATAGCAAGACTTCTCCCTTGTCCTCAGGAACAAACGTAACTACTCACAAAGCATATTCATGTTCATAATCAGAGGGGTATTAATATGCATAAACGATCTGAACATATGATCTTCCACCAATTAAACCAACTAACATATACTACAAGGAGTAATTAACACTACTAGCAACCTACTAGCACCAATCCCGGACTTGAAGACAAGAATCGGATACAAGAGATGAACTAGGGTTTTGAGATGAGATGGTGTTGATGAAGATGTTGATGGAGATTGCCCTCTCCCGATGAGAGGAGTGTTGGTGATGACGATGGCGATGATTTCCCCATTCGGGAGGAAAGTTTCCCCGGCAGAACAGCTCTGCCGGAGCTCTAGATTGGATCCGCCAAGGTTCCGCCTCGTGGCGGCGGAGTTTCATCCCGAAAGGTTGCTTACTATTTTTTTCTCGATGAAAGACTTCATATAGGAGAAGATGGTCATCAGAGAGCCACCAGGGGGCCCATGAGGCAGGGGGGCGCGCCCCACCCTCGTGAGAAGGGTGTGGGCCCCCTGGTCTTCATCTTTGGCGAGATTTTTTCATTATATATTATAAGGTGTTCCGTGGAGTTTCAGGACTTTTGGAGTTGTGCAGAATAGGTTATAATATTTTCTCCTTTTCCAGCCCAGAATTCCAACCGCCGACATTCTCCCTCCTTATGTAAACCTTGTAAAATAAGAGAGAATAGCCATAAGTATTGTGACATAATATGAAATAACAGCCCATAATGCAATAAATATCGATATAAAAGCATGATGCAAAATGGACGTGTCAGTCACCTCCATAAAAGAGAAACATATCCTTAGTCCTTTTCAGGTACTTCAGGATATTCTTGACTGCCGTCCAGTGTTCCATACTGGGATCACTTTGGTACCTCCCTACCAGACTTACGACAAGGTTCACATCAGGTCTAGTACACAACATGGCATACATAATAGAGCCTATGGCTGAGGCATATGGGATGACACTCATCTTTTATCTATCTTTTGTCGAGGTCGGGCATTGAGCCGTTCTCAATCTCACACCTTGCAATACAGGCAAGAACCCCTTCTTGGACTGATCCATAATGAACTTCTTCAATATCTTGTCAAGGTACGTGCTTTGTGAAAGACCAATGACGCGTCTCGATCTATCTCTATAGATTTTGATGCCTAATATGTAAGCAGCTTCTCCAAGGTCCTTCATTGAAACACTTATTCAAGTAGGCCTTTATGCTTTCAAAAAGTTCTATATCATTTCCCCTCAATAGTATGCCATCCACATATAATTTGAGAAATGCTACAAAGCTCCCACTCACTTTCTTGTAAACACAAGCTTCTCCATAAGTCTGCATAAACCCAAACGCTTTAATCAAGCGCCAAACGGATGGCGCCTCCGCGTTCAACACACGTACAGCCCAGGGACGTCTCCTCCTTCTTGATCCAGCAAGGGGAAAGGAGAAGTTGAGGGAGAACTCCGGCAGCACGACGATGTGGTGGTGATGGAGCTTGTGGTTCTCCGGCAGAGCTTCGCTAAGCGCTACGAAGGAGGAGGAGGAGGTGTTAGAGGAGGGAGGGGCTGCGCTAGGGAAGGGGCGCGACTGCCCTCCCACCCCCTCTATTTATAGGGTGAAGGGGGAGGGGCCGGCCTCCTAGATGCATCTAGAGGGGGGCAATGGGGGAGGCTTGCCCCCCAAGCAAGGTGGGAGGCGCCCCCTCCCCTTAGGGTTTCCAACCCCAGGCGCCTTGGGCCCTTGAGGTGGGCGCACTAGCCCACCGGGGGCTGGTTCCCTCCCATATTCAGCCCATTAAGTCCCCCGGGGCAGGTGGCCGCACCCGGTGGACCCCCGGACACCTTTCGGTGGTCCCGGTACAATACCGATAACCCCCGAAACTATTCCGGCAACTGAAACTGGACTTCCCATATATAAATCTTCATCTCTGGACCATTCCGGAACTCCTCGTGACCTCTGGGATCTCATCCAGGACTCTGAATATCCTTAGGTAACCACATACAATTTCGCATAACAACTCTAGCGTCACTGAACCTTAAGTGTGCAGACCCTGCTGGTTCAGGAACCATGTAGACATGACCGAGACATCTCTCAGGCTAATAACTAACAGCGGGATCTGGAAACCCATGTTGGTTCCCGCATGTTCCACGATGATCTCATCGGATGAACCATGATGTCGGGGATTTAATCAATGCCGTATACAATTCCCTTTGTCCATCAGTATGCTACTTGCCCGAGATTCGATCGTCGGTATCCCCATACCTCGTTAAATCTCGTTACGAGCAAGTCTCTTTACTTGTTCCGTAACGCATGATCCTGTGATCAACTCCTTAGTTACATTGAGCTCGTTATGATGATGCATTACCGAGTGGGCCCAGAGATACCTCTCCGTCACATGGAGTGACAAATCTCAATCTCGATTCGTGCCAACCCAACAAACACTTTCAGATATACCTATAGTACACCTTTATAGTCACCCAGTTACGTTGTGACGTTTGATACACGCAAAGCACTCCTACGGTATCCGGGAGTTGCACAATCTCATGGTCTAAGGAAACGATACTTGACATTAGAAAAGCTCTAGCAAACGAACTACACGATCTTGTGCTATGCTTAGGATTGGGTCTTGTCCATCACATCATTCTCCTAATGATGTGATCCTGTTATCAATGACATCCAATGTCCATGGTCAGGAAATCACAACCATCTATTGATCAACGAGCTAGTCAACTAGAGGCTTACTAGGGACATATTATGGTCTATATACTCACACATGCATTACGGTTTCAGGTTAATACAATTATAGCATGAACAATAGACAATATCATGAACAAGGAAATATAATAATAACCACTTTATTATTGCCTCTAGGGCATATTTCCAACAGTCTCCCACTTGCACTAGAGTCAATAATCTAGTTACATTGTGATGAGTCGAACACCCATAGAGTTCTGGTGTTGATCATGTTTTGCTCGTGGAAGAGGTTTAGTCAACGGATCTGCGACATTCAGATCCGTGTGCACTTTACAAATATCTATGTCTCCATCTTGAATATATTCATGAATGGAGTTGAAGCGACGCTTGATATGTCTGGTCTTCTTGTGAAACCTGGGCTCCTTGGCAAGGGTAATAGCTTCAGTGTTGTCACAGAAGAGAGTCATCAGGCCCGACGCATTGGGAATGACTCCTTGGTCGGTGATGAACTCCTTCATCCAGACTGCTTCCTGTGCTGCCTCCGAGGCAGCTATGTACTCCGCTTCACATGTAGATCCAACCATGATGCTTTGCTTGCAACTGCACCAGGTGACTGCCCCACCCACTACAAAAAAATACAAATCTGTGACATTTTGGGCCGAACGGAAAATTTTCTGTCATACATATGACACTTCTATGACGATAATTGTGACAAAACCCGGTATCATCATAGATGTGGTGGGCTCCAACTTTTATGACAAAAAACATGATAGAAAATGGGCTTTTCGTCCTGGGCGGGCCGGAGACGCAGCTGCATGACATTCTTTGGGCCGTCCATGACGGAAAAAAACGTGGTAGAAGCGAGGGGGAGGAAAATTTCGGGGAGTTCCCGGTTACGGTGGGAGGTCGGGGGCCAAGCGATGCGCGTTTCTCTCGTACACGTACGCGCGTGTGTGCGAGGCGTTGGCTCTAACTGAACCCGAGCGAGGTGTTGGGCTCTAACTGAACCCGAGCGATTGCACTGCAGGCTACGCGTTACTGAACCCAAGCGATCGATCGATGGCTATTAACTGAACCCGATCGAGCGATTCCTTGGCTACTGCTGCTAACTGAAGTCGATCGATGGGATGAACAGTGAGCGTTGCGGGGGAGGGGGGGGTTGGATGAACAGTGAGCGGTGGCGTTGCCTCTGGATGAACAGGACCACGTGGTGTGGTGGAGGGCTGGATGAACAGTAGACGGTGGAGGGGTGCCCGTGGAGGGCTGGATGAACAGTAGATGGTGGAGGGGTGCCCGTGGAGGGGTGGATGAACAAGACCCCGTGGTGTGGAGGGCATGATGAATAGTAGACGGTGGAGGGGGGGGGGTGCCCGTGGAGGGGTGGTTGAACAAGACCCCGTGGTGTGGAGGGCTGGATGAACAGTAGACGGTGGAGGGGTGGTTGAACAGTAGCCGATGGAGTAGCGCGCGGTGGAGGCTGGATGAACAGGAACCCGTGGAGGCTGGAGGAGGTCGACGGTGGATGAACAGTAGCTCGTGGAGGCTGGAGGGGGTCGACGGTGGAGATGAACAGTATCCCGTGGAGTCCCGTTTTGCGATACGCCACACCCCTCCCGATGAACATGACCCCCGTTTCGACTGTAGCGCTCCAACACAAGTCCGTTTCCTCCATTTTGCGGTACGCCACAACCCTCCCGATCAACAGGACCCCCGTTTCGACCGTAGGACGTCCGTTTCCTCTGTTTTGCGGTACGCCACACCCCTCCCGATCAATAGGACCCCCGTTTCGACCGTAGGAGGTCCATTTCCTCCGTTTTGCGGTACGCCACACCCCTCCCGATCAACAGGACCCCCGTTTCGACCGTAGGAGGTCCGTTTCTTCCGTTGTGCAGTACGCCAGGCCTCGTTTCCATTGCCTCTTTCGTCCAAGCCCTCCCGATGAACACGACCACGCATTCCATTCCGACCCATGAACACGACGACGATGTTGTTTCTCCGTTCTGACCCAGCAATGTACACGAGCCCTCGCCGTACGTATGCGCGAGTAGGCGTTCGAGACCCCGCCCGTATGTACACATACGTGGCCGTATTTTCTTTCTTGAACCCTGGCCGCCTCTACTACGACACGTGCACGCCTCTACATCCACCAGTATATATGTACGTACACATTCGCGACCAGAATGACAACACTACGTACGCTTCGACCAGGTGGGTCCTGACTGTCAGGCACTTCCTTGCATGCGAAGGTGTAGCTGGTGGGTCCCAGCAGTCAGGGGGGAAACGTTTTTTTCGCGAAATACGGTGGCCCGTCCAGTGGGTCCCTGCTGTCAGGTGGAGGAATCATTATTTTCCATGTAATAAGGAGGCACTTCCTTGCTACCGCCGTGGACCCAGCTGTCAGCCTCTCCATGTATAGTCCACGTCCGATGGAAGTCGTTCCTTGACCACGTTGACCACGCCGCGCCGAGAGTACCAGGGCGGTGGACGACGGCGAGGCCTAGGAAGGGGACATCGCGGAGCCGGTGAAGACACGGCAGTGGATGCCCACACGGAGAGGAGTATGAGGGTTCACTCGTTCGGCTGCGGTGTGAGGCTGCCGTCGCCGCAGGGCCTGGCCAGCGGTGGGAATAGTAGGGGGCGGTGAGGCCTCCGCGGCAGCACAGCCGGCCACGGGAGGCAGGAGCAGGCGGCACGACCGGCGCTTCTTTGGGCGGCTGGAGCAAGAAGACCAGAGGTTGAAGAAGCACTACAGCCGTTGGATGGACATCGTACGGTCACTGGAGCTAGAATCGAGCATATTGACTAAGTTGACAAAGCCCTCCGTCCCCGTCAACTTAGTAGGCCCACAAGTCAGCCTCCCACCAAGGTGGGTCCCAGCTAGCAGGGGGGTATTCACTTTTTTGTGCGTAATAAGGAGGCACTTCCGGTGGGTCTGAGCTGACAGCAGGGGGAACGTTTTTTTCGTGAAATACGGTGGCCCGTCCGGTAGGTCCCAGCAGTCAGGGGGAAACATTTTTTTTGCGATATACTGGTGGGCGTCCGGTGGGTCCCTGCTGTCAGGTGGAGGAATAATTATTTTCCGCGTAATAAGGAGGCACTTCCTTGCGGCTGCCGTGGACCCAACTGTTAGCCTCTCCACGTATAGTATTCTTCCGATGGAATTCGGTCATTGACCACATTGACCAGGCCGCGCCGACAACACCACGGCGGTGGACAACGGCGAGGCCTAGGAAGGGGACGACGCGGAGCCGGGGAAGACGCGGCAGTGGATGCCCACGCGGAGAGGAGTAGGAGGGTTCACTGGTTCGGCTGCGCTGCCGTCGCCGCAGAATAGCAGGGGGTGTGGGTAAGTGGAGTGGAGGGATGGCCTGGCCAACGGTGGGAGTAGTATGGGGGCGGTGAGGCCTCCGCGGCAGCACAGCCGGCCACGGGAGGCAAGAGCAGGCGGCAAGACCGGCGCTGCTTTGGGCGGTTGGAGCAAGAAGACCAGAGGTTGAAGAAGCACTACGGCCGTTGGATGGACATCGTACGGTCACTGGAGCTAGAATCGTGCATATTGACTAAGTTGACAAAGCCCTCCGTCCTCGTCAACTTAGTAGGCCCACAAGTCAGCCTCCCACCAAGGTGGGTCCCAGCTAGCAGGGGGTATTCATTTTTTTGTGCGTAATAAGGAGGCACTTCCGGTGGGTCCGAGCTGACAACAGGGGAACGTTTTTTTCGTGAAATATGGTGGCCCGTCGGGTAGGTCCCAGCAGTCAGGGGCAAATGTGTTTTTCGCGATATACTGGTGGGCGTCCGGTGAGTCCCTGCTGTCAGGTGGAGGAATAATTATTTTCCGTGTAATAAGGAGGCACTTCCTTGCGGCTGCCGTCGACCCAATTGTCAGCCTCTCCATGTACAGTATTCTTCCGATGGAATTCGGTCGTTGACCACATTGACCACGCTGCGCCGACAGCACCACGACGGTGGACGACGGCGAGGCCTAGGAAGGGGATGACGCGGAGCCGGGGAAGATGCGGTAGTGGATGCCCACGCGGAGAGGAGTACGAGGGTTCACTGGTTCGGCTGCGCTGCCGTCGCCGTAGAATAACAGGGGGTGTGGGTGAGTGGAGTGGAGGGATGGCTTGGCCAGCGGTGGGAGTAGTATGGGGGCGGTGAGGCCTCCGCGGCAGCACAGCCGGCCACGGGAGGCAGGAGCAGGCAGCACGATCGGCGCTGCTTTGGGCGGCTGGAGCAAGAAGACCAGAGGTTGAAGAAGTACTATGGCCGTTGGATGGACATCATACGGTCAGTCGAGCTAGAATCGTGCATATTGACTAAGTTGACAAAGCCCTTCGTCCCCGTCAACTTAGTAGGCCCACTATACTGGGTCCTAGCTAGCAGGGGGAGTATTCATTTTTTGTGCGTAATAAGGAGGCACTTCCTTGCGTGTGAAGATATAGCTGGTGGGTCCGAGCTGTCAGCGGCGGTAACATTTTTTTCGCGAAATACAGAGGCCGTTTCGGTGGATCCCAGATGTCAGGTGCAGGAAATCATTATTTTGCGCGTAATAAGGAGGCATTTCCTTGCGTGCGTCCGTGGACCCAGCTGTCAGCCTCTCCACGTACAGTCCACTTCAGATGCATGTCAGTCGTTGACCATGCTGACCACGCCACGCCGAGAGCACCAGGGCGGTGGACGACGGCGAGGCCTAGGAAGGGAACGACACAGAGGCAGGGAAGACTCGGCCGTTGTTTTTGTTTCCCACGCGGAGGGGAGTATGACTGTACGAGGGTTTACTGGTTCGTCTGCCGTTGCCTGAGAATAACAGCATGTGTGGGTGAGTAGAGGGATGGCTAGGCCAGCGATGGGAGTACGATGGGGCAGTGAGGCCTGCGCGGCAGCACAGCCGGCCGCGGGAAGGAGGGAGCAGGCAGTCCCGCCGGTGCTTGTTTGAGCGGCTGGAGCATGAAGAGCAAAGATTGAAGAAACACGACGGCCATTGGATGGACATCCAACAGTCACTGCTTGTGCGTCAACCTTTTTTTAGGAAAGCCTCAAATCTGTGGAAAACAACATACAACCCATCTGCCATTATTTCTAATAATTTTAAGCCCATTTGCTAATTCTTAAGGTTTTTTTGGAGCCCATATTCTTTTTGTTAGCATTACAGCCCAAATTATGGCCACACTTAAAAATTATACGAAATTTTTTCATATTTCGGTGCGGTCCGAACTGTTTTTGATCCCGAAAATTTCGACTCACATTCAAACTGATTTTAAAAATATATGTATATCAATATAAAATCCAACAAATTCTCCACGCATAAAAATTAATGTAATTTAAAATCACAAAAAAAAACTGGGGTGTGGCCGTGGACCCAGCTGTCAGCCTCTCCACGTACAGTACTCTTCCGATGGAAGTCGTTCCTTGACCATGTTGACCACGCCGCGCAGAGAGCACCATAGCGGTGGACGACGGCAAGGCCTAGGAAGGGGACTGCGCGGCAGTGGAAGCCCGCACGGAGAGGAGTACGAGGGTTCACTGGTTCGGCTGCGGTGTGAGGCTGCCGTCGCCGCAGGGCCTAGCCAGCGGTGGGAATAGTAGGGGGCGGTGAGGCCTCCGTGGCAGCACAGCCGGCCACGGGAGGCAGGAGCATGCGGCACGACCGGCGCTGCTTTGGGCGGCTGGAGCAAGAAGACCAGAGGTTGAAGAAGCACTACGGCCGTTGGATGGACATCGTTATTTTGCGCGTAATAAGGAGGCACTTCCTTGCGTGCGAAGATATAGCTGGTGGGTCCAACCTATCAGTGGGGGGAACGTTTTTTAGTCCATTTGGTGGGCTGGGTGAAACAATAATGTAGCATCTATGCAGCCCGTTTAAATCCCATTTGCATTTTTCTCGAAATCCGCGGACTTGCTGGGCTGGGTGAAAATATCATGTTGGGCTAGACGGAGAAATGTTATAAAAACGTAAACACATGATTGCACGTCAGTAAAATCTTTGCAAGCTTATGTACGCAATCACTAGGAGTTAACTTGCCAAGTTATATATAAACAATTATTATTATTATTTTGCAAGAACTTTCAACTTACGAAATAAAATATCATTTTAATTTGATGAGTTAATAGTACGTGGGGTATTATTATTTTTAGGCTAGACGTGGGACAATTGAGTTGGTTCTAGGGGAAAGTACTGGGAGAAAACTCAGTTTACATCGAAAAAGAAAGTGGGAGAAACTTCAGAGACCTGCTGGGTCCACCTGAGGAGGGGAATATGTTGGGAGGAAGGAGATTCAAATCACGGCAGCCGAGTGAACTAGTTTTTTTACGGACAAGTGAACTAGTTTACATACATAAGCAAATAGTCACTAAAAAAAGCAATCAGGTTAATGGGTTCTTAAAAGAAATATTTCGGACAAAACAGATAATTACGACACATATGCTAATGGATGAAACACTCAGATGATAAAGGTGCTTCTAAACAGATAAAGTACAACATCTAGACCTTCCTGGCACGCTTGATCATGACGTTGCGGCTGTCCGTGTACTCATTGGTTACGGGAAGCAGACACGCCCTCATGTCCAAGATCTGCCTGTACATGTCGTAGCATGCGTATGCGTCCTTGGCCGCGTAGGTTATGTAGGCTAGATTCAGAGGTAACTCCCACGTGTTCAGGTCGTCTTCTTTCATGTTGGCATATCAGGGGTCGATGATGGTCTCAGCGAGGTCAACCATGGAGTCCTTCTCCTGCCCATTGCTGATGATCTTGTATTGCTTCTGGATGTCGACAAGCTTGTTGCACCAGATGGCCGAATCGTCACGTTCTTCCTTCTCTCCACCGTAGCGAAGGTGCAGTCGGCGCTGCCGATGAACGGGCGAATGCTCCAGAACCTGGTGCAGCCATAGGACTGAGGCGAGGCAGAGCTTCATCGAGTCCGTATCGTTGGTGTACATCACATTCAACTTGGTGCAGCCATGGGACTGAACGGCGAACTCAAAGGGGAACTCCTTGCTGAAGTCCATATCCAGCAGGCTCACCCTTCGGATTGCCAATGGAGTCTCTTCGAGTGAACGAGTGTGTAGGCGGCGGCAGCAGTTCGTTTTTCAGCTCCTGGGGAACTGGATTCAACAGTAAGCTGAGTGTGTACAAGCGACAACAGTTACTACCCCTCCCTCGTCCGCTGCACACCCGGCAGAAGATGCACCTCGGCCACACGTTGGTTCACGAGCGGGTCTGTATTGGTACTGTAATAACAGGAGTTAGGGGTCACTTTACTTAAATTTAATTAGCTCTAATAGAAATTTATACTTAAAACAAGCAATGCATTTGCTCGTTCTATCAGTGCCACAGGATCAACATGCACAACAATTAGAATTATTATTCTCAGGACGCACACGATCAGCACATTTGTCGCACTTTCACAAAGATAATACTACCAAGTTTGAACTGTTTGTTATGGTTGTTGTCCTCTGCATCATCATGTCGTGTTTCCCAGCTTGCAAGATTCAGAACCAACAAATAAGATCCAAATAATAAGTACAACAAAGATGCCTACACATCTCATTGGTTCCCAGCTTGCAAGATTTAGAACCAACAAATAAGATCCAAATAATAAGTACAACAAAGATGCCTACACATCTCATTGATTCCCAGCTTGCAAGATTCAGAACCAACAAATAAGATTCAGATAATAAGTACAACAAAGATGCCTACACGTCTCACTGATTCCCAGCTTGCAAGATTCACAACCAACCCATTAGAGCCTTTTGATAAGGTGAATATCGGGATTAAATCCATCTTCGCTAGCCATGTCATACAATCGAAGAACTTGGCGAATGCTCTTGACCATCACAACATCTGTAGTTGAGTATTCCTGTTTGCATAGCATAAACCAGGAGAGCATGATTTCACTTTAATAGTGGCCTCCTTTACTCAACCTGCAGCTCCACTCGGATGAAGCCTGCCTGGACTTCCATGATTCAATTCATGTGCCTTTTTCTGCAGTTCACTTGAAATGAAGCAAAGATTGCATCATTCAGCTAGCAAGAAGTACTTGCTCTTGTGAGCTGGCAGGTTCTTCTTTAGTAGTTGCACTAAAATTGAGGAACATTAAGGTTGGCTGTCTGGCTCATGTAAGGTGCAACTATAATTTTGTTATCCTTTTGTGCAGTTCCACTAAAATAAAGTGCCATTGTGGTGACAGTGACGGCTCATCTTGCAAAGGCTAATAAAATGTTGCACGAGATTACCAGCAGAACTAGATGGAGATTTTGGAAACTCCAATCACCATTTTGTGCAGTTCCACCAAAATTGAGAGATGTTGCCCACGTGACATTTTAGTTGAACTGCACAAGACACTCATTCCAAAAAAAGTGTTTTGTGCAGTTCACCAAAAGGTCACAATAGCAACAAGGTGAAATGGATATCCCTATCTGCACAAAAAGATAGAAAGTAAACAATTGCTGCTCAATAAGAATATACGAAACGTATACAAAATGAAAAGAAGCATCTTAATTATGTTCATGGCAATCAAGCAAGGACAGTAGAAATTTTAAAACGTCAGCAATGCTTCATGTTACCAGAAGCATTATGATCAACAATGAGATTCCTCAAATATGGGATTACCTTAATGGTGGCATTGCTTGTTTACCAGAAACAGTAAATCAACAACAGCTAAAGAGTTGGTTTAAGGGCATGGGACCGTGGGGACACCAGGACACTCAGCAGCGTAAAGGAGCAACTTACTTATCATACTGGGGAAAATAGCAGGAGTGCCATTTGTAACACAGTTTAATTGCATCTTATCACTAGAGGCATTAGATTAATAATAACACTGGTTAGACATGTCCCTAAGGTAACAGTGTGATCACTTCATTTTACATGAAGCCCTTACATTAACAACAGTAAAAGGTTGGTATAAGGACATGCGACAATGGACGTATCAGCACAATGTACCTACAAGGAGGCATAAAGTGGTGATGCCGAGTTTGTTCATGCTATGTGAGGGCAGCAAACCTAATCCTGGAGACCTTGTACTATGTGAGGGCAGCAAATCTAATCCTGGAGACCTTTTACTATGTAAGGGCAGCAAATCTAATCCTGGAGACCTTTTACTATGTGAGGGCAGCAAATCTAATCCTGAGACCTTTTACTATGTGAGGGCAGCAAATCTAATCCTGGAGACCTTTTACTATGTGATGGCAGCAAATCTAATCCTGGACATACTTTGTTGACTTGTCCACCAGCCGCCATTTCCAATCATTTTTTCAACCAATAATAGATATGTTCCTTATCCAGTTTGTACTGCATTTTCCCATTATTTCCCTTTTTAGCCAAGAGACCGGTTGGGTATCCGGTCTCTACTACTTTCACCATATTATTTCCTCTTTGAATCAAGTCCTAGATTCATGCTACAACTTTCCCCCTTTCTTTGTTGTTTGAACAAAGTCCTAGATTCGAATGCATGAAGTAGCTTTACCTTTAATAATACTTAAAATTTAGGTAGCTTTGGAAGAGCTGATGGGAGTAGAAAAAGATGCACATGCAGACACATGGGGAGCTGGGGCAATATAGCAAGGCCGCTTTCGAAGAACTTATACCTGAGGTTCGCCGGGATGTCGGCGGCGGCAGGTCGGATCTGCGGACAATACGGCAGGGAGGAAGAAGGGTCAGAGGACCTCCCGAGCCGGCGCTGTGTCGGAAAGAACGGCACAGGCAGAGGATCGGGACCCTCCGACAGCTGTGGGTTTCCTCCCTCGGCGGTGATGACCGCGTGAACGATGCACCTTTTAGTCCTCTACACACACCGGCCGAAGGGATCCGGCCGGATCTGTGACCAGCGGTGAGCAGAGAGAAAATGTCGCTACCGCTGTCTTGTTTATATCTGGAGAGGATGAGAGAATGAAGAGAGCAACCCTAGTAAAGCAAGCGTTGAGGCCCCTGCGTCCATATATAGTGGAGTGATTATCTTTTTTCTCTCCACAACAAGCGTTTCAATTTGTGTACGTGGCATTAAAGAAAAGAAACTCTCTATTAAGGTGACTACTGTACGACTCCTACTTACTACTACTCGTAGTACTACAGTATTGTTCACTTGTGCTCGCCGTCCCTCCATTCATTGAACAACCCCACGGGTGAATAAACATACAGTACTTACTGTATTTATATATAACGAACAAGCTCGAACTATTTTCGCGTAGTTAAAAGTTGAGGGCGGGGCTTTTCCCGGGCAGTATGCATGGCAGTTTTCGGGTAGGCGGTTTAACAGAGAGGCGAGGAGGTTGAGCGAGTGGGGCTGTGTGATTTGACATCACGTTACTGCTGGAAAGACTTGTGATATGACCACTCACTATAGTCATGAATTACTGGCGCTCCGACCGGGGTGATGCCCCCCTTCCGTTCCGCCGCTCTAATCTGGTGCATGACACGTCGACCCGGATGCTGGCTCTCCCACATGTCGGAGTGGTAAGAAGGAGCAAAGAATGATGCGTTATATACACGAGCATCCGGGCTGCGCTTGGCTCTTCGCCTCTTCGGGAAGTCGAACAATGATGGAGTACTACTGCACTGGAGGAGTACTATAGTACGCTTCTGGCCATCTGACACTGTTTGAACTGCTGCATGTCCACCACGTGCGGGAGGGACAACATGTAGCGAAAGCTTCTCCTAGTCTTGCCAGCCACCACGCTCATCGGCGAGGGAGGGACGCTCCTGCTTTTGCGTGTATGACAGGTGGGCCCGACAGGTGTGTGGCCAACCTGTCATACAGCCAAAGGCAGGTGTAGTTAAGTCGGGGAGGGAGAGGATAATCAAACTTCTCGTTGATGTACGAGTTGCCGCGACACATCAAAGCACTGCACTCGATGTATTTCAATAATTTGCGTTTACCGATGCAGTAATTACAACGCATGCATGCCATGGCTCTCCTTTTGATACTTGCATGTGTTGATTTAATGCACCTTGAAGTAGTATAAAATATGTGACGGTAAAACTTTGTAATACCCCGACCCAAGTCGAGAGATGGTTGTGCACGAGGAGGGCGAGATCACCGATACGTCACTTACCACAAGCTCGCCGATCACCAGAGCGTGTGTCCGCTCGCGCCCTACAAATGCCCCGTGCCCGTCTGCAGCTACGAAGGTCCGCCGCCGGTGCTCTACCACCACATCAACACCGCGCATCCCATGCCCATGCACAGGATCCAGTACGGCAAGGTGCTCCAGCTGCAAGTCCCACTGTCGGAGCCACGACTCTTGCTATTCACGGAGGAGGACCGCCACACGTTTTTCTTGGTCGGCGGCGTGCTCGACATTGGCGCGCCTATCGTCGTGTCGGTCGTCTGCATCAGAGTGGGGGCATCCCCACTGCCGCACTACGTGGCCAAGCTATGGGCGAACGGCCCGCCGGGGGAGCCCAAAGGCACGACCGACGCCGTCAAGGTGGAAATGAAGGTGACAAGCAACAAGGATCCTGGCGACGTCGACGTGCAGGAGCTGACCTTCTTGACAGTTCCGCCCAAGCTGCTGGCCGGGGCTAAGCTTGTGTCCCTCCACATTCAGATTGACAAGCTCACGTCCTAAATGTTTCAACAGTGCCTTCTGTTTATCTTAGTAATATGCTAATATAAGGATTACCTTGGTCTACTTTAGCTTAAGAAATGGTGGGTTTTGGTGGCGATAAAAAATTATGTTTATTAATGCATTAATTGCAATGCATGCATGCATAAAGTACATGCATTGGTCAATTTTCTCTTAATACTTGCATGCAATGATTTAATGCACCTTGGAATCTGAACATGTGTTAGGGAACAACCAAATTGAGCCTTATAAAATGGAAAAACTAAAATTTTGAGATAAGCCCTATAAAACCGGAAAGGAGAGAGTAGAAAAAGAAGTACTCCATCCGGGAATAGTGCCGCACTTCGAAACTTGAACCGTCAATAAATTTTGAGCTTGCGTCTCGTCACATTCGAAATTACTCCATGCTATATTGAATTGCAAACCTGTTCACACTGATCACAACCTAAACGGTTTCCCACTTAGGAGCGTATTAGTACTCAGTTATAAATAATAGTATGCCAAGATGACTGCGCATTCCTCCTCAACTCCTCATCCACAAAAACAAACAAGCCATTCAACATCCTTCCCTTGCGTCTGCCATGGCCAGCGTGAGTTCTGGGTCGAGAGATTGCCACCAGGGAGAGGCGAGCATGGAAGCGGAAGCACAAGAGATGTCCCTCCTCGCTATGAGAGCAGCCGACATGTCCCGCCGCGCGGAAGTAGCAGCACAGAGGTCCCGCCGCGCCGCTGAAGCAGCATGGAGGTCCCGCCGCGCCGTCGATGCAGCAGACTGGTCCGACCATGCCGCAGAAGCAGCAGAGATGTCCCGCCGCCCCATGAATGCGGCAGAGATGTCCCGCCGTGCCGCGACGGCCTGGGAAAATTTCTCGCATGCAGGAGACGACTGTTACAAGCGCATGCATGCGATCGTCCATGGCCAGATGGATCAGATATCCCGTTTTGCGAAGTTGCTGGACGACATGAAAGCCTCGTTTGAACAGGCTATCGATGCACTAAGGGAGGGCAATGAGAGGCTCCGGGCCGAGCGTGACCTGCTGAGGGAGAAGATCGTCCGAAGTACAGACCAGAAGGAGGAGACCAGTGCCTTGTTGAAGAGGACCGGCGTCATCGTCAAGAAACTTATGGACGAGAATGACATGCTTCGCAACGAGCGCCAAAGGCTGGTGGAGGAATCCGTGGATGTTCTCAAGCAGCGTCTTGAGGACACGAAAGAGCTCATCGCCGCTCGCCACGGAGACTAGTTCCCGCTGCCTGCATCAATGCATCAAGAAAGTAGAGATCAGCGAGCCAGATCCTCGTCTTCCTTCTTCTTTTTCCCTTGTGTATTTCGGGCGTAGCCGCATGTGGCTTTTTAATTATCTTTCTAATTATGTAAGACAATTAATCATCCTTATCTTTCTGTGGAAGATCAATGTTGCGAGGCTGGGATGAAGAAAACTCTTGCTGTGGCGACCCTAGCGTTGCTGTTCTTCTAGTTGCTGCTGGGCTTCCTTCAGTTTCCTGGATTCTTTTGATGTAATAATCGGTTTAGGATGTGGATTGTGTCATCGGTTGTAATGTTGGGTTCTAGCGCGGATGTTTGGCCTTTGTTGGCCTCTTGGGATGTTGCGATTTCAATCTGGTAGCTTTTAGTCCTTGGTGTTAGGCTGGAGTTGTGCTGAACTTCTTGTGAATTGTGGTGGTTTTCAGTAATGAAAATCGGAAGGGACAAGCCCTTCTTTGATAAAAAATTAATCATCCTTATATATTCATCAGTCTTGCTAAAAGTCGCAGTAGATGCTATATAGGTCCGTTGGATCTTACATCAAGATCCGTGCTTTCAGGTTTTCTTTTTTCTCTCTTAAATCTCAGTCGAGTGAGACATAGCCACGCCATTAAACAGAGGCTCAGGCGCCATTAATGGAGACCTTGGGAGAGAGGTGGACGACAGATGGAGGTCAAAGGGCTCTCCTCCCAATAAGCACGCGCAGGGGTCTGATCGCACGCCTCTCGTACTACTCAAATAGCTACCCTGCACGGCGCCTCCTAGCTAATAAAAAATGGGGACGCGTGGCGGCACGTAAATGGTACTAGTAAGTAGAACGCCCACGGTTTCAACAATACTTGTGTTTCCGATTGTAACGTGACAACACTTGTTCCAAAATGACTTTGTTGATTATTAATGTGTGCGCCTTCGCAAATCGGACTGCAAATTTACCACAACATGTTGGTGCCATGTCATGGCACCAAGCCAAGTTTCATTATTTTCATGCGTGTTTTGGATTTACAGGAATTAAAAAACTAAGTTTCTCAATGTTTCCAACCCAGCCACGACGCCCAGAATTTTGAATTTCATTCCCATTTCTTGCATGTAACCTAGAAATTTACCTGAGGACACACATGTGATTTTTCAACCAACTTTGGTGCACTGGAACATGTGCTTGTATTTCAAATTTGAATTATGCACACAAAGGTGACACGTTCCCTCCCAGAACCACGAGCCTTCTTGAGAGAAGCTCCGATTTGCAAGAAGCTTATACCAAAATTTGTTCCTATTCGGCCAATTTTTTTACCACGGCATGGTACTACCATCACATGACACCATGCCAAGTTTCATGATTTTAAAACCAAGTTTCTCAATGTTCTCGACCGAGCCACGATGCCCAGATGTTTGAATTTGATTCTCATTTTTTGCATGGGACCTAGAAATTCACCCGAGGACACAAATGTGATTTTTTAACCAACTTTGGTGCACGGGAGCATGTGCTTGTAGTTCAAATTTGAATTATGCACATTAAATGACCAGAAACTCAATTAATGTGTAAATAAGGCCAAACGACGCTGGAATAATTCCAAAATTTAACAGGGCACTCATGTAGTTCTATGTTGCCTTTGTAAATAAACTCAAGCGGGACAACGTATATCGTTTCGCACTCAAAGGTGGCACGTTCCCTCTCAGAACCACGAGCCTTCTTGAGAGAAGCTTGGGTTTGCAAGAAGCTTATACCAAAATATGTTCCTATTCGGCCAATTTTTTTACCACAACATGGTAGTACCATGACATGACATCCACGCCAAGTTTCATGATTTTCAGACGTGTTTTGGATTTACAAGAATTTTAAAACAAAGTTTCTCAATGTTTTCGGTCGAGCCACGATGCCCAGATGTTTTAATTCGATTCTCATTGTTGGGGAACGTAGCAGAAATTCAAAATTTTCTACGCATCACCAAGATCAATCTATGGAGTAATCTAGCAACGAGGGGAAGGAGAGTGCATCTACATACCCTTGTAGATCACTAAGAGGAAGCGTTCAAGTGAACAGGATGATGGAGTCGTACTCGTCGTGATCCAAATCACCGATGATCCTAGTGCCGAACGGACGACACCTCCGTGTTCAACACACGTACAGCCCGGTGACGTCTCCTACGCCTTGATCCAGCAAGGGGAGAAGGAGAGGTTGGGGAAGACTCCATCCAGCAGCAGCACGACGGCGTGGTGGTGGTGGAGGAGCACGGGACTCCAGCAGGGCTTCGCCAAGCACTACAAGAGACGAGGATGGAGAGGGGTAGGGCTGCGCCAACAGGGAGATTGAATCGTGTGTTGGGCTGCCCAAAACCTCAAGTATATATAGGGGGAGGGGAGGGGCTGTGCCCCCACCTAGGTTTCCACCCCTAGGGGTGCCGGCCAGCCCTAGATCCCATCTAGGGGGGCGGCCAAGGGGGGACAAAGGGGGGCGCACCACTAGGTGGGCCTTAGGCCCATCTGAGCCTAGGGTTTTCCCCCTTCCACTTTCCCTTGCGCCTTGGGCCTTGGTGGGGGGTGCACCAGCCCACCTGGGGCTGGTCCCCTCCCACACTTGGCCCATGCAGCCCTCCGGGGATGGTGGCCCCACTTGGTGGACCACCGGGACCCTCCCGGTGGTCCCGGTACATTACCGATAAAACCCAAAACTTTTCCGGCGACCAAAACAAGACTTCCCATATATAAATTTTTACCTCCGGACCATTCTGGAACTCCTCGTGACGTCCGGGATCTCATCCGGGACTCCGAACAACATTCTGTAACCACGTATATCTATTCCCCATAACCCTAGCGTCATCGAACCTTAAGTGTGTAGACCCTACGGGTTCGGGAACCATGCAGACATGACCGAGATAACTCTCCGGTCAATAACCAACAGCGGGATCTGGATACCCATGTTGGCTCCCACATGTTCCACGATGATCTCATCAGATGAACCACGATGTCAAGGATTCAATCAATCCCGTATGCAATTCCCTTTGTCCATCGGTACGATACTTGCCCGAGATTCGATCGTCGGTATCCCGATACCTTGTTCTATCTCGTTACCGGCAAGTCTCTTTACTCGTTCCGTAACACATCATCCCGTGATCAACTCCTTGGTCACATTGTGCACATTATGATGATGTCCTACCGAGTGGGCCCAGAGATACCTCTCCGTTTACACGGAGTGACAAATCCCAGTCTCGATTCGTGCCAACCCAACAAACACTTTCGGAGATACCTGTAGTGTACCTTTATAGCCACCCAGTTACGTTGTGACGTTTGGCACACCCAAAGCACTCCTACGGTATCCGGGAGTTGCACAATCTCATTGTCTAAGGAAATGATACTTGAGATTAGAAAAGCTTTAGCATACGAACTACACGATCTTTGTGCTAAGCTTAGGACTGGGTCTTGTCCATCACATCATTCTCCTAATGATGTGATCCCGTTATCAACGACATCCAATGTCCATGGTCAGGAAACCGTAACCATCTATTGATCAACGAGCTAGTCAACTAGAGGCTTACTAGGGACATGGTGTTGTCTATGTATCCACACATGTATCTGAGTTTCCTATCAATACAATTCTAGCATGGATAATAAACGATTATCATGAACAAGGAAATATAATAATAACCAATTTATTATTGCCTCTAGGGCATATTTCCAACAGTCTCCCACTTGCACTAGAGTCAATAATCTAGTTCACATCACCATGTGATTAACACTCACAGGTCACATCGCCATGTGACCAACATCCAAGAGTCTACTAGACTCAGTGATCTAGTTCACATCACTATGTGATAAACACTCAAAGAGTTGTAGGTTTGATCATGTTATGCTTGTGAGAGAGGTCGTAGTCAACGGGTCTTGCCATATTCAGATCCCTATGTATTTCGCAAAACTTTATATCGTAGATGCTGCTACCACGTTCCACTTGGAGCTATTCCAAATTATTGCTCCATTATACGTATCCGGTATCTCTACCCAGAGCTATCCGGATAGGTGTTAAGCTTGCATCGACATAACTCTTTATGTCGAATTCTTTATCACCTCCATAACCGAGAAACATTTCCTTATTCCTCTTAAGGATAATTTTGACCACTATCTGGTGATCTACTCCTAGATCACCTTTGTACCCTCTAGCCAGACATGTGGCAAGGCACACATTTGGTGCGGTACTCAGCATGGCATACCGTATAGAGCCTATGACAAAAGCATAGGGGATGACCTTCATCCTTCCTCTTTCTTCTGCCGTGGTCAATCTTCGAGTCTTACTCAACTTCACACCTTACAATTCAGGTAAGAACCCCTTCTTTGACTGATCTATTTTGAACTCCTTCAAAAACATGTCAAGGTGTGTGTTCTTTGAAAGTATCATCAGGCGTCTTGATCTATCTCTATAGATCTTGATGCCCAATATGTAAGCAGCTTTATCCAGGTCTTCCTTTGAAAAACACTCTTCAAACAAGCGTTTATGCTTTCCAGAAATTCTATATCATTTCGGGTCAACAATATGTCATCCACATATACTTATCAAAAATGTTGTAGTGCTCCCACTCACTTTCTTATAAATACAAGTTTCTAGCAAACATTGTATAAACCTAAAAGCTTTGATCACTCCATCAAAACATATATTCCGATTCCGAGATGCTTGCTCTAGTCCATAGAAGGATTGCTGGAGCCAGCATACCTTTTAGCATCGTTAGGATCGACAAAACCTTTTATTGTATCACATACAACTTTTTCTTACGAAAACTTGGTAAGAAAACTTGTTTTGACATCCATCTGTAAGATTTCATAATCGAAAAGTACAGCTAGTCCTAACATGATTCCGACGGACTTAAGCATCGCTACGGGTGAGAAATTCTCATCGTAGTCAACTCCTTGAACTTGTGAAAAGACTCTTTCCCACAAGTTGAGCTTCATAGACGGTAACATTACCGCCCACGTCCGTCTTCTTCTTTAAAGATCCATTTATCTCAATGGCTTGCCGATCATCGGGCAAGTCCACCAAAGTCCATACTTTGTTCTAATATATGGATCCTATCTCGGATTTCATGGCTTCTAACCATTTGTCGGAATACGGGCCCACCATCGTTTCTCCACAGCTCGTAGGTTCATTGTTGTCTAACAACATGATATCTAAGACAGGATTACTGTACCACTTAGGAGTAGTACATATTCTTGTCGACCTACGAGGTCCGATAGCAACTTGATCCGAAGTTTCATGATCACTATCATTAACTTCCTATTCAACAGACGTAGGCTCCACAGAAAACATCTTTCTGTGTTGCATCACTCTCTGGTTGAAGTAAAGGTTCGACAACCTCATCAAGTTCTATCTTCCTCCCACTCAATTCTTTCGAGAGAAACTCCTTCTCGAGAAAGGACCCGTTCTTAGCGACAAACATTTTGCCCTCGGATCTGAGATATAAGGTATACCCTACTGTCACCTTTGGGTATCCTATGAAGATGTGTTTGTCCGCTTTGGGTTCGAGCTTCTCCAGCTGAAGCCTTAAGCATCGCAGCCCCAAACATTAAGAAACGACAACTTTGGTTTCTTGCCAAACCAATGTTCACATGACGTTGTCTCAACGGACTTAGATGGTGTCCTATCTAAAGTGAATGCAGCTGTCTCTAACGCATAACCTCAAAATGAAAACGGTAGATTGGTACGAGACATCATAGATCGCACCATATCTCATAGGGTTCGATTACGATGTCCGGACACACCATTACCTTGTGGTGTTCCAGGTGGCTTCAACTGTGAAACAATTCCAGAATGTCTTAAGTGATTGCCAAAACTCATAACTTAGAAAATCCCCTTTTGATCAGATTGTAGGAACATGATCTTATTGTTATGATGATTCTTAACTTCACTCTGAAATCGCTTGAACTTTTCAAACGTTTCAGACTTGTGCTTCATTAAGTAAATATACCTACATCTACTCAAATTGTCAGTGAAGATGAGAAAATAGCGATATCCACCGCACGCTTCAATTCTCATTGGATCACACACATCAGCATGCATGATTTCCAACAAGTCACTTGCCCGTTTCATTGTACCTGAAAACGGGGTCTTAGTCATCCTACCCATGAGGCATGGCTCGCATGTGTCAAGCGATTCAAAATCAAGTGACTCCAAACATCCATCGATATGGAGTTTCTTCATGCATCTTACGCCAATATGACCTAAGCGGTAGTGCCACAAGAAAGTGGTACTATCATTATTAACTCTACATCTTTTGGCGTGAACATGTGTATTACCACGACCGAGATTCAATGAACCATTCACATAGGGTGCATGACCATGAAAGGTATCATTCATGTAAACAGAATAACCATTATTCTCTAACTTAAATGAATGACCATATTGCAATGAACATGATCTAATCATATTCATGCTCAACGCAGACACCTGATAACATTTATCTAGGTTCAATACTAATCCCGAAGGCAGATGGAGCGTGTGATGGTGATCTCATCAACTTTGGAAACACTTCCAACACACATCGTCACCTCGCCCTTAGCCAGTCTCCGTTTAGTCTGTAGCTTTTGCTTCAAGTCACCAATAATAGCAACTGAACCGGTACCCAATACCCAGGTGCTACCAGGAGTACTAGTGAGGTACACATTAATAACACGTATATACTTTGTTGAAGTTGCCAGCCTTCTTATCTACCATGTATTTGGGGTAATTCCGCTACCAGTGACCGTTCCCCTTACAATAGAAGCACTCAGTCTCGGGTTTGGGTTCAACCTTGGGTTCCTTCACTGGAGCGGCAACTGGTTTGCCATCCATGAAGTTTCCCTTCTAGCCCTTGCCCTTCTTGAAACCAGTGGTCTTGTTAAACCATCAGCATTTGATGCTCCTTCTTTGATTTCTACCTTTTGCGGTCTTAAACACCGCGAACAGCTCCGGGATCAACTCCATCCCTTGCATGTCATAGTTCATCATGAATATCTAGTAGCTTAGTGATAGTGGCTAGAGAACTCTATCAATCACTATCTTATCTGGAAGTTTAACTCCCACTTGATTTAAGTGATCGTAGCACCCAGACATTCTGAGCAAATGCTCACTAGCTGAGCTATTCTCCTCCATCTTGTTGGCAAAAGAACTTGTCAGAGGTCTCATACCTCTCAACACGGGCATGAGCCTGAAATCCCAATTTCAGCTTTTGGAACATCTCATATGTTCTATGGCATTCAAAACGTCATTGGAATCCTGATTCTAAGCCTTAAAGTATGGTGCACTAAACTATCAAGTAGTCATCAGGATGTGTCTGTCAGGTGTTCACAACATCCACAGACGACGTTGTAGGGGTTTGTACATCGAGCGGTGCATCAAAGACGTAAGCCTTCTGTGTAGCAGTGAGGACACTCCTCGGACTACGGACCTAGTCCGCATCATTGCTTACAATATCTTTCAACTTAATATTTCTCTAGGAACGTATTGAAACAGGGAGCTACAACGTGAGCTATTTATCTACAACATATTTGCGAAGACAATTTAGACTATGTTCACGATAATTAAGTTCATCTAATCAAAATATTTAATGAACTCCCACTCAGATAGACATCCCTCTAGTCATCAAAGTGAAACATGATCCGAGTCAACTAGGCCCTGTCCGATCATCACGTGAGACGGACTAGTCAACATCGGTGAACATCTTCATGTTGATCGTATCTTCTATACGACTCATGCTCGACCTTTCGGTCTTCCGTGTTCCGAGGCCATGTCTATACATGCTAGGCTCGTCAAGTCAACCTAAGTGTTTTTGCTGTGTAAATTTGGCTTACACCCATTGTATTCGAACGTTAGAGTCTATCACACCCGATCATCATGTGGTGCTTCGAAACAACGAACCTTCGCAACGGTGCACAGTTAGGGGGAACACTTTCTTGAAATTATTACGAGGGATCATCTTATTTAAGCTACCGTCGTTCTAAGCAAATAAGATGTAAAACATGATAAACATCACATGCAATCAAATAGTGACATGATATGGCCAATATCATTTTGCTCCTTTTGATCTCCATCTTCGGGGCTCCATGATCATCGTTGTCACCGGCATGACACCATGATCTCCATCATCATGATCTCCATCATCGTGTCTTCTTGAAGTTGTCACGTCATCTATTACTTCTACTACTATGGCTAACGCTTTAGCAATAAAGTAAAGTAATTACAAGACATTTATGTTGACACGCGGGTCATAAATAAATAAAGACAACTCCTATGGCTCCTGCCGGTTGTCATACTCATCGACATGCAAGTCGTGATTCCTATTACAAGAACATGATCATCTCATACATCACATATATCATTCATCACATCCTTTAGCCATATCACATCACAAAACACTTGCTGCAAAAACAAGTTAGACGTCCTCTAATTGTTGTTGCAAGTTTTTTACGTGGCTGCTATAGGTTTCTAGCAAGAACGTTTCTTACCTACGCGAAAACCACAACGTGAATTTCCAATTTCTATTTACCCTTCATAAGGACCCTGTTCATCGAATCCGATCCGACTAAAGTGGGAGAGACAGACACCCGCTAGCCACCTTATGCAACTAGTGCATGTCAGTCGGTGGAACCAGTCTCACGTAAGAGTACGTGTAAGGTCGGTCCGGGCCGCTTCATCTCACGATGCCGCCGAATCAAGATAAGACTAGTAACGGCAAGTAAATTGACAAAATCGACACCCACAACTACTTTGTGTTCTACTCGTGCATAGTAACTACGCATAGACCTAGCTCATGATGCCACTGTTGGGGAACGTAGCAGAAATTCAAAATTTTCTACGCATCACCAAGATCAATCTATGGAGTAATCTAGCAACGAGAGGAAGGAGAGTGCATCTACATACCCTTGTAGATCGCTAAGTGGAAGCGTTCAAGTGAACAGGATGATGGAGTCGTACTCGTCGTGATCCAAATCACCGATGATCCTAGTGCCGAACGGACGGCCCTCCGTGTTCAACACACGTACAGCCCGGTGACGTCTCCTACGCCTTGATCCAGCAAGGGGAGAAGGAGAGGTTGGGGAAGACTCCATCCAGCAGCAGCACGACGGCGTGGTGGTGGTGGAGGAGCGCGGGACTCCAGCAGGGCTTCGCCAAGCACTACAAGAGACGAGGAGGGAGAGGGGTAGGGCTGCGCCAACAGGGAGATTGAATCGTGTGTTGGGCTGCCCAAAACCTCAAGTATATATAGGGGGAGGGGAGGGGCTGTGCCCCTACCTAGGTTTCCACCCCTAGGGGTGGCGGCCAGCCCTAGATCCCATCTAGGGGGGCGGCCAAGGGGGAAGAGAGGGGGGCGCACCACTAGGTGGGCCTTAGGCCCATCTGAGCCTAGGGTTTGCCCCCTTCCACTCTCCCTTGCGCCTTGGGCCTTGGTGGGGGGGGGGGGGCACACCAGCCCACCTGGGGCTGGTCCCCTCCCACACTTGGCCCATGCAGCCCTCCGGGGCTGGTGGCCCCACTTGGTGGACCACCGGGACCCTCCCGGTGGTCCCGGTACATTACCTATAAAACCCGAAACTTTTCCGGCGACCAAAACAGGACTTCCCATATATAAATTTTTACCTCCGAACCATTCCGGAACTCCTAGTGACATCCGGGATCTCATACGGGACTCCGAACAACATTCAGTAACCACGTATATCTATTCCCTATAACCCTAGCGTCATCGAACCTTAAGTGTGTAGACCCTATGGGTTCGGGAACCATGCAGACATGACCAAGATAACTCTCCAGTCAATAACCAACAGCGAGATCTGGATACCCATGTTGTCTCCCACATGTTCCACGATGATCTCATCAGATGAACCACGATGTCAAGGATTCAATCAATCCCGTATGCAATTCCCTTTGTCCATCGGTACGATACTTGCCCGAGATTCGATCGTCGGTATCCCGATACCTTGTTCTATCTCGTTACCGGCAAGTCTCTTTGCTCGTTCCGTAACACATCATCCCGTGATCAACTCCTTGGTCACATTGTGCACATTATGATGATGTCCTACCGAGTGGGCCCAGAGATACCTCTCCGTTTACACGGAGTGACAAATCCCAGTCTCGATTCGTGCCAACCCAACAGACACTTTCGGAGATACCTGTAGTGTACCTTTATAGCCACCCAGTTACGTTGTGATGTTTTGCACACCCAAAGCACTCCTACGGTATCCGGGAGTTGCACAATCTCACGGTCTAAGGAAATGATACTTGACATTAGAAAAGCTTTAGCATACGAACTACATGATCTTTGTGCTAGGCTTAGGACTGGGTCTTGTCCATCACATCATTCTCCTAATGATGTGATCCCGTTATCAACGACATCCAATGTCCATGGTCAGGAAACCGTAACCATCTATTGATCAACGAGCTAGTCAACTAGAGGCTTACTAGGGACATGGTGTTGTCTATGTATCCACACATGTATCTGAGTTTCCTATCAATACAATTCTAGCATGGATAATAAACGATTATCATGAACAAGGAAATATAATAATAACCAATTTATTATTGCCTCTAGGGCATATTTCCAACACTCATTTCTTGCATGGGACCTAGAAATTCACCCGAGGACACAAATGTGATTTTTCAACCAACTTTGGTGCAGGAGAGCATGTGCTCGTAGTTCAAATTTGACTTATGCACATTAAATGACCAGAAACTCAATTAATGTATAAAAAATGACAAACGAACCCGGAATAATTCCAAAATTTAACAGGGCACTAATGTAGTTCTATGTTGCCTTTGTTAAACTCAAAGGGGGGAGGGCAGCGTATATTGTTTCACACTCAAAGGTGGCACGTTCCCTCTTAGAACCACGAGCTTCCAAATCGGCCCAATTTTTTACCACAACATGTTAGTTCCATGACATTACACCATGCCAAGTTTCATGATTTCCAGGCGAGTTTTGGATTTACATGAATTTAAAATCAAAGTTTCTGGATGTTCTCAGCCGAGTCATGACGCCCAGATGTTTGAATTTCATTCTCATTTCTTCCATGGGACCTAGAAATTCAACCAAGGACACACATGTGATTTTTAAACCCACTTTGTTGCACCGGAGCATGTGCATGCAATTCATATTTAGATTATGCACATTAAAAGTCCAGAAACTCAATTAATGTATAAAAAGGCCAAATGAACCCGAAATAATTCCAAAGTTTAACAGGCCGCTCATATAGTTCTATGTTGCCTCTGTAAATAAAATCAGGGGGACGCAGCGTATATCGTTTCGCACACAAAGGTGACACGTTCCCTCTCGGAACCACAAGGCTTGTTGAGAGAATCTCCGGTTTTCCAAGAGGCTTATACGAAAACTTGTCCCAATTCAGCCAAAAATTATACGTATGAAAACAGGGTTTAGATTATCCCAAACATCTCGCTACCTAGACCAATAATGTACTATGATTTGAATTCAACATAAAATGGATACAAATATTTGAATTGGAGAGCGTATGGTACATGTAGTCCATAGTGAAATATGATTACTGCTATATGTATGTTTTTTGTTATCAAGATAATATTTAAATTATTGTATAACTTGACAACAATCGTATTCAAATAAGGAAAATTGATTCAAATTTAGTCCATATGGTAGACGACAATATATATGTTCACATGGTGGAGTAAAATGTTCATATATGATGGAAGATCAAAATGTACGACTACATCAATTATAAACCACAAGGTCACCTAACGATATATTCGAATTCAACATAACATGGATTTAAAAATTGAAATTTGAGATCATGGCATCTGTAATCATATAAAAAGGGACATTACTCTTTCTTTGGTGGGAATTGATTTGTTTTTTGTTCTTGTTGAGGAAAGTGCGAATCGTTTTGGTACTGTGCAGGGTAATCTTGTTCTCCCGATTTTTCTTACATTTTCTTGTAGTTTTTTCAATGGCATCTATAGCAATATAGTAAAAGGGGACATGACTCTCTTGTGTCTTGTATGAATTGTTTTTTACACGTTAAGTTTGTTCTGCCGAACAAGGAATCCGCACCTTGTTATCCCGAAATTTTCAAGCTCAAGTATCTTTTGTCTCACCTGCTTTGAAACTCCCGCTTCTTCAACCCGCGCCGCGCCTTGTTATCCCGAAATTTGGACGCGCACGAGAACTCCCTCCTCATCTGAAATCGCTCCCGCAGCCTAGACACGCAAAATCCCCCTTCTACCCCTCAGCCGAAAATGAAGCTCCACGTCACGGTGTCAAAACCGGTGGGGGTACGCTGGTAACTTACCCTACATTTCGGACAAGCGCGTCCCTAAGCTTGGCTCCCCCTCCCCCTTCGCCCCCCATTCGTACACCGAGGCCGCCAAAACCCGTGAAACCCCATGCTCCTCCGTCGGCCTCCCGACCGCCGCCCATCCGGAGACTCTTCCCCGACTACATCGTCCACCGCAACAGCTCGCCGTCCCTCATCCACCGCACCGGACGATGATCCGTTGTCGATCTCGTCGTCCCGCCGGATCAGTCGCCCCGTCCTCCACCTCCAAGGAGCTGCCCCGATGTTCGCCTCGTCTATCACGCCACCTCAATCCCCACAGCACCGTCTTGACCTGCCCCACCGGAACCGCAACACCCTCACCAATTCCTCCGATGAAGCCGAGGCCAACTCGGCGCAACCAAGGAGGTTCTGCACTCACCGCTGCATTTTATCTTTTATTCATTCTCACGGGGCCACCGGTGCTCGATACCGAGCAGACATGGCGTGTCTCCATCGACGGCGCCATCGCCGGCCACATCATCCACGGCGTCTCTCCCCCATGTCGTTGCTTCCTCGATGGTGACTTCCACAACAGCACTAGCTGCAGCTGCTCTGGCTCTCGCTCGCGCTGCGGCTCTGTTCTTACTGTCGGTCACGCTGCTGCACTTCTCCTACTTTCGTTCGTGCCACTGCTCTGCTCTTGCTCTCGCTTGCGCTGCTGCTGCTGCTGCTGCACGACCTCCGGCAGCTACAGGAGTTGCTGCTTTAGCACTCGCTCGCGGTGCTACTGCACGACTTGCTCTCTGCTAGTGCGTTCCCTGCTCGAGTGTCTGCTGATTTAGATCACTGCTTCTCTACTACTAGTGCTCGAACGCCCTAAACATCTATTGCAATGCTCTGTTACTAGTTCAATCAGTTTTGACAGTAAAATTCAGTTTCGACTGTGAAGTTCATTTTCTTCAGTTAAGTTCAGAGTGAACAGTACTTACAGCATCTGTCGGAGCGGCCGTGGCGCGGCTGATGCATTTTACATCTAGCACTTTTTCGTGATGTGTTTTACATAATCTATTGTAGATGATATTAGGGTCCACTCCAGATTAACATTGTCTGTCTTGTCATGCTTCAGCCTCGTCGCCGTACACCTTAGCGGAGCTGCTCCAACGATGGAACCATCCATCACAGCGGAGCAGTACCCTCGGCGCCGTTTCCAGAGGCCTTGGATCTTCTTCCCCGCCTCCGACAGTCACACCAGCATCATCACCATCCTCCACGTCCAACCCAATGATGCCGAGGTCCACAAGGCTATGCCAAAGAGGTTGTACACTCGTCGCATCACTTTGTTTCTCCATTCCTCTATTCTTCCAATTCATGTGAGCCAAACACACAGGTTGACTGAAATCCTATGTTTCCAAATGCTCTGTTTTGCACGTGCATTCCTATCCTATTCTTGTGTTTTTCCTGTCCCTGCGTTTATAGAATCCTCCAATTCTAAGGAGCCCTTACAGATTTACTTCATTTTCAGATAGGCGTCAAAGAAAACTCTGTGTGTTATGTCCTGCTCTTGCCGTGCCGTCATCCACCCCACCTGAGGTGCACCATCGACAGAAGCGTTCACTGCAGCAGAGATCCCCCTGCAGACTTCCTTTCGCCGCCTCAGATCATATTCCCCGTTGCCGGCAGCCATGCCAACCGCATTACCATCACCGATTGAGCAGATGAACCTGAGGACTACACAGTTCCGGAAGAGAGGTCGCAGTCTTTCGTGTTTGCTTACGTTATACATCGGTTATTATTACCTGCTACTTTATCGTTCAATCTTGAGTTTTGAATTGTCCATGGGTCTCATATTGAGCCAGCAACAAATAGTATCTGTCTACTATCTAGTTCATCTGGGGTCTTCTATGTGGTTCATGTTGGGTGGGCAACAAACAATAGATGATCCATTGTCTATCTTTTTAAACTGAAGCTATAATCTACCTGGTATCATTATTTTTGGATCCCTCCACTCGTTTGCTACCATCAGTCTTGATTTTTGCATGCACCCCTTAGGCCTTACAAAATCTAACTCTTTTTTTATTATGCATGTCAGATATTGAACACAATCGTACTGAACGTGTAGAGAAAAACAGAAGACTGTTGCATGCGAATATAATGTCATGCAGACGCCGCTCCATGGTGGGCAAAGTGCCCCCCCTCCTACATTTCCAGATTGTATTCCAGAGGAAGATAACTGTTCAGATGGAGATTCAGAAGGAGCCGACCACGCCTGTTTACCACCTGAGGTGTTTGCTCTAACCTGGCATGCTGATGTTGGTCATATCATGCATATGGCGCCTTGCATTGCTTACATTATACATCTTATATGTCATCGGCTTAGTTTAGATTTGCTTTGTGTGAATGCCACCTGTTTGGTTTCTATATCATACTCCCACCATTCCTAAATATTTGTCTTTTTAGAGATTTCAACAAGTGACTACAAACGGAACAAAATGAGTGAATCTACACTCTAAAATATGTCTTTATACATCCGTATGTGGTAGTACATTTGAAATCTCTAAAAAGACAATTATTTAGGAACGGAGGGAGTATATGGGAATTATGCAATGCCATCTTCTTTAGCCAGGCATCATATACGTGAATCATGCAATGCCATCCTGTTTAGCCAGTCATCATATATGTGAATTGTATCGTGCCATATTTTTTCCATAATGTATTCCATTTGTCAACAATGTTTATACATTCATCTACTCTTCCTGTGCATCAGCCATTTGAGTCGGTCATTGGAAAATCTGGAGTGAAAACAAGGTCTTCTGAGTAGTCAGTGCTACCTGTCGATGCAGATTTCTTGCTAGTTACAGATAGCTCCTCAGATGAGGATTCAGAGAGAGATGACCAGTCGTATTCCCCTCCCCCGAGGTGCATGCTCTAACTTGGCTGGGTTATATTGCTCATATCTTGCATATCTTGCATTGCCATGCCATCTGCTTAGATTAGACATGCTTTATGTGAATGCCTCCTATTTGCTTTCTATATCAGATATGTGAATTATGCAATGCCATGTTTTTCAGCCAGTTATCATATATGTGAATTATGCACCGCCATGGAGCTAGGCATCATATATGTGAATTATATCATGCCATCTTTTTTTCATTACGTATTCCATTTGTCGACAATCTGTGTATATTGAACTACTCTTCATGTGTATCAGCCATTTGAGCCGGTTATGAAAAAATCTGGAGTGAAAACAAGGTCTTCAGAGCAGGCAATGGTACCTGTTGAAGGATATATCTTGATGGTTACACAGAGCTCCTCAGAGGAAGATTCAGAGATAGATGACCAGTCCTATATCCCACCTGAGGTGTATGCTCTAAGTTGCAATATTTATATTTCTCATATGATGCATATGGTGTCTTGCATTGCTTAGTTTAGACATCATATGCACACTATTGAATTCTATCTGCTTAGTTTAGAGATCATACATGCGAGTGCCAGTTGCTTAGTATATGAATCAATTATGTCAATTATATCATGCCATCCTGTATACTTAGACAACATGTATGTGAATTATTTCATCCCAACCTATTTTAGAAAGACATCATATAGTTTTGTCATGTCATCCTGTTTAGGTACTCATCATATGTTGAATTATGCCATTATATCCTATTAAGTTATCCATCATATATCTGAAACTATGTCATGCTATCCTGTTTAGTTAGGCATCATATATGTGAAATTGTGTCATGTTGTCCTGTTTGGTTAGACAACATACATGTGAATTACCACATCTGTCTATCATACAATGTCTGTACGTTCAATTTCTTTTCTTATTTATCATCCATTTGAATTGGAGGGGGTGATGGCAGTATCTAAGGGAGCAAAAACCCGTTCTTCACAAAAGACAGTGCTACCCGTTGATGCAGATAGAACCATGGTTTTACTGGCCCACAAACTAGCCCCACCACACATAATCGAGGCTCTTCCAGATTGCACACTTACACCGTTGGGCAGAGAACCAGCTACAACCCATCTAACCGCAACCCCAGCGGATAGTAACCCACTTATAGTTCACAAAGCACCATGTCCACCACAGAGTACCCCCACACGAGCAGTTTGTAAAGCTACTACAATGCCCAAAGCACGAAGACCACCACAACTAACCCAAACTCCACGTTTAAAGCAGAAGAGCAACTGGTCTCAGGCCAGATTCTGTAGCTATGGTCCATACCCCTTTGCTGTTGCATCACTGTATTTACTCATACCAACTACTTCCAAATTTGAAGGATCCAATTGAAACTCCAATGGCGCAACAGGTATGTTTTAAACCTATTTCTTTAACTGGATTGTTGTTCTAACTTCTTGCTCTATGTTGATTTCAGTTTAAGTTGCATAAACAGTTATGTTCTCATGTGATGCACATTACAAGTGTTGCCAATGCTGTGTAGTTTCTCACACTTATATTCTGTCTATGCTGTTGTGTCTTAAAAATATATTAGTTGAACTGTGTCTCTATCTTGATTAGGGAACATAAAGTAGAATGATATGGATAATACAGTGACCATAGTACATAGATATATGTTTGTTTCATGTTGTTATCCTGTCCACCTTACTACTGAACCGGTTTACCAAAATGAGTTTCATATACTACAAGCTAAACCTGTGATGTGTCTGCTTGTTTCTCTTGTAGTATGCAAACAGAATATTGGAGAAGAGCACCCCACTATGCAATGGTAGAGAAAGTAATGCAGATAAGGTTCAAGATAGTGAGACAACCCTGTTAGTCTCTAAGAAAGGTGATAAAAACGATCTTGTAGATAGTGAGAAAACCCCACAGTCCTGCGTTGATGTAGTGTTCGAGTTACTGGCCAGTACCGCTGGCACAAGCTCTTCCAACTCGCTGCCTGAATCACTTCGGCTTCTTCAGTCTCAACTACAAGCTGAAAGGCATCAGTCAGCTGTACTGCAGCAAGAAGCCGAAGGACTGAGGAAGTCCCTGCAGAATTCAGATGCGTACTTTCTTATGCAACAACAAGCGCTGGAGGATTTAAGCGCCAAACAAGAGAAAGTTAATAAGCTTGCTAAGCATCTTGCCAGCATTATGGGTACCCAGGATATTGTTTCTCGAGCTCTTCTGAAGTGGTTTCAGTTCTGGACTTGTTTTGCTACGGTGTTTATATGCTGGTGTGTTCCCTATATTTGCACTGGTGGCGAACTTTGATGCCCAGTGGATGTAATATGTGTAATAGCCGTTGTCGGTGTCAAAACCGGTGGATCTCGGGTAGGGGGTCCCGAACTGTGCGTCTAGGCCGGATGGTAACAGGGGGCAGGGGACACGAAGTTTTACCCAGGTTCGGGCCCTCTCGATGGAGGTAAAACCCTACGTCCTGCTTGATTAATATTGATGATATGGGTATCACAAGAGTTGATCTACCACGAGATCAGAGAGGCTAAACCCTAGAAGCTAGCCTATGGTATGATTGTTGATGTGTATCTTGTCCTACGGACTAAAACCCTCCGGTTTATATAGACACCGGAGAGGGTTAGGGTTACATAAAGTCAGTTACAACGGTAGGAGATCTGAACATCCGTATCACCAAGCTTGCCTTCCACGCCAAGGAAAGTTCCTTCCGGACACGGGACGGAGTCTTCAATCTTGTATCTTCATAGTCCAGGAGTCCGGGTGAAGGTATAGTTCGGCTATCCGAACACCCCCTAATCCAAGACTCCCTCAGTAGCCCCTGAACCAGGCTTCAATGACGACGGGTCCGGCGCGCAAATTGTCTTTGGCATTGCAAGGCGGGTTCCGCCTTCAAGTACTTCATAGAAGATCGTGAACACAAAGATAGTGTCAGGCTCTGCAAAATAAGTTTCCACATATTGCCATAGAGAGAATAATATTTACACAAATCTAATCTGCTGACGTATTCCGTGGTGCGACACACCGCGGCCAAGCCTTTATTCGAGTCGTTTAATTACCCACCTCAGCATGTTATGCGAGGTGGTTTCCTTGGCACGTCCTGTTAAAGCAGAGATCGTGTCCCCTTATTATGGGATCCTCATCAATACATGCGTGGTAACCCAACCGCTTCTAGGACTCCTAGATCATAGGCAAGTTCAAACGGACACGGGGAGGACGCTTGATATCCACCCTCTTTATAAAGGGACAAAGCTTTTACTTTTCCCTCCCGTGCTCAATCGAATCCTTCCCCCGCCTCAAGCTCAAACGCCCAAAGCTCAGGTCAGGTGCTCCGAACCTTTAGTCATGTCCGGATCCATCCTTTAAGGCCGATGGATGCCCTCCTCCGTCACGGAAGAAGACATTAAAAAGTTGAGGGAGGCCAGGTATCTGACCGCCGAGAAGTCGCATCGGCTGCCTCCCCGAGGCAGGCCGTCCCCTCTCCCAAACCCAACGAGAGCGTCGTGTTTGTCTCCCACTTCCTTCGAGGTCTAGGTTTTGCTCTAGATCCTTTCGTCAGGGGCTTGATGTTTTATTACGGGCTAGATTTCCATGATCTAGCTCCGGACTCCTTCCTGCATATCACGACTTTTGTTGTCGTATGCGAGGCCTTCCCCCGGGTTACCCCCCACTTTGGCTTATGGCTCAAGACCTTTGAAGTAAAGCCGAAGATGATTGAAGGGCAACATGCAGAGTGTGGAGGCGCCTCAATACACAAGATGACGGGAGCTCCGTGGCCCAAAGGTTCCATCCCAGAGGTGTCTGCACTGTGGCAACAGGAGTGGTTCTACATCGTGACTCCTAGAAGTGCCAAGTGGGTGGCCGCCCTCGTCTTTCGCTCGGGCCCTCCACCGCGACTGATGTCATGGATCAGCAGAGGACTAAGCTGGGGTCCAGCCAAGGACGTGCCTTTACTGCAAAGCCGCATTCGAGATCTCTTCAATGAAGATCTCAGTTTGGTTGCAGTAATACAAGTTATGCTGGTTCGTCAAATCCAGCCTTGCAAACGTCGGCCCCTTCGCTTGTGGGAGTTCAATCCCGAGGGTCCATGTGTCATTCAAAATTTTCTTGGCCTGACACACGAGGATATGTATAAGTCATTCTTCGGACCTCAAGTAGAGTGTCCGGAAATTACCGAGGACGTGGGCCTGAGTAGTAACCGCGCCGCTGAACAGGTAAGGAATCTTTCGGCCGAACATATTATCTTTCCTTCGTTACAAAGTTATTTTTGAGAGTTTGTTTTTTTGACCAGGACTGGCTAACAAAGGCGAAGTTGATTCGGTGTTTAGCCCCCCTCCCTGAGGGTTTGGAGAATCCGGTATTGGAAAAGATGCTCCAGACCGCACCTTGCCTGGATCCCTTGAAGGAAGATACTGTGGAGGATAATGCGGGCGGACGCGGGCCCCCAACGCTGCCTATTCTAATCGAGGGAGCGAGCATCTCCGTGAAGGAAGACGACCGGAAGAGGAAAAGGACTGCGCCCGGGAATTCGAAAGCCGAAGCTCCCAAACGGGAGAAGAAATCTTCCAACGAGGGCCCTACCTTGGGGGGCGTTGCTACCGCACAAAGTCCGCGGGGGGATCAATTCTCCCGGGAGTCGTAAGTGCCCCGAAAACTTTAATAGTACAGATATGCCATCCTTTTCTTCTGAGAAAATAACCACCGCATACATTTGTGCAGTTCGGGCCTTAGCCCCTCTCAAATGAGCTCGTCTTCGGGGGATCTTCTTCCAGAGATGATGGAGAGCGAGACGCCTCCTTCGGACTCCTCCGCTTCAGAAGCGAGCGACCCTGAAGTGTCATCGCGGAGGGCCTCTCCGAGTTCGGTGAGGCCAGAAGGTAATCCTATTGACCCCCAAGGCTCCCAGTGTCCGGCTCCCGAAGAGAGCAGACAAAAGAGTCTGGCACCGTCTAGTGTGTGATCGGACGTTCTGAGGGAGTTGGTGGGGCGAGCGGCCACCTCAGATGATCACCGTGTGCTGATGAATATGGTGATGGAGAGGATATCCTCCGCCGAAAGCGGATTGCATGAAGCTTTTATGAGTCTACTGACAGGCTTTGAGGTACGTAAAAGGAATGTGTAATAGTCCTGCACATGCTAGGTGTACCCTGTGTAGATAGTAGCCCCTGAGACTTTGGTTGTCGTCGGAAATGATGACGAATGGAGGATCATATTCCCAGGTAATAACCATACTGCCTCTATGTGCAGGAGATGGAAGCTCCGGTGTCCAGCCGGACTAGCCAGTTTGCCCGTTTAGAACGGCAGTTGGATGCGGCAGATGCCGACATCGAGCTTGTTAACAAAAGGCTTGACGAGGCGCAGGGTAAGTATCCTTGTCTGGTAAACGCCTCATAGGAAGAGTATGATGCCAGTGTTTTTAACATGTTATGACTGCAGATGGAGCTGCCACTGTTGAAGCCTTGCGGGCGGAACTTGCCCGAGCCAAGGAACAAGCAAGATTGGGTAATGCGAGCCGAGAAGGCTGAAGAGTTGCGAGCCGAGAAGGCCGCACATGGCGAGAGCTGGGATAAGATGGCCAATATGGCCGTAGAATAAAAAGCCGCCGTAGACCGTTGCCGGGCTCTTGAAAAGGAAAACCAGGAGAAGGCATCGGACCTTGAGAAGGCTACTGCAACGGGAAAAGACCTCCGCTCTGCTATGAGGGCAAAGAAGGAGGAGCTGCGGGAAGCCGGGGATATTGTAGCCGGGAAGTCCTTTATGCTGCAGAGGAAGTACGGAGATCCACGGTATGCCCCTCCGGATCGGGTGTGGAGTTCGGAGGATGCGTATATGGATTTGGCGGCGAGCGCTGCCGATGCGGCCAAGTACTTCCAGAGTCAGACGGACCGTGAAGTAGACCAGCTGTTTTGGAAGCAGTTCCTTTCTCCTGAGCGTCCTCTTTTGTTGACGGACCAATTAGCCGAATGGGCCGAACTAAATAGGTTGTCCGGACTCTCCATGAGGTTTGCTGTGGATCAGCTATGGCCGGGAAGGTCAAAACCGAGCAGCTATTTCAGCTTGGTGCAGCAGGTCCTTGATGTGGTGCCGCACATAAATGCGATGAAGAGGTCGGCGTGCATAGAAGGCGCACGGATGGCCTTTGCCCGTGCTAAAGCATACTGGGCAGAGATGGATACTACCACTGTTGCAGCGCATGATTCGGCCATAGGTCGAAAGGCTGCTGAGCACTACTTTGAGGAAGTAATTGAGGGTGCTCGTTTGATAGAGACCCAGTGCTCAAAAAATATTATGTTTGAGTGACATGTAATCTTATTGTAAGCGAAATGCTTTTATAAATTTTTATAAGGCTACTTTTATACTTTTGCTTGAAAGTAATGTGATGCCTCCTGGGCGGCCGTTTATGTATACATGTGTATAACCTGAAAGATTGCAGTCGTCGGCTTCAACCCCCACGCATATAATGCGGAGGTGTTCGCAGAAACACGCGTTCACACTTAACCCAACGTCTTGGTCCTATTAAGGAGGTGATAGCGGAGCGAGCGAGGCAACCAGACTATAATGCTTTAACACTTTCACTTAGCCATAGGAGTTTGACAGTGGGGCTACTAGATAGCCCCTGGTGGCTCCGCACTCTCCTGATCCCGGGGTGCGTATATGCCTGGCCGGAAAGCGGCCCTTCGTTAAGGCGGAGGAATTCTAACATTCCCATGGGTCATCGAGTGGTTGACCAGTCTCACGCTAGATCATGACAGTCAATTTTCGGCTTTCTCTACTGAGGTGCTCATCCGGATCAACCAGGGCACAATTGCAGTAGTTCTCCTGGTGCTACCTTAGCCGGTAAAGCGGAACATAAGGCACCAAAACACAGGAGCCGGGAAAACCCAACATTTGACCAAAGACAATGATTCGGAGCTGATGCATATAGGGGCAAACTCGCGACGCCGAACACTCCCTAAGGTATTCGGTCTTTGTGGTATAAACCGGGCCTGAAGAATGGCCTTTGTAAGAAGCCCCTTGTGTCCAGGTACGTGCATTGTTCTGGCGTGGCCACATGCCAAGATGTCAGCATCCTTCTCAACGGTGGATATGTATCAACAAGAGACAGTAAAAAAGGTTTACGTAGGGTCTTAATCTAAAAAGAATCCTTGGGGTGGGTCCCTGCTGCATGACTGCGCCTGTGTCTCCGTTGTGCCGTATCCTCGATGGGTGTAGCACGATGATCATCTGTAAAAGAGAGGAATTTAGGTAAAAAGGTTGTCGTGCAAAAGGATAGTTTTCTAAGGAAACCACGTATAATTCAAGATAAGAAGAAATCGCCACTCGTCTGCGCGCGTTGAGCCCCTTGTACTTTTGAAAGATAGGGGTGTGACCGTTTATTCGATGTGAGTAGTGGCGCCGGACTTGATTAGTTGTGTCTGAGGTCTTGACGACCTATTGGATTCTCTTGATGGTCCAGGCGCCTTTAGTGTGCGGCTGCCAAGGCAGCCTCACTCTCTTCGGCGCGCAGAGATCGCTTGATACTTCCGTGCACTGAAATGATGCCACGTGGACCGGGCATCTTGAGTGTTAGGGAGGCGTAGTGTGGTATTGCATTAAAGCGAGCTAAACCTTCACGTCCGAATAGTGCTTGATAGCCACTTTGAAACGGAGCGATGTGGAAAGTTAAAAGCTCTCGACGGAAGTTATCGGGGGAGCCGAATATAACTTGTAGTAGGAGGGAGCCCGTACAACGAGCCCCTGGGCCTGGCGTTACTCCTTTAAAGGTAGTATTGCTATGGAGAAATTGTGTTGGGTCTAACCCCATCCCGCGGATTGTATCCTGATATATTAGGTTTAGGCTACTGCCGCCATCCATCAAGACTCGTGTGAAGTGATATCCGCCAATTACTGGGTCTAATACCAGGGCAGCCCATCCTGTGTGCCGGATACTTGAGGAGTAATCACGATGGTCGAAGGTGATAGGTTGAGACGACCAGTGGCGGGACTTCGCGGGGACAGGCATTTTGGTATATTTTTCTGGGAGTGCCGCATTGTTTTTTCTCTTGATCATGTGTAACACGTTTACTGTTTTGACTTCGGGTGGAAATTTCTTTTGTTCCCCCTTGTCTTGTGTGGGAGGTTCGTCCTCGTGTTCACTTGGTGTATCCTCCCCCTTGTGTACGGCGTTAAGCTTGCCGGACTGCTTGAAGACCCAACATTCTCTGTGGGTATGATTAGCAGGTTTGCCAGGGGAACTATGGATCTGACATACTTGGTGCAGAATTTTGTTGAGGCTGGACAGTTCATCCCTGGTGCCTTTGGGGGGTGACTTTTGATTTGGCTGAGGGACTTTGAATCCGGCGTTTACAGCCATACCCTTCGTGTTGTCTTCTTTATTCCGGCGTTTGTTATTGCTGTTGCGCCGTGATTTCCTGTTTCCATCTCTAACTTCAGATCTACTGGGGTCGCTGGTGCTGCATCTGGCTAGCCAGCTGTCCTCACCCGCGCAAAAGTAGGTCATGAGGTTTGTTAATGCGGCCATCGTTCTCGGCTTATTTTGGCCGAGGTGTCTGGCGAGCCATTCGTCGCGGACGCTATGCTTGAAAGCCGCTAAGGCTTCGGCGTCCGGACAGTCGACAATTTGGTTCTTTTTAGTAAGAAACCTATTCCAAAGCTTTCGGGCTGACTCTCCGGGTTGTTGAGTTATGTGACTCAGGTCGTCCGCATCCGGAGGTCGGACATAAGTCCCTTGAAAGTTTGCCCGAAAGGCGTCTTCGAGCTCTTCCCAACTTCCAATGGAGCTTTCGGGGAGGCCTTTGAGCCAGTGACGAGCTGGCCCTTTGAGTTTTAGAGGTAAGTACTTGATGGCATGGAGATCATCCTCTCAAGCCATATGGATTTGAAGGATATAGTCCTCAATCCAGACCCCAGGGTCTGTTGTTCCGTCGTATGCCTCTATGTTTATGGGCTTGAATCCCTCTGGAAATTCATGGTCCAGCACCTCATCGTTGAAACATAGGGGGTGTGCGGCACCCCTGTAGCTGGGTGTGCCGCGTTGTTTGGATGTTTGTTGTGTTGCATTGTATGCTGGGGCGCGCTTGCATGGTCCATAGGTGGATCTTGTTGCACCATCCTTTGGGTGCGAGCCCTCGCATGGGTCGCGTGTTGTATTGTGAGCGGCGTTGAATGTCGTTTTGTGCTGGTAGAGGGGTCGTCTATCCGACCAGGTGGCTGCTTTGATATTTGGTTGTGGGGGGTCTGAGGCCTCCTCATCGAATTCGAGTAGCAGCTTCCGCTTTGGGTAGCTCTTGGAGGGGCGATTGTCGCTGTACCTTGCTACAGTGTTGAGTATTTTACTCCATCTGAATTGGAGTATGTTTTGCGCGGCCTTGAGCCTCCGCTTGTCCTTTTTGAGGCTCCTTGCGGTGGCAACGAGCCTTTTACGGGCATTCTGCTACTCTGAGTGCCTGTCCGGCGTTATGTCGTCCGGACAATTATCATTGATAGGATTTGTTTGTTCGGTTTGATTATCCGGATTGCCGTTGTCTGGCAGCAGTTCGCCCTGCTCCAGCGCTGGATCAGTGTGATCGCTATTTCTGTCGAGGCGGGATTTGGGGCGGCGCTTGCGTCGCTGCTTTGACTGCTTTTCGAGGGAATAATCCTTCTGCGTGTCCTTCCGCTCCTCGTTGTCATCTTTCGGTGCGTCCACCATGTATATGTCATATGACGAGGTGGCATTCCAGGGCTCGATAGGCGCTGGTTCTTCATCGTCTCCTTCATTGGCATCCATACCGTCAATGTCATCGGAGTTGAAGTCGAGCATGTCGGTTAGATCGTCGACAGTGGCTACCAAGTGGGTGGTGGGTGGGCTTTGAATTTCTTCATCGTCCGAACCCCAACCTTGCTGACCGTAGTCCGGCCAGGGCTCTCCCGATAAAGAGAGAGACTTCAGTGACTTCAGGATATCGCCGAAAGGCGAGTGCTGAAAGACGTCCGCGACCATGAACTCCATGATCGGCGCCCAATCGGGTTCGCTCGGCAGGGGCGCGGAGGGTTCGGAGCCCGGAGAAGAATCCGGCTCCATGGAGTCACGAGTCTTGCAGAGTACGGGGCTGGTGTTCGGCTTAACCGCCGTTGGGATCGCAGCCCCCGAGGTGGTGTCCAACTGCCTATCCTCGATCGGCGCGGTCGGCTCCGAACTAGGGGTCGGAGACGATGCGGGTGCGGCCTCCAGGGCACTGTTCAGCGGCAGAGCTAGATCATGCTCGTCGTGACAGTGCGGCGCGCTCGGCAGTGGTTCGAATCCGTCGGAGATCAAGTCCCCGCGGGTGTCAGCCGTGTAGTTTAAACTTCCGAATCTGACCTGACGGCCAGGGGCGTAGCTTTCGATCTGCTCTAGATGGCCAAGTGAATCGGCCCATAGTGCGAAGCCGCCAAAGACGAAGATCTGTCCGGGGAGGAAGGTCTCACCCTGGACTGCATCGGCATTGATGATCATAGGAGCCATCGGGCCTGATGGCGACGGCACAGAGGAACTCTCAATGAAAGCACCAATGTCGGTGTCAAAACCGGCGGATCTCGGGTAGGGGGTCCCGAACTATGCGTCTATGCCAGATGGTAACAGGAGGTAGGGGACACGAAGTTTTACCCAGGTTCGGGCCCTCTCGATGGAGGTAAAACCCTATGTCCTGCTTGATAATATTGATGATATGGGTATCACAAGAGTTGATCTACCACGAGATCAGAGAGGCTAAACCCTAGAAGCTAGCCTATGGTATGATTGTTGATGTGTATCTTGTCCTACGGACTAAAACCCTCCGGTTTATATAGACACCAGAGAGGGTTAGGGTTACAAAAAGTCAGTTACAATGGTAGGAGATATGAACATCCGTATTGCCAAGCTTGCCTTCCACGCCAAGGAAAGTCCTTCCGGACACGGGACGGAGTCTTCAATCTTGTATCTTCATAGTCCAGGAGTCCGGCTGAAGGTATAGTTCGGCTATCCGAACACCCCCTAATCCAGGACTCCCTCAGCCGTGATAGCCTAGCATAAGTTGCTCGCTTATTTATTTCCTTATTTTGTTTATTTGTTTGCTTGTAGTCAGTGCAGTTCTTTTTTCTCGGTTTGCTAGTGGCTACAATAACCTATTTTTTAAAACTAGGCCACAATAACCATGGGCTAATATTTACTGTAGTGACACTGGGCCTCCTACGGGCCGTAGAAACATTGGGCCTTCTACGGGCTGTAGAAACAGTAGGCTTTCTATGGGCTATAGAAACAATGGGCCTTCTACGGGCCGTAGAAACAATGGGCCTTCTACGGGCCATATCATCAATGGGCCTTATACGGGCCGTATGATCGATTGGCCAAACATGGGCCTATAACAGGCCTCATTATGGCCGTAAACGGGCTAGAGTTGGAATCGTCCGTTCATGGGCCGACCATAACGGGCCATCGTTAATAGGCCGTATTTGATGACGCTATGAAAACGGCCCAACGAATTAACGGACCACAAACGGGCCGACTGTAACCACGGGCTGAATTTGGCCCACAAGCAGAAAATGACAGTAATGGGACGTAAGTAAACGAATGCTGGAAATTAACCCAAGAATAAATGGGCTCTGAGAAGGCCGAAAGATAATATGGGCTGGAAACGGCCCAATGGAATAACAGGCCGTTAACGAGTATAAAGTGATACACTGTTCATTACGGGCCAGTTTCACCATGGGCCGTTAATGGGTGTAAAGTGATACACTGTTCATTACAGGCCAGTTTCACCACGGGCTGTTAGTAGGCCAAGAGTTACATAGGGCCTCATATGGGCCGAAAGATGTCATGGGCCATACATGGGCCAAAAGTGAAAACAGGCTGGAATCATATTGGATGGCCTAGATGACGCTACTGGGCCTAATTCGGATAGGGCGTAACGGGCCTTGGGTTAGTGGGCTGTAAATGGGCTATATTCGAACAGGCCGTTAACAGGCTTTCCATGGGCCGGCCTGCCAGCTTTTGACCAAGTCAAATGGGCCGGCCTTTTCACAGGAATGGGCCTCTGTTGGGCCATGCCACGTGTCGATGTATCATAGGTGCCTTCCGTCCAATGAGTGGTTGACATCTATCCCAACGATGAGCCGACACGTGTTTCCTCCAGCCAATGATGATTTTACACGTGGAAAACCCCCATTGGTCGGGGCTGTTAACGGGTTATCGGATCCAAAACCTGACCCGATAGCTTAACGGTGTTCCGTTACGGTGGATGCCACGTGTCAGTCACCCTTGACGAAAGCACTTCTGTGACGCGTGATTTATCATCATGGAAGTGGACACTTTCGTGATGATAATTTTGGTAATGTCATGGAACACTTCTACGACAGCACAGGTATGACTATCTTGATTCTGTCATAAATTTGTCATGGATGTACATGCATGACAAAAAAGCGACCTACTGTGACAAACACGTATCATCACGGAAGTGTATTTTTTTTGTAGTGACCATTCAAAATGTACACGTATCCGGTTTGTGACTTGGAGTCATCTAGATCTGTGTCGAAGCTAGCATCGACGTAACCCTGCACGACGAGCTCTTCGTCACCTCCATAAACGTGAAACACATCCTTAGTCCTTTTCAGGTACTTTAGGATATTCTTGACTGCCGTCCAGTGTTCCATACCGGGATCACTTTGGTACCTCCCTACCAAACTTATGGCAAGGTTCACATCAGGTCTAGTACACAACATGACATACATAATAGAGCCTATGGCTGAGGCATAGGGGATGACACTCATCTTTTCTCTATCTTTTGCCGAGGTCGGGCATTGAGCCGTGCTCAATCTCACACCTTGCAATACAGGTAAGAACCCCTTCTTGGACTGATCAATATTGAACTTCTTCAATATCTTGTCAAGGTACATGCTTTGTGAAAGACCAATGAGGCGTCTCGATCTATCTCTATAGATCTTGATGCCTATTATGTAAGCAGCTTCTCCAAGGTCCTTCATTGAAAAACACTTATTCAAGTAGGCCTTTATGCTTTCAAAAAGTTCTATATCATTTCCCATCAATAGTATGTCATCCACATATAATATGAGAAATGCTACAAAGCTCCCACTCACTTTCTTGTAAACACAAGCTTCTCCATAAGTCTGCATAAACCCAAACGCTTTGATAATTTCATCAAAGCGAATGTTCCAACTCCGAGATGCTTGCACCAGCCCATAGATCGAGCGCTGGAGCTTGCATACCTTGTTAGCATTCTTAGGATAGACAAAACCTTCCGGCTGCATCATATACAATTCTTCCTTAAGGAACCCATTAAGGAATGCCGTTTTGACGTCCATTTGCCATATCTCATAATCAAAGAATGCGGCAAATGCTAACATGATTCGGACGGACTTCAGCTTCGCTACAGGTGAGAAGGTCTCATCGTAGTCAACCCCTTGAACTTGTCGATAACCCTTAGTGACAAGTCGAGCCTTATAGATGGTCACATTACCATCCGCGTTAGTCTTCTTCTTAAAGATCCATTTATTCTCTATGGCTTGCTGATCATCAGGCAAGTCTATCGAAGTCCATACTTCATTTTCATACATGGATCCTATCTCGGATTTCATGGCCTCAAGCCATTTGTTGGAATCCGGGCCCACCATCGCTTCTTCATAGTTCGAAGGTTCACCGTTGTCTAACAACATGATATCCAGGAAAGGGTTGCCGTACCACTCTGGTGCGGAACGTTTCCTTATGGACCTACGAAGTTCAGTAGCAACTTGATCCGAAGTTCCATGATCATCATCATTAACTTCCTCTCTAGTCGGTGCAGGCACCATAGAAACATCTTCCTGAGCTGCGCTACTCTCCGGTTCGAGAGGCAGTACCTCATCAAGTTCTACTTTCCTCCCATTTACTTCTTTTGAGAGAAACTCTTTCTCCAGAAAGGATCCATTCTTGGCAACAAAGATCCTGCCTTTGGATCTGAGGTAGAAGGTATACCCAATAGTTTCCTTAGGGTATCCTATGAAGACTCATTTTTCCGACTTGGGTTCGAGCTTTTTAGGTTGAAGTTTATTGACATAAGCATCGCATCTCCAAACTTTCAGAAATGACAGCTTAGGTTTCTTCCCAAACCATAATTCATACGGTGTCGTCTCAACGGATTTCGACGGGGCCCTATTTAAAGTGAATGCGGCAGTCTCTAAAGCATAACCCCAAAATGATAGCGGTAGATCGGTAAGAGACATCATAGATCGCACCATATCCAATAGAGTGCGATTACGATGTTCGGACACACCATTACGCTGAGGTGTTCCAGGCGGTGTGAGTTGTGAAACAATTCCACATTTCCTTAAGTGTGTGCCAAATTCGTGACTCAAATATTCTCCCCCACGACCTGACCGTAAGAACTTTATTTTCCTGTCATGTTGATTCTCTACCTCACTCTGAAATTCCTTGAACTTTTCAAAGGTCTCGGACTTGTGTTTCATTAAGTAGACATACCCATATCTACTTAAGTTAATAGGGAGGGTGAGAACATAATGATAACCACCGCGAGACTCAACGCTCATTGGACCGCACACATCAGTATGTATGATTTCCAATAAGTTGGTTGCTCGCTCCATTGTTCCATAGAACAGAGTCTTGGTCATTTTCCCATGAGGCATGGTTCACACGTGTCAAATGATTCATAATCAAGAGACTCCAAAAGTTCATCTGCATGGAGTTTCTTCATCTGTTTGACACCAATGTGACCAAGGTGGCAGTGCCACAAGTATGTGGGACTATCATTATCAACCTTACATATTTTGGCATTCACACTATGAATATGTGTAACATCACGTTCGAGATTCAATAAGAATAAACCATTGACCAGCGGGGCATGACCATAAAACATATCTCTCATATAACCATTATTCTCATATTTAAATGAGTAGCCATCTCGCATTAAACGAGATCCAGATACAATGTTCATGCTCAAAGCTGGCACTAAATAAGAATTATTGAGGTTTAAAACTAATCCCGAAGGTAGATATAGAGGTAGCATGCCGACGGCGATCACATCGACCTTGGAACCATTCCCAACGCGCATCGTCACCTCGTCCTTCGCCAGTCTCCTCTTATTCTGCAATTCCTGTTTTGAGTTACAAATATGAGCAACCGCACTGGTATCAAATACCCAGGAGCTACTACGAGTTCTGGTAAGGTACACATCAATGACATATATATCATATATACCTTTTGTATTGTCGGCCTTCTTATCCGCTAAGTACTGGGGGCAGTTCCGCTTCCAGTGACCGTTTCCCTTGCAATAAATGCACTCAATCTTAGGCTTGGGTCCATGCTTTGGCTTCTTCCCGGCAACTGGCTTACCGGGCGCGACAACTCCCTTGCCGTCCTTCTTGAAGTTCTTCTTACCCTTGCCTTTCTTGAAACTAGTGGTTTTATTGACCATCAACACTTGATGTTCCTTTTTGATCTCCACCTCCGCTGATTTCAGCATTGAATATACCTCAGGAATGGTTTTCTCCATCCCCTGCATATTGAAATTCACAAAGCTCTTGTAGCTAGGTGGGAGCTACTGAAGGATTCTGTCAACGACCGCGTCATCTGGGAGTTAACTCCCAGCTAAGACAAGCGGTTGTGCAGCCCAGACATTTTGAGTATGTGCTCGCTGATAGAACTATTCTCCTCCATCTTACAATTGTAGAACTTGTCGGAGACTTCATATCTCTCGACTCGGGCATGAGCTTGGAAAACCATTTTCAGCTCTTGGAACATCTCATATGCTCCGTGTTGCTCAAAACGCTTTTGGAGCCCCGGTTCTAAGCTGTAAAGCATGCCGCACTGAACCAGGGAGTAATCATCACTACGCAACTGCCAGGCGTTCATAACGTCTTGAGTTGCTGGGAAAACAGGTGCTTCACCTAGCGGTGCTTCAAGGACATACACTTTCTTGGCAACTATGAGGATGATCCTCAAGCTACGGACCCAGTCCGTATAGTTTCTAACATCGTCTTTCAGCTTGGTTTTCTCTAGGAACTGCTACCTCTTGAGCACTGCGTTGGATTTCCCCGAAGAGGAAGGGATGATGCAGCAAAGTAGCATAAGTATTTCCCTCAGTTTTTGAGAACCAAGGTATCAATCCAGTAGGAGGCTACGCTCAAGTCCCTCGTACCTACACAAAAACAATAGCTCAACGCAACCAACGCACTTAGGGGTTGTCAATCCCTTCACGGTCACTTACGAAAGTGAGATCTGATAGAGATAATAAATAATATTTTTTTGGTATTTTTGGTATAAAGATGCAAAGTAAATAAAGTAAAAGCAAAGTAAAAGCAAAGCAATAATAAAGTGATGAGATTGATATGGTGAGAAAGAGACCCGGGGGCCATAGGTTTCACTAGTGGCTTCTCTCAAGAGCATAAGTATTCTATGGTGGGTGAAAAAATTATTGTTGAGCAATTGACAGAATTTAGTATAGTTATGAGAATATCCAGGTATGATCATGTATATAGGCATCACGTCCGAGACAAGCAGACCGAAATGATTCTGCATCTACTACTATTACTCCACTCATCGACAGCTATCCAGCATGCATCTAGAGTATTAAGTTAAAAATAGAGTAACGCCTTAAGCAAGATGACATGATGTAGAGGGATAATTTCATGCAATATGATAAAAACCCCATCTTGTTATCCTTGATGGCAACAATACAATACGTGCCTTGCTGCCCCTTCTGTCACTTGGAAAGGACACCGCAAGATTGAACCCAAAGCTAAGCACTTCTCCCATGGCAAGCACAACCAATCTAGTAGGCCAAACCAAAGTGATAATTCGAAGAGACTTGCAAAGATAACCAATCATACATAAAGAATTCAGAGAAGATTCAAATATTATTCATAGATAGACTTGATCATAAACCCACAATTCATCGATCTCAACAAACACACCGCAAAAAGAAGATTACATCGAATAGATCTCCACGAGAGAGGGGGAGAACATTGTATTGAGAGCCAAAAAGAGAGAAGAAGCCATCTAGCTACTAGCTGTGGACCCGTAGGTCTGAAGTAAACTACTCACACTTCATCGGAGGGCTTGGATGATGAGGTAGAAGCCCTCTGTGATCGATGCCCCCTCCGGCGGAGCTCCAGAATAGGCCCCAAGATGGGATCTCGTGGATACAGAAAGTTGCGGCGGTGGAATTAGGTTTTTGGCTCCGTCCCGATCGTTTGGGGGTATGTGGATATATATAGGAGGAAGACATACGTCGGTGGAGCTTCGAGGGGCCCACGAGGCAGGGCCCCCCCGGGGGGGGGGGGGGCGCCCCTACCCTCATGAGCACCTCGTGGCTTTCTTGACAGAGGGTCCAAGTCTCATGGATCTTATCTGATGAGAAAATCACGTTTCCAAAGGTTTCATTCCGTTTGGACTCTGTTTGATATTCCTTTTCTTGGAAACCCTAAAACAGGCAAAAACAGCAATTCTGGGCTGGGCCTCCAGTTAATAGGGTAGTCCCAAATATAATATAAAAGTGGAAAATAAAGCCCAATAATGTCTAAAATAGTAGATAATATAGCATGGAGCAATAAAAAATTATAGATACGTTGGAGACATATCAAGCATCCCCAAGCTTAATTCCTGCTCGTCCTCGAGTAGGTAAATGATAAAAACAGAATTTTTGATGCGGAGTGCTACTTGGCATAATTTTAATGTAATTCTTCTTAATTGTGGTATGAATATTCAGATCGGAAAGATTCAAGACAAAAGTTCATATTGACATAAAAATGATAATACTTCAAGCATAATAACTAAGCAATTATGTCTTCTCAAAATAACATGGCCAAAGAAAGTTCATCCCTACAAAATCATATAGTTTAGTCATGTTTCATTTTCGTCACACAAGAATGCTATCATCATGCACAACCCCGATGACAAAGCCAAGCAATTGTTTCATACTTTAGTAATCTCAAACCTATAAACTTTCACGCAATATATGAGCACGAGCCATGGACATAGCACTATGGTTGGAATAGAATATAATGAAGGGGGTTATGTGGACAAGACAAAAAAAGGAGAAAGTCTCACATCAATGAGGCTAATCAATGGGCTATGAGATGCCCACCGATTGATGTTAATGCAAGGAGTAGGGATTGCCATGCAACGGATGCACTAGAGATATAAATGTATGAAAGCTCAACAAAAGAAACTTGTAAGGTAAATACATTAAGCATCCCCTATGGCCCCTCCCACCCCTCCTCCCACCGGCGCCCTAGGTTCTCCGGTGATCTCCCTCTCCAACCAGTAAATCTTGGTCCTTCTCCACGCATCATCTTCGGCGTCCTCTGATCTCTCTCCCTATACCCATCTCCCATGGGTCATCATGGAGGATCAACTTTGGATCTGGATTTTTCTAAAGGAATGGCTTTTGCGGAGGACGTTTTCAGATCTTGTGGGAAATGCATTCATCCCGTGGATGACTTATGGTCGTGTCTTTTAGCAGGCACAATTTTCGTCTTGATGAGGATTCAGTGGCGGCGGCTTTGGAATCAGCAATTGGAGGATCTGCAATTGATTTGTCTATTCGGCTCATTAAAGACAAGGTATTCTCATTTATTGTCTCATGCAAACGTGTTGGCCTTCTTATTCTTCATTTGAGATCTTTTGCGTGCCCGCAATTCAATTGTTTCTTCCATCTTTGGGGCAATGGTGGCCCTAATTGGAAACGTGAGTTCCTCATTTGGAAGAAGGAATGTGATGCGGAGTGGATCTTAATCAGTCCATCTAAGAGGCGTGCTTCTCTTGGTTTGATCGCGATGCACAAACCACCATCTAAGTCCGCTTTACGTTCGGGTTCTCGATCTCAAAAGAAAATTTTGTTTGCAACATTTCAACAATACAATGTTTGCAAGGGGTATAGTTGTCCTGCCTCGCCTAGTATGGTTGATGATGTTATTCATGCTGGGTATACTGTTCTTCCTTGTGAGCGGGTAATTTTGCCTCCGCCGCCGGTGACTGACCTCCGATGGACGGTGGCGGAGCCACCCATCACCTTCGGAACAGTTAACGTTCCTGAGATTTCTTCGCTAGGGTTTTCTGTGGCAGCGCAAAACACTCTCGATGTCAATCTGCATGTGCATGGGAATGAGCTGGTTGAACCAGCTCTGATTCTGGCCCAAGATGCTTCCCCGGCCCAATCAACAGACCCGGTGATTCCCATGGCCCAGGTTGTTTCCCCAGCCCTATCAAACATGGATCTGTCTGATATATCTCCATATGGTTCTGGCAACGAGGCGAATATTGATTTCCAACCAACAGATTTATCTGGAGATTCTGCTGATTTAAATGAGTTTATTGATGACATGGTTTTCAATGTGTGGAAATGTCAGAATTGCTTATCCATGGATCATTTAACCAGAGCGTGCACTAGCAGGGTCCGTTGCCGTAGATGCTTTCGATTGGGGCACAGGGCAAAGGGCTATTCAGATTCTACTCCCTCACCAACTTACAAGTGGGTCCCGCGGATCAAATCGGGCGATTCCAGCCGGTCAGCAGGGTTTTCTATGCTGAACGCATCGCTTCCCTCCATAGCTAGTCCCGCTAGGTCTCTGCCCAGTCCCGTCGAGCCTGCCACCCCATCTATCCCACCTCTACCTGTAGAGCCACCGCCCATAACGCCTCAACCTCCCTCCTCACCGTCTGCATCGCCTCCTCCGCCTCATGCATCGCACACTGCATCGCCTCCATATTTCGCCACTGATCGGCGCTTCTCCTCTTTGGCACCGGCAATGGCGACCTTTGTTTTGGACCCCATGGAGTTTGTCCCGCAAGGCTTCGACATCATCGACTGTGGTGAGTTGCGCCTTCCCCGTACCTTCTTTGCGCCTGCGGTGGCTCCAGATCGGCAGCATGAGGACTACGCCATCGCCATCGTCGAGCCAGCTCCTCTACCCGAAGAAATCGCCATCTTTCACAACATGGTCAGTAATTTTGTTGTCAATGATCTAGGAAGAGCGGTTCTGGAGGCCCAACCTTGGATACAAGGGGTTGGGCTTTTTTGTTTCCGTAGTGCTTTGGCTCGTCAAGCTCTTGTCGATCATCCACCTTTCAATCTGGGAAATGATAGATTTGATAGGTTCATCCCGCATGATGAGGGAGTTAATTACAGAGCAACACGGGGTTTTCGCTGTGGATGGGTTATGTTGCTCGGAGTTCCACTGGATTATAGGCGCACACAACACCTTGCGGATGTAATTAGCACCTTTGGTAGATTTCATCATTGGCATCAAGATGATCCCATGCTTGTCCGCTCGCTCGCTTATGTGTCTTTCCCTGCACCGACTCTGGTTCCTCGCTCGGTGACTTACAGAGAATATGCAGACTTTGGCGGTGCTAGGATCTCTTGGTCTGCACCTGTGTACATCTTGTCAGCGGATTTTGCAGACGTTCTATGTAACACCCCGGATGTAACTTTCCCAATTTGTACTCCAACTCTTGCCGTTTCCGGTGTTAAGTTGATTTATTTTCTCGGGTTCGGGTCTTTGTCTCTGTGTGTTGTGATCGTTGTCGTGCATTTCATATCATGTCATCATGTGCATTGCATTTGCATACGTGTTCGTCTCATGCATTCGAGCATTTTCCCCGTTGTCCGTTTTGCATTCCGGCGCTTCGTTCTCCTCCGGTGGTCTTTTCTACCTTTCTTTTGTGTGTGGGGATTAAACATTTCCGGATTGGACCAAGACTTGCCAAGCGGCCTTGGTTTACTACCGGTAGACCGCCCGTCAAGTTTCGTACCATTTGGACTTCGTTTGATACTCCAACGGTTAACCGAGGGACCAACAAGGCCTCGTGTGTGTTGCAGCCCAACACCCCTCCAATTTGGCCCAAAACACACCTAAGTATTCTCCATCATCTAGAGCATTCGATCACGATCGCGTGGCCGAAAACCACACCTCATTTGGACTCTCCTAGCTCCCTCTACCTATATATATGTGGCCATCCCCGAAATTTTTGCGGATGAACCCTAAAACTTCTCCTCTCGCGCCGCCGGACGCGTCCACGCCGCGCCGGACGTGTCCATCTCGCCGGCCACCTCACTCCCACCAATAGGAGCCCGCCACCTCAGCTCCACCGCTCCGTTCGACCACTCCCCTCGCGCCACCTCAGCCCCGCCTCCCTCTCTCTCCTCAGCGCGCCGCCGCGGCCCGTGGGGCCCGAGGCAGGCCCGCCCGGGCCCAGAGCCGCCCGCCGCCGCACTCGCACGCCCGCCGGATCCCACGCCCGCAGCGCCGTCCTTCCCTGCTGCCCAAGTCCACCGGCGCCGCTCCGCAGTTCCTCGTCGCCGGCGAAGGCGAGCTCTCCTCCGGCCGCCGACCGCGGCCTCCCGTCCCGCTCCTCCACTGAGCCGAGGCGCGCCCCGCCTCCGTCCTTGCGCCACGCCGCCGCGGTGCCATCGCCGGCCTCCTCGAGCTCCTCTCCGGCGTCCCCGGCCACCGCATGCATCAATTCCGGCGAGACTCCTGCGGACTTCGGGAACCGCGCCCCGATCTGGATTTGAGAAGAAGCTAGGGTTGACCCCTCTTTTTCACTAAGTCCCAAAAATCCCAGATCCATATGCCTATGTTCGTCGCATCGTAACTTTGCATCCGTAGCTCCGATTCATGCATATATCATAACAAAGTGTTCATCTCAGAGAGTACATCATTTCGTTCCATTGCATCATTTTCATTTGAGTTCATCTTGATGCCCGAAATGCCGTTAGAAGAGGGCTACTTGAGTTAATTGTCAGATCTGCTAATCCGTTTAGGTTTTTGTCATTTTTGCCATGATTAATGTGTGCATGATATGCCCTGATGCTCTACATGTGTTTTGTTAAGGGTTTTGTCATCTTTCCAGAGGTACAACCCATGTATTTTTGTGATGTGTGTGGTGACCTGTGCAAGCTTGCAAAGTGGTGCACTTGCTAATTCTGTTTTCAAGGACTTAGCAATTCCACAAAGTCCTGGAGCTGTTTATCTCTTGATGCCATATGTTCATGTTGTTTCCTAGTGATCCGTGCCTCTTTTGAGGATGATCAGTAAGGATGTTTTGTTAATATTGTATTAATCTATCCATCCATGTCTTTGTTTGAAATTATGGAGCACCCTAGCTTGAGTCAATCGAGCTCTACTTTTGCTACTTCGTGTTGGGCAGATTGTCAACTTGTTTGCAATTTTGCCGATGATGTTGTAGTTGATCCGTGCATGCTATGTTATTGTTCTTGCCATGTCTAGCTTGCATTTTGTGCCTTCTTGTTGGTTGTATTCTTGTCTTGTCATGACTTGCACCGTAGTGAGTGCATTGAGCTCGTAAACATGCCTACTTGAGATATGTTTCAGCATGTGCCAGTTTTCACTAAGTCTGAAAACTGATTATGTTTTTGCCATGTTCACATGCTTGCAATTGTATTTTCTGATCCCTTTTGGCTCAAGGTCACTAAGGGACTTTTGTTAAGCTCTTTGAGTATCTCCATACCATGCTTTGCTTTGCCATGTTCAGGTCCTGTAGCATGTAGTTTTGTTGCTCCGAAGAGTGCTACCTGATTTGAAATTCCAGACAAGTGTTAATTTCACATATCTGTTTGCCATATGCATTTTTGCCATGCTTGTTTGAACCTGCTAATGGATGAATTGGCCGTAGCTCAGTGCTAGACTTTTGTTAAGAATCTTGAATGCATCCCTACCATGTATTTTTTTTGTCATGTTTGGGTGCTGTAGCATGTTCATCTCATTGCATTTAGATGGCTACTTGCTGTAAATCGCAGACCGGTGTCATATTGAATCGCTTGCCATTTCCAAACCGTAACTCCGATTCCGGTGATCTTTATATCGTTTTCAAGCGATTTCATCTCATCTTTCCAGTGGCACACTTGGATTTCCAAGTTGAGGCCAGGTTCTTGCATTTCCTGTCATATCTTGCATTATGCATTCCGCACCCCATCCCGCATAGCATATCATTTTTTGCATCATCTTGTTTGGTCCTTGCACGTGGTTGATTGTGTCCTTGTTGCTTGTTTGTCTTGTTTGGGTAGAGCCGGGAGACGAGTTCGCTAATGAGGAGCCCGTTGAGTTTGCTTTCGAGGATCCAGTCAACTCTGACAACTGTGCAGGCAAGATGATCATACCCTCGAAATCACTACTATCTTTGCTATGCTAGTTTGCTCGCTCTTTTGCTATGCAAATGCTACGATGCCTACCACTTGCTTTCAAGCCTCCCAAATTGCCATGTCAAACCTCTAACCCACCATGTCCTAGCAAACCGTTGATTGGCTATGTTACCGCTTTGCTCAACCCCCTCTTATAGCGTTGCTAGTTGCAGGTGAAGATTGGAGCCCATTCCTTGTTGGAACATTTATTTACTTGTTGGGATATCATTATATTGCTATGTTATCTTAATGCATCTATATACTTGGTAAAGGGTGGAAGGATCGGCCTCTCGCCTAGTGTTTCTCTTGCCGCCCTAGTTTCCGTCATATCGGTGTTATGTTCCCGGATTTTGCGTTCCTTACGCGGTTGGGTTATAATGGGAACCCCTTGATAGTTCGCCTTGATTAAAGCTTTTCCAGCAATGCCCAACCTTGGTTTTACCATTTTCCACCTAGCCTTTTTTTCCCTTGGGTTCTGCAGACTCAAGGGTCATCTTATTTTAACCCCCCTGGCCAGTGCTCCTCTGAGTGTTGGTCCAACCGAGTGATGTCCGGGGCTACCAGGGGCAACTCTGGGCTGGCCTACCCGACGTCTGGCTCATCTGGGTGTGCCCTGAGAACGAGATATGTGCAGCTCCTATCGGGATTTGTCGGCACATTCGGGCGGTGTTGCTGGTCTTGTTTTAACCTATCGAAGTGTCTTGAGTTACCGAGATACCGAGTCTGATCGGAACGTCTTGGGAGGAGGTCTATTCCTTCGGTGACCATGAGAGCTTGTCATGGGCTAAGTTGGGACTCCCCTGCAGGGATTGAACTTTCGAAAGCCGTGCCCGCGGTTATGGGCAGATGGGAATTTGTTAATGTCCGGTTGTAGATAACTTGAACCTTAACTTAATTAAAATGAATCAACCGAGTGTGTTACCGTGATGGCCTCTTCTCGGCGGAGTCCGGGAAGTGGACACGGTGTTGGAGTAATGTTTGCGCAGGTTGTTCTCTAGTTTCTCGCTCGCGCCTTGCCTCCTCTTCTCGCTCTCTTTTGCGTATAAGCTAGCCACCATACTTGCTAGTCTCTTGCTGCAGCTCCACTCATATTTTATCTTGCCTTACCTATAAGCTTAAATAGTCTTGATCGCGAGGGTGCGAGATTGCTGAGTCCCTGTGGCTCACAGATTACTATTACACCAGATGCAGGGCCTGGTGATTCCGCTCCAGGAGACGCGTATGAGCTCAAATGGGAGTACGACGAAGACTCTCAACGTTAATATGTTTCCTTTCCTGATGATCAGTAGTGGTGCCCAGTTGGGGGTGATTGGGACCAAGTCGCATGTTGGGTTATCTTTTATTTTGGCGCCATAGTCGGGCCATGAGTGTTTGGTTGATGTAATGTTATTTATGTACTTGATTGATGTGGCGAGTGTAAGCAACCTATGTTATCTCCCCTTTTATTATTATATTACATGGGATGTTTGTGAAGATTGCCTAACTTGCGACATATGCCTTCAATGCGATTATGTCTCTAAGTCGTGCCTCGACACATGGGAGCTATAGTCGCATCGAGGGTGTTACAAGTTGGTAATCAGAGCCTTCCCCGACCTTAGGAGCCCCATTGCTTGATCGTTTTTAGCGGCCGAGTTGTGTCTAGAAAAATGTTTTTAGTAATTTAGGAATTATATATCGGAGAGTTTAGGAATTATTTTTACTTCCTAGTCTCCTCATCGCTCTGGTAAGGCATCCTGACGTAGAGTTTTGACTCTTCTCTCCTCAAATTTCACTAAAAAAAATTTAGGATCACGCGGGTATCTTGGAATCGTTCCGATGGTTTTATGATGAGAACGTTGTCTTGGTGCCTCCTGTCAGGGGTTTAGTGGAAGTGTCCCGGGGAGTTGAGCTCTGAGGTGTTGTCATCATAATTTTATCGTTGCAGTTCTGGAATACCTGAGTTTAGTACGCCGACATCGAAAATCTCTTTTATGCAGTTCGTTGGTGAGATAACCTCGACGCCACCCAGTACTGGGGCAGGAGTTCGGGGGAATCGCCATAACTCGTATAACGGATGCTTTTCGAAGGTTGAGGTAGATGGTTTCCGAAGGTTTCTTGGTTATGTGTTGAAGGATGGATACAGCTGGATGTAGCATTTGCTAGATTTGGGTGAGATATTATGCTTCCCCTGTATCCCCAACACCTGATTGCATAACCGGAAAGGTTCGGGAGTTTCATAGGTGGGAATTCTTGTAGCTCTAGTTCTTCTTCCACGAATATTGGTTTGAGATTGGGATTTCTTACCGATTATTCGTTCTTGATCCGTACCTTGTTGATTTATTTCTCTACCTTAATTCTACGTGGCTTCTCAATTTATGGATATGTGATCATTTCAAGAGGAATGCATTCGTTCATTTTGTTCGGATGTGAAGACTATATGTTGCAATTTTCATTCCGTTGGATTCAGCTTCAATATTTGTCTATCATTGTGCTAATGGTGGTCAACCTCTTCAGGATGGCTCCTCCAACACGCACGACTCCGAATCCTGATCCGCCACCACCTCCACCTCCTCCGGAGGCATGGCAAGCTGTGATGGCCGCAACCAATGCAAACACACAGTTGATCATGCAAATTCTTCAAGAGCGCAATCAAGGCAACCAAGGGAATCAAGGCAGCAATCAGAATCACTTTGCTTCACTCAACCAGTTCCTTGCTAACGGGCCAAAGACTTTCAGCAATTGTGTTGAGGCAACCGATGCTGAAGATTGGCTTGTGGATCTATGCAAGCATTTCGAGTGCAGTAACGTCAGGCCTGAGGACTTTGTTAAGTTTGCTTCCTTCCAACTCAAAGATCAAGCTGCAGAATGGTTCCAGCAGTACAAGGACTCCAGAGGTGGACGTGTTATCACTTGGGATGATTTCCGTCGAGATTTCCGAGCTCATCATATTCCTCAAAGCGTGGTTGAAAGCAAGCGTGAGGAATTCCGCAACCTGAAGCAAGGCTCTTTGTCTGTCTATGACTACAACAAGTTGTTCCAGAAGCTCGCCCGCTTTGCCAAGCAGGACGTCCCTGATGAGAAGAGCATGATATATCAGTTCAGGGGTGGTCTCAGAGAAGAGATTCAGCTAGCTCTTGTTCTCTTTGAGCCCTTGAGATACGATGAGTTCTACAACATGGCATTGAAGCAAGAGGCTGCTCAGTTGAGGTGTGATGCTTCCAAGAAGCGAGCTACAGATGTTACTCCTTCTTCCTCTACTCAAGTGGCCAAGCAGCAGAAGTATTGGCTTCCTCCTCCTCCATTCCGTCAGCCATATCAGCAGAAGAGCAAAGGTGGAAGTGGTTCTTCCCACCCACCCAACCCTGGCTTTCAGAACAAGACTTCATCTCAAGCTCCAAGATCGAGTGCTCCGTATCACCGTCCGCTTTCAGAGGTCACGTGCAACAAGTGCCAACAGAAGGGTCACTATGCCAACAAGTGTTTGAACCAGAGGCGTCTTCCTCCTCCTCCTCCTGTCAGATCAGCAAGTACAGCTGTGGTCAAGCATAACCCCAAGTCTGCCAAGGTCAACTTGATGAATGCAGCTCAGGCAGAGGACTCGTCAGATGTGATCATGGGTAACCTTCCTGTTAATGATATTCCTGCAAAAGTTCTTTTTGACACGGGTGCATCGCATTGTTTCATCTCGAGACCATTTGTTTCTAAGCATGAGTTGCCTTTGCAAGATTTGCCTAGACAGTTATCTGTTGTTTCTCCGGGTAAATTCATGAATGCAAGCGCTATTGCCCCAGATGTTTCTATCACATTGGGCGATTACAAGTTTCTCTCTTCTCCGGTGGTTCTTGGCAACTCAGATATTGATCTTATTCTCGGGATGGATTGGCTTTCTAAGCACAAGGCTCAGCTTGATTGTGCAGCCAGGCAGATTCAATTGACTCATTCATCTGAGGATGTGATTATCTTTGCCGCTCGTGATGATGCCATCCGTCTGTTTTCTCTCAATGAGAAGGGTGAACTGGATGCCATCTCTCAAATTCCAGTCGTTTGCGAATATCAAGACGTCTTCCTAGAAGAGCTTCCAGGAATGCCTCCGCACCGGCCAGTTGAATTCGTTATTGATCTTGAGCCTGGCACGGAACCTGTGTGCAAACGTCCTTACAAGCTTGGTCCTGAAGAGTTGAAGGAGCCGAAGAAGCAACTCGATATTCAATAGAAAATGGGTCTCATCCGGCCTAGTTCTTCTCCGTGGGGTTGTGGTGTTCTTTTTGTGAAGAAGAAGGATGGAACGGACCGACTTTGTGTTGATTACCGTCCAGTGAACAAGAAGACCATCAAGAACAAATACCCACTTCCCAACATCAATGAGCTGTTCGAACAACTCAAAGGTGCCCAAGTATTCTCCAAGCTTGATCTCCGTATGGGTTATCATCAGATTCGTATCCGTGAGCAAGATATTCCCAAGACGGCTTTCAGGACAAGCTTTGGTTCATATGAATACACTGTCATGTCTTTTGGTCTCGTCAACGCTCCTCCGACGTTCTTCGCATGATGAACTTCATCTTCAACGCCTACACCAATGACTTCGTTTTGATCTATCTCGACGATATTCTGGTTTTCTCCAAGAACAAGGAAGATCATGCCAAGCACTTGCGTTTGGTTCTTGATAAGCTCAGGGAACATCAGTTCTACGCCAACTTCTCCAAGTGTGAATTTTGGCTTGATGAGGTTCTTTATCTTGGTCATATCATCTCTGCCAAGGGCATTGCCGTGAATCCTGAGAAGGTGTCTGCAATTGTGAATTGGGAACCTCCTCAGAACGTGAAGCAACTCCGTAGCTTCCTCGGTCTCGCAAGCTATTGCCGAAGATTCGTTGAAAACTTTTCTAAGATCACGAAACCTCTCTCAAATCTTCTTCAGAAGCACGTCAAGTACGTTTGGTCTTCGGAGTGTGACATTGCTTTCAACACTTTGAAAGAGAAATTGATCACTGCTCCAGTTCTGACTCCGCCTGATGAATCCAAGCCGTACGAGGTCTTTTGTGATGCCTCTCTCCAAGGTCTTGGCGCAGTATTGATGCAAGAGAAGAAAGTTGTTGCTTATACATCTCGCCAGTTGAAGCCTAATGAGAAGAACTACCCCACTCATGATCTCGAGTTGGCGGCAGTTGTGCATGCTCTTTTGACTTGGAGACATCTTCTATTGGGAAGAAAAGTGGACATTTTCACTGATCACAAGAGTCTCAAGTACATCTTCACTCAGCCTAATCTCAACCTCAGGCAAACTCGATGGGTCGAAATGATTCAAGAGTATAATCCGAGTATTGAGTATACTCCAGGCAAGGCCAATGTGATTGCTGACACCTTGAGCAGGAAAGCTTACTGCAACAGTCTGATTCTCAAGCCTTATCAACCCGAGCTTTGTGAAGCTTTCCGCAAACTTAATCTGCAAATTGTTCCTCAAGGTTTCCTCGCCAACCTTCAAGTCTCTCCTATCTTGGAAGACCAGATTTGCCAAGCCCAGCTTCTTGATGCTATGGTGAAAAAGGTGAAGATTGGGATTGCCAAGAGCCAGTCCAAGTACAAGTGCTACCGTCTTGATGACAAGGACACTCTCTTCTTCGAGGATCGTATTGTTGTACCCAAAGGTGACCTTCGTAAAGTGATCATGAACGAGGCTCACAATTCTCTCCTCTCCATCCACCCTGGGAGCACGAAGATGTATCAGGACCTCAAGCAAGCTTATTGGTGGACTCGAATGAAGCGCGAGATTGCTCAATTCGTGAATGAATGTGATGTCTGCAGAAGAGTGAAGGCAGAACACCAAAGGCCAGCTAGTCTCCTCCAACCTCTTGCCATTCTAGAATGGAAGTTTGACCACATTGAAATGGACTTCATGACTGGGTTTCCAAAGTCCAAGCGTGGCAATGATGCTATATTCGTTGTCATCGATAAACTCACCAAAGTGGCTCATTTTCTGCCTATCAAAGAGTCGATCACTGCAGCTCAATTGGCGGAACTCTATACCTCTCGTATTGTCTCTCTGCACGGTATTCCAGAAGTGATCTCTTCAGACCGTGGCAGCATCTTTACCTCAAAGTTTTGGGATTCTTTTCAGAAGGCCATGGGCACTAACATCCGCTTCAGCACAGCTTTCCATCCTCAAACTAGCGGTCAAGTCGAGCGTGTCAACCAGATTCTTGAAGATATGCTCAGGGCTTGTGTGATCTCCTTCGGCATGAAGTGGGAGGATTGTCTTCCTTATGCTGAATTCTCCTACAACAACAGTTTTCAAGAAAGTTCGGGCAAGGCCCCTTTTGAAATTCTGTATGGCAGGAAGTGCCGTACCCCTCTCAACTGGTCTGAAACCGGTGAACGTCAGCTTTTGGGTAATGACTTAATCACAGAGGCAGAAGAAATGTGCAAAGTCATTCGTGATGACCTCAAAGCAGCCCAATACCGCCAGAAGAGCTACTATGATAGTAAGCACTGTGATTTGGCTTTTGAGATCGGAGATCATGTTTACCTCCGCGTCTCTCCTATGAAAGGTACTCGTCGCTTCGGTATCAAAGGGAAGCTTGCCCCTAGATACGTGGGACCTTTCAAGATTGTCAGCAAGACAGGCGACCTCGCCTATCAACTCGAGCTTCCTTCAAACTTTGCCAATGTTCATGACGTGTTCCATGTCTCTCAGCTCCGAAAGTGCTTCAAGACTCCTGACCGCACCGTCAACTTCGAGGACATTGAGCTCCTAGAAGATCTCTCTTATCGTGAGCACCCAGTTGCTATTCTTGAAGAGACTGAACGCAAGACTCGCAATAAGTCAATCAAATTTCTCAAAGTCAAGTGGTCACACCATTCCGACTGTGAAGCTACCTGGGAACGCGAGGATCACCTCCGTTCTGAGTACCCGGCGTTCTTTCAGTCCTAGATCTCGGGACGAGATCCTTTCGTAGTGGTGGAGTGTTGTAACACCCCGGATGTAACTTTCCCAATTTGTACTCCAACTCTTGCTGTTTCTGGCGTTAAGTTAATTTATTTTCTCGGGTTCGGGTCTTTGTCTCCGTGTGTTGTGATCGTTGTCGTGCATTTCATATCATGTCATCATGTGCATTGCATTTGCATACGTGTTCGTCTCATGCATTCGAACATTTTCCCTGTTGTCTGTTTTGCATTCCGGCGCTTCGTTCTCCTCCGGTGGTCTTTTCTACCTTTCTTTCGTGTGTGGGGATTAAACATTTCCGGATTGGACCGAGACTTGCCAAGCGGCCTTGGTTTACTACCGGTAGACCGCCTGTCCAGTTTCGTACCATTTGGACTTCGTTTGATACTCCAACGGTTAACCGAGGGACCGACAAGGCCTCGTGTGTGTTGCAGCCCAACACCCCTCCAATTTGGCCCAAAACCCACCTAAGTCTTCTCCATCATCTAGAGCGTTCGATCACGATCGCGTGGCTGAAAATCGCACCTCATTTGGACTCTCCTAGCTCCCTCTACATATATATATGTGGCCATCCCCGAAATTTTCGCGGATGAACCCTAAAACTTCTCCTCTCGCGCCGCCGGACGCGTCCACGCCGCGCCGGACGTGTCCATCTCGCCGGCCACCTCACTCCCACCAATAGGAGCCCGCCACCTCAGCTCCACCGCTCCGTTCGACCACTCCCCTCGCGCCACCTCAGCCCCGCCTCCCTCTCTCTCCTCAGCGCGCCGCCGCGGCCCGCGGGGCCCGAGGCAGGCCCACCCGGGCCCGGAGCCACCCGCCGCCGCACTCGCGCGCCCGCCGGATCCCGCGCCCGCCGCGCCGTCCTTCCCCGCCGCCCAAGTACACCGGCGCCGCCCCGCAGTTCCTCGTCGCCGGCGAAGGCGAGCTCCGCTCCGGCCGCCTACCGCCGCCTCCCGGCCCGCTCCTCCGCCGAGCCGAGGCGCGCCCCGCCTCCGTCCTTGTGCCACGCCGCCGCGGTGCCATCGCCGGCCTCCCCGAGCTCCTCTCCGGCGTCCCCGGCCACCACATCCATCAATTCCGGCGAGACTCCAGTGGACTTCGGGAACCGCGTCCCAATCTGGATCTGAGAAGAACCTAGGGTTGACCCCTCTTTTTCACTAAGTCCCAAAAATCCCAGATCCATATGCCTATGTTCGTCGCATCGTAACTTTGCATCTGTAGCTCCGATTCATGCATATAGCATATCAAAATGTTCATCTCAGAGAGTACATCATTTTGTTCCATTGCATCATTTTCATTTGAGTTTATATTGATGCCCGAAATGCCGTTAGAAGAGGGCTACTTGAGTTAATTGTCAGATCTGCTAATCCGTTTAGGTTTTTGTCATTTTTGCCATGATTAATGTGTGCATGATATGCCCTAATGCTCTACATGTGTTTTGTTAAGGGTTTTGTCATCTTTCCAGAGGTGCAACCCATGTATTTTTGTGATGTGTGTGGTGACCTGTGCAAGCTTGCAAAGTGGTGCACTTGCTAATTCTGTTTTCAAGGACTTAGCAATTCCACAAAGTCCTGGAGCTGTTTATCTCTTGATGCCATATGTTCATGTTGTTTCCTAGTGATCCGTGCCTCTTTTGAGGATGATCAGTAAGGATGTTTTGTTAATATTGTAGTAACCTATCCATCCATGTCTTTGTTTGAAATTATGGAGGACCCTAGCTTGAGTCAATCGAGCTCTACTTTTGCTACTTCGTGAATCTGGGCAGATTGTCAACTTGTTTGCAATTTTGCCGATGATGCTGTAGTTGATCCGTGCATTCTATGTTATTGTTCTTACCATGTATAGCTTGCATTTTGTGCCTTCTTGTTGGTTGTATTCTTGTCTTGCCATGACTTGGACCGTAGTGAGTGCATCGAGCTCGTAAACATGCCTACTTGAGATATGTTTCAGCATGTGCCAGTTTTCACTAAGTCTGAAAACTGATTATGTTTTTGCCATGTTCACATGCTTGCAATTGTATTTTCTGATCCCTTTTGGCTCAAGGTCACTAAGGGACTTTTGTTAATCTCTTTGAGTAGCTCCATGCCATGCTTTACTTTGCCATGTTCAGGTCCTGTAGCATGTAGTTTTGTTGCTCCGAAGAGTGCTACCTGATCTGAAATTCCAGACAAATGTTAATTTCACTAAGTCTGAGATCTGTTTGCCATATGCATTTTTGGCATGCTTGTTTGAACCTGTTAATGGATGAATTGGCCGTAGCTTAGTGCTAGACTTTTGTTAAGCATCTTGAATGCATCCCTACCATGTATTTTGTTGTCATGTTTGGGTGCTGTAGCATGTTCATCTCATTGCATTTAGATGGCTACTTGCTGTAAATCGCAGACCGGTGTCATTTTGAATCGCTTGCCATTTCCAAACCGTAACTCCGATTCCGGTGATCTTTATATCGTTTTCAAGTGATTTCATCTCATTTTTCCAGTCGCAGACTTGGATTTCCAAGTTGAGGCCATGTTCTTGCATTTCCTGTCATATCTTGCATTATGCATTCCGCATCGCATCCCGCATAGCATATCATTTTTTGCATCATCTTGTTTGGTCCTTGCACGTGGTTGATTGTGTCCTTGTTGCTTTTTTGTATTGTTTGGGTAGAGCCGGGAGACAAGTTCGCTAACGAGGAGCCCGTTGAGTTTGCTTTCGAGGATCCAGTCAACTCTGACAACTGTGCAGGCAAGATGATCATACCCTCGAAATCACTACTATCTTTGCTATGCTAGTTTGCTCGCTCTTTTGCTATGCCAATGCTATGATGCCTACCACTTGCTTTCAAGCCTCCAAAATTGCCATGTCAAACCTCTAACCCACCATGTCCTAGCAAACCGTTGATTGGCTATGTTACCGCTTTGCTCAGCCCCCTCTTATAGCGTTGCTAGTTGCAGGTGAAGATTGGAGCCTGTTCCTTGTTGGAACATTTATTTACTTGTTGGGATATCATTATATTGCTATGTTATCTTAATGCATCTATATACTTGGTAAAGGGTGGAAGGCTCGGCCTCTCGCCTAGTGTTTTGTTCCACTCTTGCCGCCCTAGTTTCCGTCATATCGGTGTTATGTTCCCGGATTTTGCGTTCCTTACGCGGTTTGGTTATAATGGGAACCCCTTGATAGTTCGCCTTGATTAAAGCTTTTCCAGCAATGCCCAACCTTGGTTTTACCATTTGCCACCTAGCCTTTTTTTCCCTTGGGTTCTGCAGACTCAAGGGTCATCTTATTTTAACCCCCCCCCTGGGCCAGTGCTCCTCTGAGTGTTGGTCCAACCGAACGATGTCCGGGGCTACCAGGGGCAACTCTGGGCTGGCCTACCCGACATCTGGCTCATCTGGGTGTGCCCTGAGAACGAGATATGTGGAGCTCCTATCGGGATTTGTCGGCACATTCGGGTGGTGTTGCTGGTCTTGTTTTAACCTATCGAAGTGTCTTGAGTTACTGAGATACCGAGTCTGATCGGAACATCTTGGGAGGAGGTCAATTCCTTCGTTGACCATGAGAGCTTGTCATGGGCTAAGTTGGGACTCCCCTGCAGGGATTGAACTTTCGAAAGCCATGCCCACGGTTATGGGCAGATGGGAATTTGTTAATGTCCGGTTGTAGATAACTTGAACCTTAACTTAATTAAAATGAATCAACCGAGTGTGTTACCGTGATGGCCTCTTCTCGGCGGAGTCCGGGAAGTGGACACGGTGTTGGAGTAATGTTTGCGCAGGTTGTTCTCTAGTTTCTCGCTCGCGCCTTGCCTCCTCTTCTCGCTCTCTTTTGCGTATAAGCTAGCCACCATACTTGCTAGTCTCTTGCTGCAGCTCCACTCATATTTTACCTTGCCTTACCTATAAGTTTAAATAGTCTTGATCGCGAGGGTGCGAGATTGCTGAGTCCCTATGGCTCACAGATTACTATTACACCAGATGCAGGGCCTGATGATTCCGCTCCAGGAGACGCATATGAGCTCAAATGGGAGTACGACGAAGACTCTCAACATTACTATGTTTCCTTTCCTGATGATCAGTAGTGGTGCCCAGTTGGGGGTGATTGGGACCGAGTCGCATATTGGGTTATCTTTTATGTTGGCGCCGTAGTCGGGCCATGAGTGTTTGGTTGATGTAATGTTATTTATGTACTTGATTGACGTGGAGAGTGTAAGCCAACTATGTTATCTCCCCTTTTATTATTATATTACATGGGATGTTTGTGAAGATTGCCTAACTTGCGACATATGCCTTCAATGCGATTATGTCTCTAAGTCGTGCCTCGACACGTGGGAGCTATAGTCGCATCGAGGGTGTTACATTCTACCAGCAGATGAAGACCCCATGCCCTTCAATGGCAATCCACACCCCCTGCCTGGCAATTTACACTTTGAGAACCACAATTGGGTTATGCCAGAATTCCCTAAGCTGGGTTGGAACGATGTGCCACAGCCAGTCAATGAGCAACAAAACAATGATGTGGTTCATGCAGATGTGCAACATCAAGAAGTTCAGGAAATCCAGTCACAGGAGTCCATTGTTCTGCAACCTTCAGAGGATTCAGTTAACAATGTTGACAATGTTGCTGAGGTGGCTCTCTTCCAGCCCCCAATGGGACCACAGCAACCTCCTCTTATGATTGGGCAAGTTCTCACCATCTATGGACCAGTTCTCCCACCAGTGATGCAGTGGCAGCGTTCTTTCGAGAAGATGTTGCCGTTTATATGGTCTTCAAACATTCCCCAGTTTGTTTTCAAGTCTGACATAGGTGCTATGCTCAACAAGCAATCCTGTGAAGCTCTCTGCAGTGGCCCTATTTCCACTCTTAATCTCCTGCCTCCAACTGACTCCTCGATCAAGTTTGCTCCGGATGTGTCAAATACTACTGTTAAAAGACCAGTTGCTCAAGCTCTCTGCTTTGATGATCTAGATGACCCAGTTTCTGAAACCTTTGAATTTTCTGCTGTGCCTGAGGTGACTCTGAAGCAACCAAGGAAGTCTCAAGACTCAAGAATTATTGTTGATACTGAGGTTCGGCGCAGTGCACGTCTGAGCGCCCTCCGTGATGGCTACCGCAAAGTTTCTCCCAAGAAGTCTCACACTTTGAAGAAGCGTAAGGCCAGCAACTCCCAGTCTGAAAACAGTGCTTCTGTGCCACCACCAACTGCTATTGCAGATCTCCAACGCATTGGCGCCCGTCTCCGCATTGCACCTGAGAAGATCTCTACGGATAAGCTTGTTGCTGATCCGGCCAAGTCCAGCAGCAGCCGGGGTTCTGATGATTAGTTACTTCATGCAGGGTTCTGGTCTATGGCTAACCGTAATTGCTATTTATCTTTCTTTTCTTGTTAAGAACTATGTTATGCTTGTCTGCTGTGTGGGTCGGTATAGGTCATTGCGTGGCCTATTTACTATGCTTTTACTTTTGGTTTGTAATGAATCAGACAAGATTTAAGGAGTGGAAGGTGCTATGTTGGAATGTTCGTGGTCAGCTTGCAGTTAGGCAGAAGATCAGTGAAAGTGGTTGCTCTGTTGTCTGTCTTCAGGAAACTAAATGCATGCAAATGGATCAGCGATTCATTAGGAAGTTTTGCCCAAGGCATTTTGATAATTTTGTTTACGTACCTTCAGCTGGTGCGTCGGCTAGGATGGTGGTCGTTTGGAATTCGTCCTTTTTCATAGGTACTTTAATTGAGGCCAAATCCTGTGGGATAATTGTGGAGTTTAAATCCAAACACACCTCAGAAACTTGGTCTCTTGTCTCTGTTTATGGCCCGTGTCAAGGCCCTGCCCGTGATGAATTTGTTGAATGGTTATATAACCTGGATATTCGGTTTGGTCAAAACTGGCTGCTTTTGGGTGATTTCAACTTCATGAGATCGTTGGATAACCGCAATCTTCCGGGAGGTGATGTTAATGATATCTTTTTGTTTAATGAGATAATTGGTCATTTGGGACTTGTTGAGTTGCCAATCAAGGGGCGTCAATATACATGGTCGAATATGCAAACCTCACCTCTTCTAGAACAGATAGATTGGTTTTTCACTTCGGTTACTTGGACATCAGACCACCCCAACACAATGGTATTTCCACTAGCACGCACTGCCTCTGACCATGTGCCGTGCGTGGTCTCGATTACTACTTGTATCCCCAAGGCAAAGGTTTTCCGCTTTGAGAATTATTGGGTGGATTTTCCCGGGTTTGCTGACTGTGTTGCTGAAGTTTGGAATAGGCCTGTGGTAAAATCATCGATTGCATTAACAATTTCAGCTAAGTTTAAGTCCCTACGATATGCTCTAAAGAAATGGCATTTAAACCTGTCCATAGTCAAAGCTTTAATTGCTGATTGTAATAAAGTGATTATTTTCCTGGATAATCTAGAGGAAATTAGGCCTTTGAGTTGGCCGGAGTTCAACTTTCATAGAATTGTTAAATTGCATCTTGAGGATATCTTACATTGGCAATTCATATATTGGAAGCAGCGTTGCACGGTCAGAAACATAAAAGTTGGAGAAGAGAATTCAAAAAAATTCATGCAATGGCCACGGAAAGATTTCGTAGGAACACTATCTCTTCGATCAAGTCTGTGGAGGGGGATGTGGTCACGGACCATCAGCAGTTGGCGGGAATGTTCTGGGCTGACTTTAATCAGCGAATGGGCCAATCTAAAGGCATTCAGATGGGTTTTGATCTAGACACATTAATTACCCAAATTGATGGGCTAGAGGAGTTGTCTTTACCATTCACTAATTCTGAGCTGGATACGGTAATTAAGAATATGCCTACTGATCGTGCTCCCGGACCAGACGGATTTACTGGGCTTTTCTTAAAGAAATGTTGGCCGATTTTGAAGGAGGACTTTATGAAACTTGTGCAAGAATTCTAGGAGGGAAATGTAATTTCGAGTGTCTCAATACATGTCTTATCACCCTCATTCCGAAGAAGCTAAGCCCTGAATATGTTGGCAATTTTAGGCCCATATCTTTGACTAATACTTGTTTAAAGTTCTTAACCAAGCTTTTGGCAAATCGTCTCCAGGGTGTGATTCTGAAATGTATCCACCGTAACCAATATGGGTTTCTACGATGTCGATCAATACAGGACTGTCTGGCATGGTGTTTTGAATACATTCACCAATGCAAAGCTTCCAAGAGGCCTATCATTCTTCTTAAACTTGACTTCACAAAGGCGTTTGACACCATTGAGCATGAGCTGATTCTTAGGATTTTGAAATGTAAGGGATTTGACGATTGTTGGACAAGTTGGATTGACAACATTCTGTCCACAAGCTCCTCTTCGGTCCTTCTGAATGGAGTGCCTGGTAATCACTTTGTTTGTCGATCAGGTGTTCGACAAGGTGACCCGCTATCTCCCTTACTCTTTGTGATTGCGGTGGACTTACTTCAATCGGTCGTAAATGAGATGTGCTCCAGGAATATTCTCACCTTGCCAATCCCAACTACATCGATGGACTATCCAATCATACAGTATGCTGACGATACTCTAATCGTTCTTCCTGCTATTGATAGCCAGCTTATTGCATTCAAAGAAATGCTTGAAGTCTTTGCCAAATCAACCAGACTAAAGGTGAATTTCAAAAAGTCCTCTTTGATACCAATCAATATGACTGATGACGAGGGCACGCGTGTTGCTGCCTTGCTTGGATGTGATGTTGGTTCCATGCCATTCACTTACCTGGGCCTACCAATGGGTACTTCCCGGCCAACAATTTATGATCTGTTGCCTTTGGTGGATCGCATTGAGAGACGATTATTTGCATCCTCTTGTCTCTTGAATCAAGGAAGCCGTCTCCAACTATTATAGTCTGTCCTTAGTTCCATGCCGATATATTTCTTGTGCACCCTTTCGCTACCGCAGGGTATCTTGAAGCAAATTGAACGGATCATGCGGCAATGCTTGTGGAGAGGGAACACGGATACGCCCCGACAATCTTTGGCGGCTTGGGACTTGGTATGTCGTCCAAAATCTTTTGGTGGTTTGGGAGTTATGGACTTGAGCGTTCAAAATGATGCATTGCTCATCAAACACCTTTTTAAGTTCTTCAATAAGATGGATGTACCATGGGTATCTCTTATTTGGGACACTTATTATGCCTCTGCGCCCCCCAAGTCACGCAAAGCTGCGGTTCTTTCTGGTGGAGAGATGTTTTCAAGCTGTATGATAAGTATTGCAAGTTGGCAGTTCCACTAGTTCGATCGGGGGATACGGTGATCTTCTAGCTTGACCATTGGCAACTTGGCAACAATACGGTTAGCATGCAAACATCAGTTTCCGAGGCTCCACTCCTTTGTGATTGACGACACTCTAACAGTCAAGGATATTCTAGAGCTACCAGACCCAACTAACAATCTCCATCTGCCACTATCTACACAGGCCTTTGAGGAGTTTAATCAACTTCAGGCGCTGCTTACTATGGTTAATCTTCAAGATGGGCAAAATGATGTCTGGAAATGGCCTTCCAAGTCTGGGGACTACCAGTCCAGGATCTATTACTTGTCATGCTTTTCGGACACAGTGGTTGATCCCATATTCAGGTGGATTTGGAAATGTTCTTGCACTCTGAAGTTTAAGGTTTTTGGGTGGCTCCTTTTGATGGATCGCCTAAACACTAGAGACATGATGCAATGACGACATTGGATTATCCAGGATGACACTTGTGTTCTATGCCACTTGGCATCACATGAGGACAGAACCCATCTCTTCTTCGCTTGCAATTTTAGCCAGCGCATCTGGAACTACCTGGGAATTTCATGGAATCCTCAACCAAACCAGACCACTTATGACATGGCTTCTGATGCTAGGAGGGATTTTGGACATCCTTTTTTCTCTGAGATAGTGTTCACTGCCACTTGGAATATTTGGACACAAAGAAATGGGAAGATCTTCAGGAATGAATCACCTTCTTTCAGGGCTTGGAGGAGGAATTTTTTACATGACATTTCTCTTTTAGCTCATAGAATCAAATGTAAATATAGGAATTGTCTAATCTCTTGGATAGCTTCCTTACTCTAATCATTTCTTTTGTAAGTATTACTCTCTCCTCCTCTCTCTTAACATTGTAACTTTTTACACTTTGGCTTTGCGGTTTAATAAAAGACTATGAGGCTGTTGCCTTGCAGTACATAGTCAAAAAAAACTAGTGGGTGTGCATCGAACTTGCTTGCTCACGAAGACCTAGGACACTTGAGGAGGCCCATTGTTGGAATGTACAAGCCAAGTTCTATAATGAAAAATTCCCACTAGTATATGGAAGTGATAACATGAGAGACTCTCTACTATGAAGATCATGGTGCTACTTTGAAGCATAAGTGTGGTAGAAGGATAGTAACATTGTCCCTTCTCTCTTTTTCTCTCATTTTTTGGGCCTTCTCTCTTTTTTATGGCCTTTTTTTGGGCCTTCTCTTTTCTATGGCCTTTTTTATTTATTTATTCCTCACTTGGGACAATGCTCTAATAATGATGATCATCACACTTCTATTTATTTACAACTCAATGATTACAACTCGATACTAGAACAAAGATGACTCTATGTGAATGCCTCCGGTGGTGTACCGGGATATGCAATGAACCAAGAGTGACATGTATGAAAGAATTATGAACGGTGGCTTGGCCACAAATACTATGTCAACTACATGATCATGCTAAGCAATATGACAATGATGAATGTGTCATGATGAACGGAATGATGGAAAGTTGCATGGCAATATATCTCGGAATGGCTATGGAAATGCCATAATAGGTAGGTATGGTGGCTGTTTTGAGTAAGATATAAGGAGGTTTATGTGTGAAAGAGCGTATCATATCACGGGGTTTGGATGCACTGGCGAAGTTTGCGCCAACTCTCAATGTGAGAAAGGACAATGCACGGTACCGAAGAGGCTAGCAAGGGTGGAAGGGTGAGAGTGCGTATAATCCATGGACTCAACATTAGTCATAAAGAACTCACATACTTATTGCAAAAATCTACAAGTCATCAAAAACCTTGGCACTACGCGCATGCTCCTAGGGGGATAGATAGGTAGGAAAAGACCATCGCTCGTCCCCTACCGCGACTCATAAGGAAGACAATCAAATAACACCTCATGTTTCAAATTTGTTGCATAATGTTTACCATACGTGCATGCTACGGGACTTGCAAACCTCAACACAAGTATTTCTCAATTTCACAACTACTCAACTAGAATGACTTTGATATTATTACCTCCATATCTCAAAACAATCATCAAGCATCAAACTTGTCTTAGTATTCAACACACTCATAAGAAAGTTTTATTATTAATCTTGCATACCAAGCATATTATGATTTTAAGCAAATTACCATGCTATTAATACTCTTAAAATAATCTAAGTGAAGCATGAGAGAACAATAGTTTCTATAAAACAAATCCACCACCGTGCTCTAAAAGATATAAGTGAAGCACTAGAGCAAAATTATAAAGCTCAAAAGATATAAGTGAAGCACATAGAGTATTCTATCAAATTCCAAATCATGTATGGCTCTCTCAAAAGGTGTGTACAGCAAGGATGATTGTGGTAAACTAATAAGAAAAGACTCAGATCATAAAAGACGCTCCAAGCAAAACACATATCATGTGGTGAACAAAAATATAGCTCCAAGTAAAGTTGCCGATAGAAGTGGACGAAAAAGGGGATGCCTTCCGGGGCATCCCCAAGCTTTGGCTTTTAGGTGTCCTTATATTATCTTGGAGGTGCCATGGGAATCCCCAATATTAGGCTCTACCCACTCCTTGTTCCATAATCCATCAAATCTTTACCCAAAACTTGAAAACTTCACATCACAAAACTTAAAGTAGAAAACTCGTGAGCTCCGTTAGAGAAAGAAAACAAAAGACCACTTCAAGGTACTGTAATGAACTTATTCTTTATTTATATTGGTGTTATACCTACTGTATTCCAAATTCTCTATGGATTATAAACTATTTTACTAGCCATAGATTCATCAAAATAAGTAAACAACACACGAAAAACAGAATCTGTCAAAAACAGAACAGTCTGTAGTAATCTGTAGCTAGCGCAAGATCTGGAACGCCAAAAATTCTAAAATAAATTGATGGACGTGAGTAATTTATCTATTAATCATATGAAAAAATAATTAACTAAATATAACTTTCCAAATAAAAATGACAGCAGTTCTCGTGAGCGCTAAAGTTTCTGTTTTTTATAGCAAGTTCAATCAAGACTTTCCCCAAGTCTTCCCAACGGTTCTACTTGGCACAAACACTAATTAAACACAAAAAACACAACCAAAACAAATGATAGATAATTTATTTATTACTAAACAGTAGCAAAAATCAAGGAATAAAAAATAAAATTGGGTTGCCTCCCAACAAACGCTATCGTTTAACGCCCCTAGCTAGGAATAACAAGCAAGAATAGATCTAGGTATTGCCATCTTTGGTAGGAAATCCATAAGTGGATCTCATGATAGATTCATATGGTAATTTTATTTTCTTTCTAGGAAAGTGTTCCATGACTTTCCTTAATGGAAATTGGAATCTAATATTTCCTTCCTTCATATCAATAATTGCACCAATCGTTCTAAGGAAAGGTCTACCAGGAATAATAGGAGATGCACGATTGCAATCTATGTCAAGAACAATAAAATCTATGGGCACATAATTCCTATTTGCAACAATAAGAACATCATTAATTCTTCCCATAGGTTTCTTAATAGTGGAATCCGCAAGATGCAAGTTTAGAGAGCAATCATCAAAATCACGGAAATCTAGTAAATCACACAAAGTTTTGGGAATAGTAGAGACACTAGCACCCAAATCACACAAAGCATAAAACTCATAATTTTTAATTTTAATCTTAATAGTTGGTTCCCACTCATCATAAAGTTTTCTAGGGATAGAAACTTCCAATTCAAGTTTTTCTTCATAAGATTGCATCAAGGCATCAACGATATGTTTAGTAAACGCTTTATTTTGACTATAAGCGTGAGGAGATTTTAGCACGGATTGCAACAAGGAAATACAATCAATTAAAGAGCAATTTTCATAGTTAAATTCCTTGAAATCCATAATAGTGGGTTTAGCAACATCTAGGGTTTTAATTTCTTCAATCCCACCTTTATCAAATTTAGCATCAAGATCAACAAATTCCGAATTCTTAGAACGCCTTCTAGGTAAAGGTGGATCATATTCAGTCCCATCAATATCAAGATTCATATTGAAAAACAAATAATTAATAGGGTACACATAATAACTTTTAGATATTCATCGTTATTTTCATAGGAACTAGAAGAACACGCTTTTATAAAGGCATCTTTCTTAGCACACATCCTAGCGGTTCTTTCTTTGCACTCGTCAATGGAAATTCTCATGGATTTGAGAGACTCATTGATATCATGCTTAGGTGGAATAGATCTAAGTTTCAAAGAATCAACATCAAGAGCAATTCTATCAACGTTCCTAGCCAAATCATCAATCTTAAGCAATTTTTCTTCAATCATAGCATTAAAATTCTTTTGCGGAGAAATAAATTCTTTAATATTAGATTCAAATCAGAGGGCATCTTATTATAATTTCCATAAGAATTGTTGTAGGAATTACCATAATTATTAGAGGGATTACTAGGATAAGGCCTAGGATTGAAATTTCCTCTATACGCGTTGTTACCAAAATTGTTCCTACCAACAAAATTCACATCCATAGATTCATTATTATTCTCAATCAAAGTAGACAAGGGCACATCATTAGGATTAGAAGAAACACTCTTATTAGCAAACAATTTCATAAGTTCATCCATCTTTCCACTCAAAACATTAATTTTCTCTATCGCATGCACCTTTTTAGTAGATCTTTCAGTATGCCATTGAGAATAATTAACCATAATATTATATAGGAGTTTAGTGGCTTCTCCTAAAGTGATTTCCATAAAAGTGCCTCCCGCGGCCGAATCTAAAAGATTTCTAGAAGCAAAATTCAATCCGGCATAAAAATTCTGACCAATCATCCACAAATTTAAACCATGAGTAGGGCTATTACGTATCATTAATTTCATTCTCTCCCAAGCTTGTGAAACTTGTTCATGATCAAGTTGTTTAAAATTCATAATATCGTTTCTAAGAGAGATGATCTTAGCGGGAGGAAAATACTTAGAGATAAAAGCATCTTTGCACTTGTTCCATGAATCAATACTATTTTTAGGCAAAGACGAAAACCAAGCTTTAGCACGATCTCTAAGAGAAAAAGGAAATAGCTTAAATTTAACAATATCATTATCGACATCTTTCTTCTTTTGCATGTCACACAAATCAACGAAGCTATTAAGATGGGTAGCGACATCTTCACTAGGAAGGCCGGAGAACGGATCTTTCATGACAAGATTCAACAAAACAGTATTAATTTCACAAGATTCAGCATCAGTAAGAGGAGCAATCGGAGTGCTAAGGAAATCATTATTATTGGTATTGGTGAAGTCACACAATTTAGTATTATCTTGAGCCATCGCGACAAACAAGCAAACTAACACACGAGCAAACAAAAAGCAAACGGGCAAAAAGGCAAACGGAGAAAGAGAGGGAAGATAGAGAGAGAGGGCGAATAAAACGGCAAGGGTGAATTGGGGGGAGAGGAAAACGAGCGGCAAATGGCAAATAATGTAATGCGGGAGATAGGGATTGTGATGGGTACTTGGTATGTTGACTTTTGCGCAGACTCCCCGGCAACGGCGCCAGAAATGGCTCATTGTCGGGAGTCAAATCTTGACTTGCGCGAACCTCCCCGACAACGGCGCCAGAAATTCTTCTTGCTCCCTCTTGAGCACTGCGTTGGATTTCCCCGAAGAGGAAGGGATGATGCAGCAAAGTAGCGCAAGTATTTCCCTCAGTTTTTGAGAACCAAGGTATCAATCCAGTAGGAGGCTATGCTCGAGTACCTCGTACCTACACAAAAACAATAGCTCAACGCAACCAACACGCTTAGGGGTTGTCAATCCCTTCACGATCACTTACGAAAGTGAGATCTGATAGAGATAATAAATAATATTTTTTTGGTATTTTTGGTATAAAGATGCAAAGTAAATAAAGTAAAAGCAAAGTAAAAGCAAAGCAATAATAAAGTGATGAGATTGATATGATGAGAAAGAGACCCAAGGGCCATATGTTTCACTAGTGGATTCTCTCAAGAGCATAAATATTCTACGGTGGGTGAACAAATTACTGTTGAGAAATTGACAGAAATTAGCATAGTTATGAGAATATCTAGGTATGATCATGTATATAGGCATCACGTCTGAGACAAGTAGACCGAAACGATTCTGCATCTACTACTATTACTCCACTCATCGACCGCTATCCAGCATGCATCTAGAGTATTAATTTAAAAATAGAGTAATGCCTTAAGCAAGATGACATGATGTAGAGGGATAATTTCATGCAATATGATAAAAAAAAACCATCTTGTTATCCTCGATGGCAACAATACAATACGTGCCTTGCTGCCCCTTCTGTCACTGGGAAAGGACACCGCAAGATTGAACCCAATTGCAAGAAAGATCAATCTAGTAGGCCAACCCAAACTGATAATTCGAAGAGACTTGCAAAGATAACCAATCATACATAAAAGAATTCAGAGAAGATTCAAATATTATTCATAGATAGACTTGATCATAAACCCACAATTCATCGGTCTCAACAAACACACCGCAAAAAGAAGATTGCATCGAATAGATCTCCACAAGAGAGGGGGAGAACATTGTATTGAGATCCAAAAAGAGAGAAGAAGCCATCTAGCTACTAACTATGGACCCGTAGGTCTGAAGTAAACTACTCATAGTTCATCGAAGAGGCTATGGTGTTGATGTAGAAGCCCTCCGTGATCGATGCCCCCTCCGGCGGAGCTCCGGAACAGGCCCCAAGATGGGATCTCGTGGATACAGAAAGTTACGGCGGTGGAATTAGGGTTTTGGCTCCGTATCTGATCGTTTGGGGGTACGTGGGTATATATAGGAGGAAGAAGTGCGTCGGTGGAGCAACAGGGGGCCCACGAGGGTGGAGGGCGCGCCCCCTACCTCGTGGCCTCCTATTACGTGTCTTGACGTAGGGTCCAAATCTCCTGAGTTGTATTCGATGAGAAAATCACGTTCCCGAAGGTGTCATTCCATTTGGACTCCGTTTGATATTCCTTTTCTTCGAAACCCTAAAATAGGCAAAAAGCAGCAATTTTGGGCTGGGCCTCCGGTTAATAGGTTAGTCCCAAAAATAATATAAAAGTGGATAATAAAGCCCAATAATGTCCAAAACAATAGATAATATAGCATGGAGCAATCAAAAATTATAGATACGCTGGAGACGTATCAGGCAACATTAGCGTGGACCATTTGATCTGCAAGACATATTGTAAAGATATTTAGACTAAGTTCATGATAATTAAGTTCATCTAATCAAATTATTTAACGAACTCCCACTCAGACAGACATCCCTCTAGTCATTTAAGTGATACATGAACCGAATCGACTAGGCCGTGTCGGATCATCACGTGAGACGGACTAGTCATCAATGGTGAACATCTCCATGTTGATCGTATCTACTATACGACTCATGTTCGACCTTTCAGTCTCTCGTGTTCTGAGGCCATGTCTATACATGCTAGGCTCGTCAAGTCAACCTAAGTGTTTTGCATGTGTAAATCTGGCTTACACCCGTTGTATTCGAACATTAGAATCTATCACACCCGATCATCACGTGTGCTTCGAAACAACGAACCTTCGCAATGGTGCACAGTTAGGGGGAACACTTTCTTGAAATTTTAGCAAGGGATTATCTTATTTAAGCTATCGTCGTTCTAAGCAAATAAGATGTATAAACATGATAAACATCACATGCAATCAAATAGTGACATGATATGGCCAATATCATTTTGCTCCTTTGATCTCCATCTTCGGGGCACCATGATCATCATTGTCACCGGCATGACACCATGATCATCTCCATCATCGTGTCTTCATAAAGTTGTCTCGCCAACTGTTACTTCTACTACTATGGCTAACAGTTACCAATAAAGTAAAGTAATTACATGTCATTGTCATTGACACACAGGTCATATAATAAATTAAGACAACTCCTATGGCTCCTGCCGGTTGTCATACTCATCGACATGCAAGTCGTGATTCCTATTACAAGAACATGATCAATCTCATACATCACATATATCATTCATCACATCCTTTTGGCCATATCACATCACACGGCATATGCTGCAAGAACAAGTTAGACGTCGTCTAATTGTTGTTGCAAGTTTTTACGTGGCTGCTATAGGTTTCTAGCAAGAACGTTTCTTACCTATGCCAAAACCACAACGTGATATGCCAATTTCTATTTACCCTTCATAAGGACCCTTTTCATCGAATCCGATCCGACTAAAGTGGGAGAGACAGACACCCGATAGCCACCTTATGCAACTAGTGCATGTCAGTCGATGGAACCAGTCTCACGTAAGCGTACGTGTAAGGTCGGTCCGGGCCGCTTCATCCCACGATGCCGCCAAATCAAGATAAGACTAGTAACATCAAGTAAATTGACAAAATCGACACCCACAACATCTTGTGTTCTACTCGTGCATAGAAACTACACATAGACCCTGATGCCACTGTTGGGGATCGTTGCAGAAATTAAAATTTTCTACGCATAACCAAGATAAATCTATGGAGAGACTAGCAACGAGAGAGAGGGGATTGCATCTTCATACCCTTGAAGATCGCGAAACGGAAGCGTTAGAAGAACGCGGATGAAGGAGTCGTACTCGCAGCGATTCAGATCGTGGTTGATTCTGATCTATGCGCCGAACAATGGCGCCTATGCGTTCAACACACATACAGCCCGGGAACATCTCCTCCTTCTTGATCCAGCAAGGGAAAAGGAGAAGTAGGGGAAGAACTCCGACAGCACGACGGCGTGGTGGTGGAGCTCGCACTTCTCCAGCAGGGCTTCGCCAAGCTCAACGGAGGAGGAGGGGTGTTGGAGAGGGGGAGGGCTGCGCCTTGGATGAGGTGCTGGTGCCCTCCCTCCCCGATCCCCTCTATTTATAGGGAAAAGGGGGAAGGGGGACGGCCCCTCTAGATGAGATCTACAGGGGAGGGGGCCAAGGGGAGGGGCTTGCCCCCCAAGCCAAGGGGTGCCCCCTTTAGGGTCCCCCCCCCAACCCTAGGCGCATGGGCCCTAGGGGGGATGGCGCCCAACCCACGTAGGGGCTGGTTCCCTTCCACATACAGCCCATAGGGCCCTCCGGTGCAGGTGGACCCTCCCGGCGGACCCCCGGAACCCCTTCGGTGGTCCCGGTACAATACCGGCAAACCCCTGAATACTTCCGGTGATCGTATGATGACTTCCCATATATAAATCTTCACCTCCGGACCATTCTGGAACTCCTCGTGACATCCGAGATCTCATCCGGGACTCCGAACAACATTCGGTAACCGCATACTAATTACCATAACAACTCTGGCGTCACCGAACCTTAAGTGTGTAGACCCTACGAGTTCGGGAACCATGTAGACATGACCGAGACATCTCTGTGGCCAATAACCAATAGCAGGATCTGGATACCCATGTTGTCTCCCACATATTCCACGATGATCTAATCAGATGAAGCACGATGTCGAGGATTCAATCAATCCCGTATACAATTCCCTTTGTCAATTGGTATGTTACTTTCCTAAGATTCGATCGTCGGTATCCCAATACCTCGTTCAATCTCGTTACCGGCAAGTCACTTTACTCGTTCCATAATGCATGATCCCGTGACTAACTGCTTAGACACATTGAGTTCATTATGATGATGCATTACCGAGTGGGCCCAGAGATACTTCTCCATCATACGAAGTGACAAATCCCAATCTCGATTTGTGCCAACCCAACAGACACTTTTGGAGATACCTGTAGTGTACCTTTATAGCCACCCAGTTATGTTGTGACGTTTGGCACACCCAAAGCATTCCTACAGTATCCGGGAGTTGCATAGTCTCATGGTCTAAGGAAAAGATACTTGACATTAGAAAAGCTTTAGTAGATGAACTACACGATCTTGTGCTATGCTTAGGATTGGGTCTTGTCCATCACATCATTCACATGTATTACGATTTCCGGATAACTCAATTATAGCATGAACAATAGACAATTATCATGAACAAGGAAATATATAATAATAACCATTTTATTATTGCCTCTAGGGCATATTTCCAACAGATTAGATCGTCGGTATTCCCATACCTCGTTCAATCTCATTACCAGCAAGTCTCTTTACTTGTTCTGTAATGCATGATCCCGTGACCAACTCCTTAGTCACATTGAGCTTGTTATGATGATGCATTACCGAGTGGGCCCAGAGATACCTCTTCATCACACAGAGTGACAAATCTCAGTCTCGATTCATGCCAACCCAACAGACACTTTCAGAGATACCTGTAGTGCACCTTTATAGTCACCCAGTTACGTTGTGACGTTTGATACACCCAAAGCACTCCTACGGTATCTGGGAGTTGCACAATCTCATGGTCTAAGGAAACAATACTTAACATTAGAAAAGCTCTAGCGAACGAACTACACAATCTTGTGCTATTCTTAGGATTGGGTCTTGTCCATCACATCATTCTCCTAATGATGTGACCCCGTTATCAACTACATCCAATGTCCATGGTCAGGAAACCACAACCATCTATTGATCAACGTGCTAGTCAAATAGAGGCTTACTAGGGACATATTCTGGTCTATGTATTCACACATGCATTACAGTTTCCGGTTAATACAATTATAGCATGAACAATAGACAATTATCATGAACAAGGAAATATAATAATAACCACTTTATTATTGCCTCTAGGGCATATTTCCAACAGTTGCCGAGGTTAGGGAAGAAGTCGTCGTTGAGAAAATCGTCGCTGCCAGCAGTCGCGCGAGTGTGCTCCCCAAAAACATGATCGCCCCTCTCCGGTACAAGATCATGAGAGGTGGGGTTCAAGAGGCCTATTGTCCCTTCTCATGATGCATGTAGGAAGGAGGGTGGAGAAGACCTGCGTGGCGGCACAATGTTTTGGAACGGCGTGAAACCATATGTTGTGATGGCGGCTAGGGTAGATGTCCTCCTATCTATATAGTGGCAGGCTAGGTAGGTCGTGGGAATAAACCCCACATCCAAGTCGGCAACAGCCTCACGATTCAAAAGAATTGGAAGCAACTGAGTATATAACGCATCCTTTAACTATTAATTAACGACTCATTAAATCTCCCGAGTAGCAAAAAATATATACAACATGCATAGCTTTTTCCTCGGCTCGGCTCATTCCTGAAACCCGACGCGGCGCGTCATGGCGAGGCGAGCGAGGTGGAGGAGCGCACATGTAGGTCTCCTCTTCTCATTCTCATACAAGTGCTAGAAGAGTTCGCCTTATAAAGTGGTGCAACTCCCACTCACCTACCAGTATGGGACTAAATATTAGTCCCATGATACGTCTCCAACGTATCTATAAATTCTTGTTGTTCCATACTGTTATAGTATCATTCTTAAATGTTTTATATTCATTTTATAGCAACTTTATATCATTTTTTAGGACTAACCAATTGACATAGTGCCCAGTGCCAGTTGCTATTTTTTGCTTGTGTTTTACTTCGCGGAATATCAGTACCAAACAAAGTCCAAATGCCACGAAACTTTTTGGAGATTCTTTTTGGAACAGAAGGAAACTTGGGAGCCAAGGAAGCACCAGGGGAGGCCCATGGGGCCCACCACCCACCTAGGCGCGCCTAGATGGGTGGTGAGGCCCATGGAGGTCTCCTCCACCGCCTCTCAGCTCTATAAATACTCAAATATTCTAGAAACCCTAGGAGAGCGATTGAAACACAATTCCAGCCGCCAAAGTTCCAGAACCATGAGATCAAATCTCGAGCCCTATTCCGTCACTCTGCCGGAGGGGAACACGGTCACGGAGGGGTTCATCATACGCATAGGTGCTCCTTCGATGATGCGTGAGTTGTTCACCATAGACCTACAGGTCCGTAGGTAGTACCTACATGGCTTCTCCTCTCTTTTTGTTTCTCAATATAATGTTCTCCTCGATGTTCTTAGAGATCTATTTGATGTAATGACTTTTTGCGGTGTGTTTGTTGGGATCCGATGAAGTGCGAGTTTATGATCAGATCTATCTATGAATATTATTTGAGTTTCTTTGATCTCTTATATGCATGATTGTTATAGCCTCATATTTCTTCTCCGAAACTTTGGTTTGGTTTGGGCAACTAGATTGATTTTTCTTGCAATGGGAAGATGTGTTTTGTGATGGGTCCGATCTTGCAGTGTCTTCACCCAGTGACAGAAGAGGTAGCAAGGCATGTATGAATTGTTGTTATTACGGATAAAAAGATGGGGTCTATTCCTACATGAACAGATCTTGTCTACATCATGCCATCGTTCTTATTGCATTACTCCGTTTCTCCATGAACTTAATACACTAGATGCATGCTGGATAGCGATCAATGTGTGGAGTAATAGTAATACATGCAGAATTGTTTTGGACTACTAATCTTGGACGTGATGCCTATATACATGATCATTGCCTTGGATATCATCATAATTATTTGCTCTTCTATCAATTGCCCAACAGTAATTTGTTTACCCAGTGTATGTGTAGCGACCAGACCTCAAACAGTCTGATCTCTGTGCTTTAGTGTCATCCCTGGATCAGTAATGCTGACACGCACAGTACATGAAGGATTTATAACAGAGTAGCAATCACACACTTAGTACATCGAATGTCTCAAAAGAGAACTTATTACAATAAATATGGCTCAAGGCCATCTAATAACGATAACAGCGGAAGGCTTGGAAGATAAGTGAGTCCATCAACTCCAACGGCATCACTGATTATAGAACCACGACCTAAAGGCACCTTACTCGTCGTCTAAAAAGTCTGCAACATGAACGTTGCAGCCCGAAAACGGGTCAGCACATGGAATATGTTGGCAATGTAACACATAGAGAGTAATGAAGGAATAAAGCTATACTACATGCATATATGGCCGGTGGAAAGCTTTATGGTTACTGTTTTTGCATAAAGCCAATTTTTCCCTACTGCAAAGGAATAAATTTTATTTAACTATCATAATGGTTGTTAAACATTGAGAATATGGACATCCTCTCAATCCCAATTAAGTATCATCATTAAAACCCAATGGTACTAATTAAAGTAACATGATGAGATTCACATGATAATCCAAGTACTAGATACTCAAGACGTCCATAACCGGGGACAAAGCTAACCATGATTAGTTTATACACTCTGCAGAGGTTTGCGCACTTCTCCCCACAAGACTCGATCTCCTCCGTTGGGATTATCGCACTACATGATGTTTGAGAAACAGATGACCGAGACATAGTCTTTCAGAAGTGCTAGCACTTTACGATCGGGTAGACAGTACCAACCTACATCCCCTACATCTGCTAGTCTACCACTATAAGAGTTCGCACGACTTAGTCAACTATGCTAGAGCCCATAGTAGCTTGTGGATGCACACGGAAGTTTCTAGTATGAATAATCTCATGATCCATTTGAGCCTAGGTTGCGGTCCATAAAGAAAAACAGGCAATCGCTGGAATACCCAGGTGCCTCAATCCACCCAGATGTGTGTTTAAGTTGCCACCTTAAATAATCCATTAATTTATCAATCTCACATCTGTCATGGATACACTCACGAATCCACGTCTACTAGCATAGCATGGCATAATAAGCAAACATAGAAGTAACTCCCAAGGGTTTGATAATAAAACAGGTAATAGGTACTATCTCATCTACTTCCCAAAACCCACAATTTAATTAGATCCTAATCATGCAATTGTTTGAGGATTGATCTAATGCATAAAACTGGGTATTAAAGGGATATGATCAAAGTGTTACTTGCCTTGCTGATGACCCGCGAAACCTAGAGATTCAAAGTAGCAAGCGGCGCACTCCGGGTACTCTATCGCAAACAAACAAGCATACAATAAGTACTAATCTAATGCACGGGTAAAACTCAAATAAGAAATCTAACCAGAAAGTTCAACTTAAGAACTCCGGTTTGCAAAAAGAATCAAATCGAACAAAACAACGAAAGTCAAATAGCGAAAGAAACAAACTTCGTTTACTAATCTGGATCTAAGTCAAATTTTACAGATTCAAAAACTTGTTTGAGTTGGTTAAACGGAAAGAGGATTTCGAGATGAAACTCCAGGCGCTTGAATCACCTGATTCCGATAAACGAGCGAAAAGATAAACCAAAACGAAAATCGGATCAGAAATCGCGATCAGAAATAATCGCGGAAAATCCGAGAAAAAGAAACGCTGACGAACAGATTAACGAACAAACATTCGTTATCTGAAACTAAACGGTGAACGTGTTCGTTAAAACGAACGAACGAGCGAATGCTCGCTAAAAAAAGAACTGACAAAACCGATCTAAAAAAAATAAACCTAGGGTTTCTAAAAAAAACGATCGGTTTTTCTTAGAAAACCGGGGTGGCGGGCGGCTACCTCGGCTAGGGCTCCGGCGAGGTCCGGCGGGGCTCCGGTGGCGGTGGGCGGTGTGGGGTGGCGGGGCGGAGGCTCCTGGCGGCGGGGGCCCAAGGCGGTGGGGCGGAAGTGGCTTGCGGCGGCGGCGCAAGGCGGCGGGGCGGAAGTGGCTTGCGGCGGCGGCGCAAGGCGGCGAGGCGGCGATGGCTTGCGGCGGCGGCAGCTCCGACTGTGGGGCTCCAGGGGGGCCCGGGTCGGTTTATAAAGGGGGGGCCGCGGTGGCTTGCGGGAGGGGCTGAGGCGGAGTGGCTCTCCCGGACTCGGCGGCGGCTGCGATCGGGACTCCGGTTCCGATCCGGATGCGGGAGGCGGCGGCGGCTGGGCCGGCTCGGCTGGGCCTTCGGCCCAGTCGGGCGCGCGGGAGTTTTTTGTAAAAAAATCCCGCCGAACTAAGAAAAATCCTAGAAAAATAAATAAAAATCTAAAAATACCAAAACAAATTTTCGTCGTCTAAATAAAATATTTAGAACTGGATGAACATTTTCTTGGCCCTAAAATGCAGTTTTAAAACGTGCAATTTTTCCTAAATTCAAATAAAATAGCGAGAAAAACCGAAATAAAATCTTACTTGATTTTTTTATTAAACCTTCAATATTTCTTTATTTTGGGAAAGTCATTTTATTTCCTCTCTCATATTTTTATTATAGAAATAATTGAAGATAAAATAAATAAATCAATGATCCTGTTTTCAAAAATTGGGAAAACTCAAATATGAAAATAACGAAATCCCCAACTCTCTCCGTGGGTCCTTGAGTTGCGTAGAATTTCGGGATCAGGCCAAAAGCAAATAAAATATGATATGCAGTGCTGACCTAATGTATAACATTCCAAATTGAAAATTTGGGATGTTGGAGTATGCTATTTCTTGAGAAAAGCCACTAGTGAAATCTACGGCCCCCGGGTCTATCTTTTATCATATTGTTTTTAGATCTATTATTCCAAAAATCCAAAAATACCTTGCTGCACTTTTTGTTTACTTATTTTATTTTGTGTTCTTGCCAGATCTACTTATCCAATCTTATACAATTTAATCTATCTTTTTACCGTGGAGGGATTGACAACCCCTCTTAGTCATTGGGTTGCAAGTATTTGTTCTTTCTGTACAGGTACCGTTTACATAGTGTTGCTTGGTTCTCCTACTGGATTGATAACCTTGGTTTCATACTGAGGAAAATACTTGTCGTAGCTGTGCTGTATCATCCCTTCCTCTCCGGGAAAGACCGACGCGGATTCAAGCAACATCAAAGGAATTTCTGGCGCCGTTGCCGGGGAGACATCATCAACATCTTTCAGGTACCCAATCACAAATCTCATCTCCTAGCAATTTACGTTATTTGCCATTTGCCTCTCATTTTCATCTCCCCCACTTCAAAAATTTGCCTTTTATTTGCCTTCTTTTTTGTTCGCCTTTTTCTTGTCAGATCTATTGTTTTTTTTCAATCTTGTTTGCGTACTCACGATGTCTCAAGAAAATACCAAATTGTGTTATTTTTCCAATACTAATAATAATAATTTTATTAGTACTCCGATTGCTCCTCCCGCACTAGTGCGGAGTCTTGTGATATTAATGCCGCTTTGTTGAATGTTGTTACGAAAGACCAATTTTCCGGTACTCCTATTGAGGATGACGCGTCCCATCTAAACACATTCACAGAATTGTGTGATATGCAAAAGAAAAAAGATGTGGACAATAATATTTTGAAGTTGAAATTATTTCCTTTCTCGTTGAGGGATCGTGCAAAAAAATGGTTTTATTATTTGCCTCGCAATAGTATCGATTCTTGGGATAGTTGCAAAGATGCTTTAATTACTAAGTATTTTCCGCCCGTGAAAATTATTTTCCTTAAAACTCAAATCATGAATTTTAAGCAACCTAAGCACGAACATGTTGGAAAATCTTGGTAAAGAATGAAATTAACGCTAAGAAATTGTCCTACTCATGGTTCAAATCTTTGAATGATTATACAAAAAAATTATGCAGGATTGAATTTTGTTTCTAGAAATCGTTTAGATTCTACCGCGGGTGGTACTTTGATGGAGATTACTTTGGGTGAAGGTACTAAATTTCTAGATAATATTATGGCAAATTATTCACAATGGCATACCAAAATAGCACCTACTAGTAAAAAAGTTAATTCGGTTGAAGAAATTAGTACTTTGAGTAGAAAAGTTGATGCTCTTATGAAATTGGTTGCTTGTAAAAATCCTCCTATTTATGTTAATAATGTGCCTTTGTCTACTTTGATTGAGTAAAAATAGTGATCCCATATATGTGAATTTTGTCTCACGAACCAATTTTAATAACAATGCTTATAGAGGTAATTTTAATCCTAGGCCTTTTCCTGGAAATTCGTCTAATAATTATGACAATTCCTATGGCAATTCTTATTACAATAATAATAGGAACCCCTCTGATCTTGAGAGTAATATTAAAGAATTTATCAATGCTCAAAAAGTTTTCAATACTGTGATAGAAGAAAAAATGAATAAGATTGATGATATGTCTAGAAGCATTGATAGAATTTCCCATGATCTAGAAAATCTCAAGATTAAAAATTTTCCACCTAAGGTTGATGTCAAGGAATCGATTAAAGCTTTATATGTTTCTATGGACGAAAGTAAGAAAAGAACCGCTATGCTTAGAGCTAAAAGAGAATTCGAAAGAGTGTTTTCTACCGATTGCTTTCATAATAATGATGAAGATCTCAAAATGATTGGTGTTTCTTCTATTGATTCCAAATTTAGTTATATTAAACTTGATGAATAGAAGACTGAAGAAGAGTTAACTTTAGCTAGAGGGCGTCCTCATAATTTGGAGGGTGAAAATCTTGTTGAAAAAATTGATAAAAGTGGGTTTGGAGAGGTCAAACCTTTAACTAGTGATGTGCCCACACTTTTGGATTACAAATACTTTAATTATGATAGTTGCTATTTGATTGAATGCATTTATTTGTTGCAATCCATGATAAATTCACCCAATGCCTATGAACAAAATAAAGCTTTTACTAAACATATTGTAGAAGTGATGATGAAAGCTTTAGAAGAAAAGTTGGAATTAGAGATTTCAATTCCTAGAAAATTATATGATGAATGGGAACCTACCATTAAAGTAAAGATTAAAAATTATGAGTGATTTGCTTTATGTGATTTGGATGCTAGTGTTTCCACAATTCTGAAATCTCTATGTGATGTGCTTGGTCTCACCAATATTGAAGAGTGTTCTCTTAATTTGCACTTTGTGGATTCTACTATTAAAAAGCCTTTTGGAAGAATTAATGATGTTCTTATTCTTGCTAATAGGAACAATGTGTCCATAGATTTTATTGTTCTTGATATTGATTGCAATCTATCTTGCCTCCTTTTAATAGAGAACAAAGCATTAACACATGGGAATACATGAACTCCTCAACCTACGGTCATCACCGGGAGTGGTCCCAACTATTGTCACTCCGAGGTTGCCGAATCATAACACGTAGTAGGTGACTGTAACTTGCAAGATTAGATATAGAACATGGATATAATGATGATAACATAAACGGTTCAGATCTGAAATCATGGCACCTTGATGCGTCCATTTTGCATCATGTTTTCTTACTGTTATTTATAATGTTTTTATCCATAATAATGCTTTTTGGAGTAATTCTAATGCCTTTTCTTGCAAGGAACACACCAAGAGGGAGAATTCCGGCAGCTGGAAATCTGGACGTGGAAAAGCTGCGTCAGGCCACCTATTCTGCACAACTCCAAATGAGCTGAAACTTTATGGAGATTTTGTATGGATTATTTAAGAAATACTGGAGCCAATAAACACCAGAGGGGGCCACCAGGTGGGCACAACCCACCTGGACGTGCCAGGCCCCCGGGCGCGCCCTGGTGGGTTGTGGCCTCCTCGGCCCACCTCCGGTGCCCATCTTCTAGTATATAAGTGGTTTTGACCTAGAAAAAATAAGAGGAGGACTTTCGGGATGAAGCGCCACCTCCTCGAGGCGGAACTTGGGCAGGAGCACTTTTGCCCTCCGGCGGAGCGATTTCGCCGGGGGAACTTCCCTCCCGGAGGGGGAAATCATCGTCATCATCATCACCAACAACTCTCCTACTTGGGCAGGGCAATCTTCATCAACATCTTGAACAACACCATCTCCTCTCAAACCCTAGTTCATCTCTTGTGTTCAATCTTATTGCCGGAACTATAGATTGGTACTTGTGGGTGACTAGTAGTGTTGATTACATCTTGTAGTTGATTAGTATATGTTTTATTTGGTGGAAGATTATATGTTCATATCCATTATGCTATTTAATACTCCTCTGATCATGAACATGTTTATCATTTGTGAGTACTCACTTTTGTTCTTGAGGCCACGGGAGAAATCACGTTGCAAGTAATCATGTGAACTTGATATGTGTTTGATATTTTGATAGTATGTATGTTGTTATTCCCTTAGTGGTGTCATGTGAACGTCGACTACATGACACTTCACCATATTTGGGCCTAAGGGAATTCATTGTGGAGTAGCAGTTAGATGGTGGGTTGCGAGAGTGACAGAAGCTTAAACCCTAGTTTATGTGCTATTTCATAAGGGGCCGATTGGATCCAAAAGTTTAATGCTATGGTTTTAATTTATTCTTAATACTTTTCTCGTAGTGAGCATGAACATGGGTTTGAGCAACAGGATGATTTTTTCTGGAGGAAGACAAAGTGGATGGGTGCTGGAATAAGTGAGGGAGACCCACGTGGGATCCATAAGGCATGGGGTGAGCCCAGGGGGTAGGGCGTGCCCTCCACCCTTGTGGTCCACTTGTGCAGCCCCCTGGTGCATTCTCAGTGCCAGAAATTCTAAAATATTCTATAAAAATCATACTAAATTTTCAGGGCATTTGGAGAACTTTATTTTCGGGACATTTTTTATTATACGGATAATTCAGAAAACAGATAAATAATACTATCATTGCTTTATTTATTCTAAATAACAGAAGGTAAAAAGTGGGTACAGAAAGTTGTGCTTTCTAAATTCATCCATCTTATGCCCATCAAAAGTAAATCCATTAACAAGGTTGATCAAGTCTTATTAACAAACTTCTCCGAATGACATGAAACCAGAGAATTTTTGGATAACACTAGGTTACCTCAATGGGGATATGCATGTCCCCAACAATAAGAATATCATATTTCTTTTTGGCACTAGGAAGAGGGAATTCAAAACCTCCAATAGTAATAGTTGAAAATTTTCCAATAGAATTTATACTATGAACTTGAGGTTGTTTCTTCAGAAAGTGTACCATATGCTCATTACCATTAACATGAAAAGTGGCATTGCCCTTGTTGCAATCAATAACAGCCCCTGGAATACTTAAAAAGGGTCTACCAAGGATGACCGACATATTCACGTCCTCGGGAATATCAAGAATAACAAAGTCCGTTATGGTAGTAACGTTCGCAACCACAACAGGCACATCCTCACAAATACCGATGGGTATAGCAGTTGATTTATGAGCCATTTGTAAAGAGATTTCAGTAGGTGTCAACTTATTCAATTCAAATCTACGATACAAAGAGAAAGGCATAACACTAACACCAGCTCCCAAATCACATAAAGCAGTTTTAACATAGTTTCTTTTAATGGAGCATGGTATAGTTGGTATTCCTGGATCTCCTAGTTTCTTTGGTATTCCACCCTTAAAAGTATAATTAGCAAGCATGGTGGAAATTTCCACTTCTTGTATCTTTCTTTTATTTGTAACAATATCTTTCATATACTTGGCATAAGGAGACATTTTCAAACTATCGGTCAAACGCATACGCAAAAGTATAGGTCTAAGCATTTCAACAAAGCGCTCAAAATCCTCATCATCCTTTTCTTGGATGGTTTAGGAGTAAAGGGCATGTGTTTCTGAACCCATGGTTCTCTTTCTTTACCATGCTTCCTACCAACGAAGTCTCTCTTATCATAACGTTGATTCTTAGATTGTGGATTAGCAAGATCAACAATAAGTTGAATCTCCACATCATTATCATTACTAGGTTGAGCATAAACATGAACATTATCAATAACATTATCACTAGGTTCATGCTCATTACCAGATTGTGTCTCAGCATCAGAAATAGAAATATCATTGGGATTCTCGGGTGTGTCTATAACAGGTTCACTAGAAGCATGCAAAGTCCTATCATTTTTCCTCTTCTTTTTATTAGAAGGACTAGGTGCATCACTACTAATTCTCTGAGAATCTTGCTCAATTATCTTAGGATGTCCCTCAGAATACAAAGGTTCCCGAGTCATTTTACCACCTCTAGTCATAACTCTAACAACATAATCATTGCTCTCACTATTCATCTAATTGTGCAAATCATCTTGTGCCTTAAGTACTTGTTCTACTTGAGTTTTTACCATAGAAGCATGTTTATTGATAAGCTTAAGATCATTAAGAGTTCTACACATATAATCACCCAAGCGTTCAAGCATATAAGCATTACGTTTCAATTGTCCACTAACATAAGCATTGAAGTTTTCTTGTTTGACAATGAAGTTATCAAATTCATCCAAGCATTGACTAGCAGACTTACTATAAGGAATGTCGCCTTCATCAATCTATAGAGATAATTTACCTCTACTACCTGTGTCGGAATATTAAGACCATGTATCTCTTCAATAGGAGGTAAATTCTTAACATCTTCAGCTTTAATACCTTTTTCTTTCATAGATTTCTTTGCCTCTTGCATATCTTTAGGACTAAAAAATAGAATACCTCTTTTCTTTGTAGTTGGCTTAGGAGGTGGTCGGGAAGAGTCCAATCATTAGCATTACTCAATATATTATTCAATTGTTTCTTAGCTTGCTCAACAGTCCATTCCCTGAAAACACAACCAGCACAACTATCTAGGTGGTCCCTAGAAGCATAGGTTAGTCCATTATAAAAGATATCAAGTATTTCATTTTTCTTGAGAGGATGATCAGGCAAAGAATTAAGTAATTGGAGAAGCCTCCCCAAGCTTGTGGGAGACTCTCTTCTTCAATTTTCACAAAGTTAAATATTTCCTGTAAAGCAGCTTGTTTCTTATGAGCGGGAAAATATTTTTCAAAGAAGTAATATATCATATCCTGGGGACTACGCACACAACCAGGAGCAAGAGAATTAAACCATATCTTAGTATCACCCTTTAATGAGAAAGGAAACTATTTAAGAATATAGTAATAGCGATTTTTTACCTTATGAGCAAATAGGGTGGCTATATCATTCAACTTAGTAAGATGTCCCACAACAGTTTCAAATTCATAACCATGGAAAGGATCAGGTTCAACCAAAGTAATTAACTCAGGATCGATAGAGAATTCATAATCTTTATCAGTAACAAAGATAGGTGAAGTAGCAAACTTAGGATCATATTGCATTCTAGCATTCAAAGATTTTTCTTTCAGCTTAGCTAACAATTTCTTAAGATCATCTCTATCATTGCAAGCAAAAAGTCTCTAGCAATTTCTTCAACCACAATATAACCCTCGGGTACCTTAGGCAATTCATATCTAGGAGGAGAATCATAATCTTCAGTTTTAATAAATAATATCGTTAGTTTTAGTAATTTCATTCTCTCTAGCCCTAGCAAGTTGTTCATTAAGAAATTCACCTAGTGGCACAATATTATCAAGCAAAGAAGTAGTATCATTATAAGCATCATGCATAGCAGAAGTGGCATCATTAATAACATGCGACATATCGGAATCAATAGCAGGTGTAGGTGTCACAAGTTTACTTAAAACAGAAGGTGAATCAAGTGCAGAGCTAGCAGATGGCAGTTCCTTACCTCCCCTCGTAGTAGAGGGATAGATCTTGGTTCTAGTATCTTTCAAATTCCTCATGGTGATCAACGGATATAAATACCAAGTGACTCGGAGAATAGAGCTATGCTATCACAGCCTGATTTTTTGCCCTTTCTTTTTCTTTTGATTTTCTGAGGTTTTTGCCTGATTTTTTGCCCTTTCTTTCTTCATCATATCCTTCCCTAGACCTTTCCATTTTCATCCTAGCCCAAATCCCAAAAATCTTTTCTTTGGGAATATTCTTTTTTCTGTTAAAGGAATTATCTTTTTGCCCTAGGTTGTGAAGCAACCTACATTTACCTCACTCCTAAAATTTCCAAATAATTATCATAATTTTTTTGGGTCATATATTCCTTAAATATGGACAAATATTTCATTTGCCATGTCTATCATCATGCTCAAATAATTCATTTCCTATTCTGTCCTAAATGGCACATTGTGAAGCAAGTGCTATTATCGTTTGCCCAATGGACCTTAAACCCCTTGGACATCTTTTCCTGTCCATATTATTGCTACATGCCAAAATTCAACCTCATTTGCCTAGTAATTATTTATTTATGGTTTTCCAAAGTTTTTGTCCAAACAGAAACTTTGTGAAGGAGGTACAAGCTAGGCATATCCAAATCAGTTGCAATTTTGCATGGTCCTTCATATCATCATATCATAGCCCTCCACCAAATTTGAGCTCATATCATGCATCCCTGTGAGCTCATCTTCAATTATTTGATTCTTTCCAAATTTTCATTTTGTGAAGCAAGTATATGTTATATTGCTTCAATTAAGCTGAACATTTTCTTGGACCTTCTCCTACCCATATAACCTATCTCCACCAAATTTGGGAATATTTAATCAAGCCAATATTCTTATAGAATTTTTGCAAGTTTCTGACCAAAGAGGATGTGTGTGAAGCAAGTACCATTTTGGTTTATCCAATTGGTATGAAACTTTTACAGCATCTTCCTTTCATGCAAAATTTCAGCCCAAGTGGATGCACTATGTGAGTGCTATTTCTATGTCTACATTTGTGGACAGTGTGGCACTTTCTACATCAGCTACTAGCTAAACCCCTCCCCTTGTGATGAAACCCTGCCATCTTACTCGCCTTAGTGAGTGATCAACCCCAGTCAAACCTCAGTCTAACCCTCCTGACAAATCTTCTGAAGAAGGTATCAAACACCTTATTGTTCAGCTGGTTTGGAGCCTTCTGTTTTTCTCTTCTTTGCCCCTGGACCGTGTTGTTGCTTCCTTTGGACTGAGGGCACCAAGGACTTTCTGCTAGACACCAATTTGGGCGCAAGTGAGCATTGAATGCCCAGGGTCACGCGGTGACCACTGCCCTGGCATGCCATGGCCGTGAGCTGGGTAGCATTTTGCTCGGGCCCCTCCTCCTCCCGTAGCCTTCGCGCGCGTGACCATGTCCAACGTCTTCATCTCATCGTCGCAGTTCCCCAGGACCCCTCTCCCCCCCCCCCCCGTCCGTTTCCTCACCGACACTCGCCGCCGAACGCCCACGGGAGCATAGTGCGTTGACCGTCGTTTTCCTCCTCGTCCCTTCCTCCCCGTGCTCTCTTGGCTCCCTCTGCCCCGTGAGCTCGTCCCCTGCTCCCCTCTGTCGTCTACCTTCGAGCCCATGCACAAGCACACGCGTCTGCAACGCCGGCCACACATCTGCGGCGACGCCATCTCGGCCATGCCATCGCACGGCTATATATAGCCCCTCCCCGTGTCTCCCGAGCACTCTGATGTCTACTACACAACCTTCTTCTTGTAGACGTTGTTGGGCCTCCAGGTGCAGAGCTTTGTAGGACAGTAGCAAATTTCCCTCAAGTGGATGACCTAAGGTTTATCAATCCGTAGGAGGCGTAGGATAAAGATGGTCTCTCTCAAGCAACCCTGCAACCAAATAACAAAGAGTCTCTTGTGTCCCCAACACACCCAATACAATGGTAAATTGTATAGGTGCACTAGTTCGGCGAAGAGATGGTGATACAAGTGCAATATGGATAGTAGATAATAGTTTTCGTAATCTGAAAATATAAAAACAGCAAGGTAACTAGTGGTAAAAGTGAGCACAAACGGTATTGCAATGATAGTAAACAAGGCCTAGGGTTCATACTTTCGCTAGTGTAAGTTCCCTCAACAATACTAACATAATTGGATCACATAACTATCCCTCAACATGCAACAAAGAGTCACTCCAAAGTCACTAATAGCGGAGAACGAACGAAGAGATTATGGTAGGGTACGAAACCACCTCAAAGTTATTCTTTCCAATCAATCTGGTGGGCTATTCCTATAAGTGTCACAAACAGCCCTAGAGTTCGTACTAGAAGAACACCTTAAGACACAAATCAACCAAAGCCCTAATGTCACCTAGATACTCTATTGTCACCTCAAGTATCCGTGGGCATGATTATATGATATGCATCACACAATCTCAATTCATCTATTCAACCAACACATAGAACCTCAAAAAGTTCCCCAAAGTTTCTACCGGAGAATCATGATGAAAACATGTGCCAACCCCTATGCATAGGTTCCCAATGTCACGAAACCCGCAAGTTGGTCACCAAAACATACAACAAGTGGCACGTGGTATCCCATTGTCACCACAGATATCCACGGCAAGACATACATCAAGTGTTCTCAGTCTTTATAAACTCAATCCGATAAGATTACTTCAAAGGGGAAACTCAATTCATTACAAGAGAGAAAAGGGGGAAAGAAATATCATAGGATCCAAATATAATAGCAAAGCTCGCGATACATCAAGATCGTATCAACTCAAGAACACGAGAGAGAGAGATCAAACACATAGCTACTGGTACATACCCTCAGCCCCGAGGGAGAACTACTCCCTCCTCGTCATGGAGAGCACCGGGATGATGAAGATGGCCACCGGTGAGGGTTGCCCCCTCCGGCAGGGTGCCGGAACAGGGTCCCGATTGGTTTTTGGTGGCTACGGAAGCTTCTGGCGGCGAAACTCCCGATCTATTATGCGTTCTGGAAGTTTTAGGGTACGTGGATATATATGGGTGTAGGGAGGACGTCAGAGGAGCCACGGGGGCCCCATGAGGCAGGGGGGCATGCCCCCCACCCTCGTGAGCACCTCGTGTCTCCCCTGACGTGGGGTCCAAGTCCATCAGGTGTGTTTCCTTCCAAAAATAACTTATCTAGTTGATTTCGTTCCGTTTCGACTCCGTCTGATATTCCTTTTCTTCAAAACACTGAAATAGGCATAAAACAACAAATCTGGGTTGGGCCTCCGGTTAATAGGTTAGTACCAAAAGTAATATAAAAGTGGATAATAAAGCCCAATATTGCCCAAAACAGTAGATAATATATCATGGAGCAATCAAAAATTATAGATGCGTTGGAGACGTATCACACTCCAACAGCCTCGCCTCACTCCCTCAGTCCTCCCTGACCCCTCCCTTGAGCTCCAAGAGCTCCCGAGCCCTCCAATGGCCGCCATGGCCGACGTCTCTACCCTCCACGATTCCGGCAATGGCGAGCCACTCCCTCTCTCCTTCCACCACGAGATCCATCCACCATCTTTCCAGAGCCTTCCCCGCCCTCCTCCTCTTCCTCCGGTGGCCTCTCGCCGTGTTTCCCATCGCCGACCGAAGCCGCCATCCACCATGGTCGCACACCTGCTCGTCTCCGCGTTCTCCGGTGAGCGGGCTGCCCCCAGTCAGGTGCACCTCTCCACGCAGCGCATTTTGGTGGCCGGGGCGTTGCCTGAGTCGACCCGAGCCGGCCGGACGAGCGCCGGCGCCATGCTCCTCCCTCTGCCTCCGTCGGGCGCGGGAGAGATGAAGGAGAAGACCCCTGCCGGTGAGCCCCACCAGCCCACGGGCCCCGCCAGTCAGCCTCTCCAAGCGTTGACCCCACCCAGTCCACGTGGATAAGTAGCGGGCCCCGCCTATAAGTCCTCGCGTTGACCTGAGCTGCTGAGGTCGATAAGTGAAAGCGTATGCTTGCGAATACGTTTTCCTCCCCCGAAAGCACATTTCCTTTCTTATTCAGCCTGGAATACGTTTTCCGTCCAGTGAAAGCATATTCCTCTAATTGCGCTTCCCGTTTTTCTGTTCAGGCCCTATTTGAGAATATTTTATTTACAGATGGGTCCCTGGGAGAAAAACAACTATATCTTTTCAACCACAACTCCAATTGAGGTGATTCCAAATCCCATTTCTTTGTCTCGTCGAGCCCGTTCTATTGGTCACACTTTCACCATGTGTCATCATTCTGACCATTATGCCATTTGTAACACCCACGATGCGGCTATATCTCCCACGTGTCGGAGCACGACTTAGAGGCATAACTGCATTGTAGGCAATGTCGCAAGAGGGGTAATATTTACACATCCCATGTACTGAATAAGAAAAGAGGCACATAGTTGGCTTACAATCGCCACTTCAAAACAATACATAAATATAGCATTACAATCATCTAGATACAATCAAGGTCCGACTACGGAACCAAAATGACGACAACCCCAAATGCATAAGATCCCCAATCGCCCCAACTGGGCCCCACTACTGATCGTCTGGAAAGGAAACGTAGTATCGTCCTGAGTCCTCATCGAACTCCCACTTGAGCTCAGTCGTATATCCTGGAACGGTATCATCGGTCCATGCATCTGGTTTTGAAAGTAATTTGTGAGTCACGGGGACTCAGCAATCTCACACCCTCGCGATCAAGACTATTGAAGCTTATAGGTAGGGAAAAGGTATGCGGTGGAGCTGCGGCAAGCACTAGCATATATGGTGGCTAAACATACGAAAATGAGAGCGAGAATAGAAGGCAATGCACGGTCGAGAATCAATGATCAAGAAGTGCTAGAACAACCTACATTCAAGCATAACCCGAGACTGTGTTCTCATCCCAGACTCCGCAGAAAAGAGACCATCACGGCTACACACGCTATTGATTCATTTTAATTAAGTTTAGTTTCAGGTTTTCTACAATCGGACATTAACAAATTCCCATCTGCCCATAACCACGGGCACGGCTTTCGAAAGTTCAAATCCCTGCAGGTGTGTCCCAACTTAGCCCATCACAAGCTCTCACGGTCAACGAAGGATATTCCTTCTCCTAGGACGACCCGATCAGACTCGGAATCCCGGTTACAAGACATCTCGACAATGGTAAAACTAAACCAGCAAAGCCGCCCGAATGTGCTGACAAATCCCGATAGGAGCTGCACATATCTTGTTCTTAGGGCACACCGGATGGGCAAGACGTCGGGTAGGCATAGACCCTGGTTGCCCAGGGGGCGCCGGACATTGCCCAGTTTGGACCAACACTTAGAGAAGCACTGGCCTGGGGGTTAAAATAAAAGATGACCCTTGAGTCCGCGGAACCCAAGGGAAAAAGGCTAGGTGGCAAATGGTAAAACCAAAGTTGGGCCTTGCTGGAGGAGTTTTATTCAAGGCGAACTGTCAAGGGGTTCCCATTATAACCCAACCATGTAAGGAACGCAAAATCAAGGAACATAACACCGGTATGACGGAAACTAGGGCGGCAAGAGTGGATCAAAACACCAGGCATAAGGCCGAGCCTTCCACCCTTTACCAAGTATATAGATGCATTAAAGTAGACAAGATATAATAGTGATATCCCAACAATAAACATGTTCCAACAAGGAACAAACCCCAATCTTCACCTGCAACTAGCAACGCTATAAGAGGGGCTGAGCAAAGCGGTAACATAGCCAAACGACGGTTTGCTGGGACAAGGTGGGTTAGAGGTTTGACATGGCAATATGGGAGGCATGATAAAGCAAGTGGTAGGTATCGTAGCATAGGCCTAGCAATAGAGCGAGCAACTAGCAAGCAAAGATAGAAGCGATTTCGAGGGTATGGTCATCTTGCCTGCAAAATTCTCCGAGTTGACGTAAGCTTGATCCTCGTAAACGTTCTCAACGGGTTCCTCGATCACGTACTCAATCCGATAAGATTACTTCAAAGGGGAAACTCAATTCATTACAAGAGAGAAGAGGGGGAAAGAAACATCATAGGATCCAAATATAATAGCAAAGCTCACGATACATCAAGATAGTATCATCTCAAGAACACGAGAGAGAGAGAGAGATCAAACACATAGCTACTGGTACATACCCTCAGCCTCGAAGGAGAACTACTCCCTCCTCATCATGGAGAGCACCGGGATGATGAAGATGGCCACCGGTGAGCGTTGCCCCCTCCGGCAGGGTGCCGGAACAGGGTCCTGATTGGTTTTTGGTGGCTACGGAGGCTTCTGGCGGCGGAACTCCCGATCTATTATGCGTTCTGGAAGTTTTAGGGTACGTGGATATATATATGGGTGCAGGGAGGACGTCAGAGGAGCCACGGGGGCCCCACGAGGCAGGGGGCGCGCCCTAGGGGGGTGCCCCCCACCCTCGTGAGCACCTCGTGTCTCCCCTGACGTGGGGTCCAAGTCCATCAGGTGTGTTTCCTTCCAAAAATAACTTCTCCAGTTGATTTTGTTCTGTTTCGACTCCGTCTGATAGTCCTTTTCTTCAAAACACTGAAATAGGCATAAAACAACAAATCTGGGCTGGGCCTCCGGTTAGTAGGTTAGTCCCAAAACTAATATAAAAGTGGATAATAAAGCCCAATATTGCCCAAAATAGTAGATAATATAGCATGGAGCAATAAAAAATTATAGATACGTTGGAGATGTATCAAGCATCCCCAAGCTTAATTCCTACTCGTCCTCGAGTAGGTAAATGATAAAGAAGAATTTTTGATGCGAAGTGCTACTTGGCATAATTTCAATGTAATTCTTCTTAATTGTGGCATGAATATTCAGATCCATAAGATTCAAGACAAAAGTTCATATTGACATAAAAATGATAATACTTCAAGCATACTAACAAAGCAATTATGTCTTCTCAAAATAACATGGCCAAAGAAAGTTATCCCTACAAAATCATATAGTCTGGCTATGCTCCATCTTCACCAGACAACATATTTAAATCATGCACAGCCCCGATGACAAGCCAAGCAATTGTTTCATACTTTTGATGTTCTCAAACTTTTTCAATCTTCACGCAATACATGAGTGTGGGCCATGGACATAGCACTATAGGTGGAATAGAATGGTGGTTGTGGAGAAGACAAAAAGAAGAAGATACTCTCACATCAACTAGGCGTATCAACGGGCTATGGAGATGCCCATCAATAGATATCAATGTGAGTGAGTAGGGATTGCCATGCAACGGATGCACTAGAGCTATAAGTCTATGAAATCTCAACAAAAGAAACTAGTGGGTGTGCATCAAACTCCCTTGCTCACGAAGACCTAGGGCATTTTGAGGAAGCCCATCATTGGAATATACAAGCCAAGTTCTATAATGAAAGATTCCCACTAGTATATGAAAGTGATAACTCAAGAGACTCTCTATATGAAGAACATGGTGCTACTTTGAAGCACAAGTGTGGTAAAAGGATAGTAGCATTGTCCCTTTTATTTTTTAAATTTTTTTATTTGGCCTTTCCTTTTTTTGGCCTTTCCTTTTTTTATTTGGCCTTTCTCTTTTTTTGGGACAATGCTCTATTGAATGATGATCATCACACTTCTATTTATTTACAACTCAATGATACAACTCGATACTAGAACAAAGTATGACTCTATATGAATGCCTCTGGCGGTGTGCCGGGATATGCAATGAATCAAGAGTGACATGTATGAAAGAATTATGAACGGTGGCTTTGCCACAAATACAATGTCAACTACATGATCATGCTAAGCAATATGACAATGATGAAATGTGTCATAATAAACGTAACGGTGGAAAGTTGCATGGCAATATATCTCAGAATGGCTATGGAAATGCCATAATAGGTAGGTATTGTGGCTGTTTTGAGGAAGGTATATGGTGGGTTTATGGTACCGACGAAAGTTGCGCGGTACTAGAGAGGCTAGCAATGGTGGAAGGGTGAGAGTGCGTATAATCCATGGACTCAACATTAGTCATAAAGAACTCACATACTTATTGCAAAAATCTATTAGTTATTGAAGCAAAGTATTACGCGCATGCTCCTAGGGGTATAGATTGGTAGGAAAAGACCATCGCTCGTCCCCGACCGCCACTCATAAGGAAGACAATCAATAAATAAATCATGCTCCGACTTTGTCACATAACGGTTCACCATACGTGCATGCTACGGGAATCACAAACTTCAACACAAGTATTTCTAAAATTCATAACCACTCAACTAGCATGACTCTAATATCACCATCTCCATATCTCAAAACAATTATCAAGTATCAAACTTCTCATACTATTCAACACACTCATAAGAGAATTTTATTATTCTTGAATACCTAGCATATTAGGATTTTAAGCAAATTACCATGCTATTTAAGACTCTCAAAATAATCTAAGGGAAGCATGAGAGATCAATAGTTTCTATAAAACAAATCCACCACCGTGCTCTAAAAGGTATAAGTGAAGCACTAGAGCAAATGACAAACTACTCCGAAAGATATAAGTGAAGATCAATGAGTAGTCGAATAATTATGCAACTATGTGAAGACTCTCTAACATTAAATAATTTCAGATCTTAGTATTCTATTCAAACAGAAAGCAAAGCAAAATAAAATGACATTCTAAGAATAGCAAACATTGTGTGAAGAAGCAAACACATAGGATCAACCGATACTAACCGATAATTGTTGAATAAGAAAGGTGGGATGCCAACCGGGGCATCCCCAAGCTTAGACGCTTGAGGCTTCTTGAAATATTATCTTGGTATGCCTTGGGCATCCCCAAGCTTGAGCTTTTGTGTCTCCTTAATTCCTCTCATATCACGGTCTCCCTAAATCTCAAAAGCTTCATCCACACAAAACTCAACAAGGACTCGTGAGATAAGTTAGTATAAACCATTGCAAAAACCTTATCATACTCTACTGTAGCAAATCACTAAAATTATTATTCAACATTGCATACTAAATGCCTCTGCATATTTAATAGTCCTATCCTCAAATAGAATCATTAAATAAGCAAACATATGCAAACAATGCAAACATGACAGCAATCTGCCTAAACAGGATAGTCTGTAAAGAATGCTGCAACATCCATACTTCCCTAGCTCCAAAAATTATGAAAGAAAATTACCACTGTAGTAAATTTATCAGATCTTAATGTTCAAAAGGTTTCAACATTTTATCACATTCTGACTTTTCTAGGGAATTATTGCAACAGCGGTAAACTTTCTGTTTTCAAACAGCAACATGTATACTTGTAACATAGGCATAGTAAAGGCTATCAATGCCACTTTTATTGAAATAAAAGATGCAAAACATTGTTCTAAATAACATAAAGATAATCCTAGCAAAATAAATTGACGCTCCAAGCAAAACACATATCATGTGGCGAATACAAATATAGCTCCAAGTAAAGTTACCGATGAATGAAGACGAAAGAGGGGATGCCTTCCGGGGCATCCCCAAGCTTAGGCCCTTGATTGTCCTTGAATATTACCTTGGGGTGCCTTGGGCATCCCCAAGCTTAGGCTCTTGCCACTCCTTATTCCATAGTTCATCGAATCCTTACCCAAAACTTGAAAACTTCACAACACAAAACTTAACAGAAAACTCGTAAGCTCCGTTTGTATAAGAAAGTAAATCACCACTTCAAGGTACTGTAATGAACTCATTTTTTATTTATATTGGTGTTAAACCTAGTTTATTCCAACTTATCTATGGTTCATACCCTCCGATACTACTCATAGATTCATCAAAATAAGCAAACAACACACGAAAAACAGAATCTGTCAAAAACAGAACAGTCTGTAGTAATCTGGATCAAACGTATACTTCTGGAACTCATAAAATTATCAAATAAATTGCTAGACCTGAGTAATTTATATATTAATCATATACACAAATAATTAACTAAATATCACTCTCCAAATAAAAATGGCAGCAATTCTCGTGAGCGCTAAAGTTTCTGTTTTTTATAGCATGATCAACAAGACTTTCCCCAAGTCTTCCCAAAGGTTCTACTTGGCACAGACACTAATTAAAAGCATAAAACCACATATAAACAGAGGCTAGATGAATTATTTATTACTAAACAGGAACAAAAATAAAATTGGGCTGCCTCCCAACAAGCGCTATCGTTTAATGCCCCTAGCTAGGCACGATGATTTCAATGATGCTCACATAAAGGATAAGAATTGTAACATAAAGAGAGCATCATGAAGAATATGACTAGCACATTTAAGTCTAACATACTTCCTATGCATAGGGATTTTGTGAGCAAACAACTTATGGGAACAATAATCAACTAGCATAGGTGGGCAAAACAAGCATAACTTCAAAACTTTAAGCACATAGAGAGGAAACTTGATATTATTGCAATTCCTACAAGCATATATTCCTCCCTCATAATAATTTTCAGTAGCATCATGAATGAATTCAACAATATAACCAGCACCTAAAGCATTCTTTTCATGATCTACAAGCATAGAAAATTTACTACTCTCCACACAAGCAAAATTCTTCTCATGAATAATAGTGGGAGCAAACTCACCAAAATAACTATCATGTGATTGAAAATTAAGATCAAGATGACAAGTTTCATGGTTATCATTATTCTTTAAAGCATACGTGTCATCACAATAATCATCATAGATAGGAGGCATGCTTTCATCATAATAAATTTGCTCATGAAAACTTGGGGGACAAAAAAATATCATCTTCATCAAACATAGCTTCCCCAAGCTTGTGGCTTTGCATATCATTAGCATCATGGATATTCAAGAAATTCATACTAACAACATTGCAACCATGCTCATCATTCAAATATTTAGTGCCAAATATTTTATAGATTTCTTCTTCTAGCACTTGAGCACAATTATCCTTTCCATCATACTCACGAAAGATATTAAAAAGGTGAAGCGTATCAGACAAACTCAATTCCATTTTTTAATTTTCTTTTATAAACTAAACTAGTGATAAAACAAGAAACTAAAAGACTCGATTGCAAGATCTAAAGATATACCTTCAAGCGCTAACCTCCCCGGCAACAGCGCCAGAAAAGAGCTTGATGTCTACTACACAACCTTCTTCTTGTAGACGTTGTTGGGCCTCCAAGTGCAGAGCTTTGTAGGACAGTAGCAAATTTCCCTCAAGTGAATGACCAAAGGTTTATCAATCCGTAGGAGGCATAGGATGAAGATGGTCTCTCTCAAGCAACCCTGCAACCAAATAACAAAGAGTCTCTTGTGTCCCCAACACACCCAATACAATGGTAAATTGTATAGGTGCACTAGTTCGGCGAAGAGATGGTGATACAAGTGCAATATGGATAGTAGATAATAGTTTTCGTAATCTGAAAATATAAAAACAGCAAGGTAACTAATGGTAAAAGTGAGGACAAACGGTATTGCAATGATAGTAAACAAGGCCTAGGGTTCATACTTTCGCTAGTGTAAGTTCCCTCAACAATACTAACATAATTGGATCACATAACTATCCCTCAACATGCAACAAAGAGTCACTCCAATGTCACTAATAGCGGAGAACGAACGAAGAGATTATGGTAGGGTACGAAACCACCTCAAAGTTATTCTTTCCAATCAATCTGGTGGGCTATTCCTATAAGTGTCACAAACAGCCCTAGAGTTCGTACTAGAATAACACCTTAAGACACAAATCAACCAAAACCCTAATGTCACCTAGATACTCCATTGTCACCTCAAGTATACGTGGGCATGATTATACGATATGCATCACACAATCTCAAATCATCTATTCAACCAACACATAGAACCTCAAAAAGTGCCCCAAAGTTTCTACTGAAGAATCACGACGAAAATGTGTGCCAACCCCTATGCATAGGTTCCCAATGTCACGAAACCCGCAAGTTGGTCACCAAAACATACATCAAGTGGCACGTGGTATCCCATTGTCACCACAGATATCCACGGCAAGACATACATCAAGTGTTCTCAAGTCTTTAAAGACTCAATCCGATAAGATTAGTTCAAAGGGGAAACTCAATTCATTACAAGAGAGAAGAGGGGGAAAGAAACATCATAGGATCCAAATATAATAGCAAAGCTCGCGATAAATCAAGATCGTATCATCTCAAGAACACGAGAAAGAGAGATCAAACACATAGCTACTGGTACATACCCTCAGCCCCGAGGGAATGTACTACTCCCTCCTCGTCATGGAGAGCACCGGGATGATGAAGATGGCCGCCGGTGAGGGTTGCCCCCTCCGGCAGGGTGCCGGAACAGGGTCCCGATTGGTTTTTGGTGGCTATGGAGGCTTCTGGCTGCGGAACTCCCGATCTATTATGCGTTCTGGAAGTTTTAGGGTACGTGGATATATATGGGTGCAGGGAGGACGTCAGGGAGCCACGAGGGCCCCACGAGGCAGGGGGCGCGCCCTAGGGGGCCCACCCTCGTGAGCACCTCGTGTCTCCCCTGACGTGGGGTCCAAGTCCATCAGGTGTATTTCCTTCCAAAAATAACTTCTCCAGTTGATTTCGTTCCGTTTCGACTCCGTCTAATATTCCTTTTCTTCAAAACACTGAAATAGGCATAAAGCAGCAAACCTGGGTTGGGCCTCCGGTTAATAGGTTAGTCCCAAAAGTAATATAGAAGTGGATAATAAAGCCCAATATTGCCCAAAACAGGAGATAATATAGCATGGAGCAATCAAAAATTATAGATACGTTGGAGACGTATCACACTCCAACCACCTCGCCTCACTCCCTCAGTCCTCCCCGACCCCTCCCTTGAGCTCCACGATCTCCCGAGCCCTCCAATGGCCGCCATGGCCGACGTCTCTGCCCTCCACGATTCCGGCAATGGCGAGCCACTCCCTCTCTCCTTCCACCACGAGAGCCATCCACCATCATTCCAGAGCCTTCCCCGCCCTCCTCCTCTTCCTCCGGTGGCCTCTCGCCATGTTTCCCATCGCCGACCGAAGTCGTCGTCCGCCGTGGTCGCACACCTGCTCGTCTCCGCATTCTCCGGTGAGCGGGCTGCCCCCAGTCGGGTGCACCTCTCCACGCAACACATTTTGGTGGCCGAGGCGTTGCCTGAGTCGACCCGAGCCGGCCGGACGAGCGTCGGCGCCGTGCTCCTCCCTCTTCCTCTGGCGGACGCAGGAGAGATGAAGGAGAAGACCCCTGCCGGCGGGCCCCACCAGCCCACGGGCCCCGCCAGTCAGCCTCTCCAAGCATTGACCCCACCCGGTCCACGTGGATAAGTAGCGGGCCCCGCCTATAAGTCCTCGCGTTGACCCAAGCTGCTGAGGTGGATAAGTGAAAGTGTATTCTTGTGAATACGTTTTCCTCCACCGAAAGCACATTTCCTTTCTTATTCAGCCCGGAATACGTTTTCCGTCCAGTGAAAGCATATTCCTCTAATTGTGCTTCCCGTTTTTCTATTGAGGCCCTATTTGAGAATATTTTATTTACATATGGGTCCCTGGGAGAAAAACAACTATATCTTTTCAACCACAACTCCAATTGAGGTGATTCCAAATCCCATTTCTTTGTCTCGTCGAGCCCGTTCTGTTTGTCACACTTTCACCATGTGTATGACCATTATGCCCTTTGTAACACCCATGATGCGGCTATATCTCCCACGTGTCGGAGCACGACTTAGAGGTATAACTGCATTGTAGGCAATGTCGCAAGAGGGGTAATCTTTACACATCCCATGTACTGCATAAGAAAAGAGGTACATAGTTGGCTTACAATCGCCACTTCAAAACAATATATAAATATAGCATTAAATCATCCAGATACAATCAAGGTCCAACTACGGAACCAAAATAAAGACAACCCCAAATGCATAAGATCCCCGATCGCCCCAACTAGGCTCCACTACTGATCGTCTAGAAAGGAAATGTAGTATCGTCCTGAGTCCTCATCAAACTCCCACTTGAGCTCAGTCGTATATCCTGGAATGGTATCATCGGTCCCTGCATCTGGTTTTGAAAGTAATCTGTGAGTCACGGGGACTCAGCAATCTCACACCCTCGCGATCAAGACTATTTAAGCTTATAGGTAGGGAAAAGGTATGAGGTAGAGCTGCGGCAAGCACTAGCATATATGGTGGCTAAACATACGCAAATGAGAGTGAGAATGGAAGGCAAGGCACGGTCGAGAATCTATGATCAAGAAGTGATCCTATAACAACCTACGTTCAAGCATAACCCGAGATTGTGTTCTCTTCCCGGACTCCGCCGAAAAGAGACCATCACGGCTACACACGCTGTTGATTCATTTTAATTAAGTTTAGTTTTAGGTTTTCTACAACCGGACATTAACAAATTCCCATCTGCCCATAACCGCGGGCACGGCTTTCGAAAGTTCAAATCCCTGCAGGGGTGTCCCAACTTAGCCCATCACAAGCTCTCACGGTCAACGAAGGATATTCCTTCTCCCAGGACGACCCGATCAGACTCGGAATCCCGGTTACAAGACATCTCGACAATGGTAAAACTAAACCAGCAAAGCCGCCCGGATGTGCCGACAAACCCCGATAGGAGCTGCACATATCTTGTTCTTAGGGCACACCGGATGGGCAAGACGTCGGGTTGGCATAGACCCTGGTTGCCTAGGGGGCGCCGGACATTGCCCAGTTTGGACCAACACTTAGAGAAGCACTGGCCTGGGGGGTTAAAATAAAGATGACCCTTGAGTCCGCGGAACCCAAGGGAAAAAGGCTAGGTGGCAAATGGTAAATCCAAAGTTGGGCCTTGCTGGAGGAGTTTTATTCAAGGCGAACTGTCAAGGGGTTCCCATTATAACCCAATCGTGTAAGGAACGCAAAATCAAGGAACATAACACCGGTATGACGGAAACACGGGCGACAAGAGTGGAACAAAACACCAGGCATAAGGCCGAGCCTTCCACCCTTTACCAAGTATATAGATGCATTAAAGTAGACAAGATGGGTTGAGCAAACCGGTAACATAGCCAAACAACGGTTTGCTAGGACAAGGTGGGTTAGAGGCTTGGCTCAACAATATGGGAGGCATGATAAGCAAGTGGTAGGTTTCGCGACATAGGTATAGCAAAAGAGCGAGCAACTGGCAAGAAAAGATAGAAGTGATTTCGAGGGTATGGTCATCTTGCCTGAGATCCCGCAAGGAAGAAGAACGAGTCCATGAAGAAGACAACCGTACATAGTCGAACGGATCCTCAGAAACGCGATGTTATCGGAACCAACCCGAAGAAGCAACACCAGAAAGAAGCACACAACATAGTAAACAACCAACACATGAACATGGTGTGATATGCGGGATGCAGTATGCGGTGCATATGCATGATTTGGAAAGGAATGATTGAACCTGGCCTCAACTTGGAAAACCAAGAGTTCCACTGGAAAGGGGAGGTGATTTCGGTTGAAATCGATATAAAGATCACCAGAATCGGATGCACGGTTTGGAAATGGCAAGCAAAACAAATATGGCACCGGTCTGCGATTAACAACAAGTAGCCTTCTAAATGCAACAAGATAAATAAGCTACTGCACTCAAACATGGCAACAAAATACATGGCAGGGATCCACTCATGATGCTTGACAAAAGATGAACATTGAGCTACGACTAATTCAATCAATAGCAGGTTCAAACAAGCATGGCAAAAATGCAAATGATAACAAGTTACAGACTTAGTGAAATTATCAACATGTCAGGAATTTATCATCAGGAAGCAAACTTTAGAGCATGAAAACTACATGCTACAGGAACATATCATGGCAAAGCAAGGCATGGCATGAAGCTACTCAAAGCATACAACAAAAGTCCCTTAGTGACCATGAGCCAAAAGGGATCAGAAAATACAATTGCAAGCATGTGAACATAGCAAAAACATCAACAGATTCAGACTTAGTGAAAAACTGGAGCATGCAAAACAGTTAACAAGTAGGCATGTTTACGAGCTCGATGCACTCACTACAAAGCATGGCATGATAATCTAAGCATACAACCAGCAAGTAGACATGGCATAGGAGCTAGACATGGCAAGAACAACAACATATCATGCACGGATCAACAACTACAAGCTCGGCAAAATTGCTAAACATGTTAACAATCTGCCAGGAACATTTTATAGTAAAAGTAGAGCTTGATTGACTCAAGATAGGGTGCTCCATAATTTCAAACAAAGACATATATGGATAGAGCACAACATTATCTACAAAACATCCTTACTAATCATGCTCAAAAGAGGCACGGATCACTAGGAAACAACATGAACATATGGCATAAAAATAATGACAGGGCAAGGACTTAGTGAAATTCTAAGTCCCTGAAATCAGCGTCATTGAGGAAGCTACTTTGCATGCTTGTGCTAGTCACCACAAAGATCACAAAAATACATGGCATACACCCCTGTAAAGATGACATGGCATTCTTCAAAACATATGTTGAGCTCAGGATCATATCATGCACACATTAATCATGGCAAAAATGACAAAAGTGCATTTGCTGAAACAGATCTGGAACTATCATCACATAGCCCTCTTCCAACAGCATTTCGGGCATCAATATGAGCTCAAATGAAAATGATGCAATGAGGTGAAATGATGTACTCGTCGAGACGAACATTTTGATGTGCCACATGCATGAATCGGAACAACGGTGATGAAGTTATGATGCGTCAAAGTATGCATAAAAACTAGGGTTTCGGGGAGAAAGTCAACCGGATCTGGATCTGAGATTTGCACGTAGTACGAGGTTGAACTTGAGCTCGCCGGAATGGAGGTCGAGGCGGCCGGATTCGGGCCGGGTCTTCACCGGAGAGGGGCGCGGGAGTCGCCGGGTGGTAGGGACGGCGTGGGGCGCCTCGCCGGAGCGGTGACGGCGGAAGCGGCGGGCGCGGCGGCCGGAGGAGCTTGCGGCGGAGCTACTGCTAGCCGGCGACGAGGCGTTGGCGGCAGGGATCGGGCGCGGCAGGCGCGACGGACGGGGCGGCGGCGTGGAGCAGAGGCGGGGCGGCACTGGGCGGAGGGGCGCGGCACGGGTTGGGCAGCGAGGAGGGCTCGCCCTGGGCCAGGACGGGCCGTGGCTGTGGGAGGCCGGCGCGGGACAGATGGCGATCTCCGATTCGCCCGGGGCGGCAGCGCGATTTCGTCCGTCTGGGACGGACATGTCCGGCGGACGAGAGGGGAAGAGGATTAGGGTTTGTACCGCGGATTTTTTGGGGGAGGCCACATATTTATAGGTAGAGGGAGCTAGGATTTCGCATGCTACTTATTCTCGTAGAAAGTATTAATATAGATATAGCATCAAACTTAAGACGGTCTTCAACGATCCACCGGTAGGATTGAAAACAATGAATACATTGATATGATAAACGAAGGAAGAAGAATCTTGAACGAACCACCATAAGAATTGAAAATGAATGAAGAAAAGATAAAGAATCATCGGGAAGAATTAGAGATCGAATGAAGATACTTGAGGGGATATAGATACATGAGAACGAAGAGATCACGATCTGACAAGAGAATACTTGAATGCTGCACCGGTAAGATTTGGAGAGCAATAGTTGAAAGCTGAGAATGAATAAAACTAAATTGATGGCCTCCGGAGAATAAAATTGAAAAAGAATCTTGAATTGCTCCGGATAGGTGAAATGAATTCTCACAATCTAAAACAATTATGAGAGGAAAGCATCAAGCTAGAACTACGCATCTTTGAGAGAACAGATAAGATATGGAGGAAAGACTATTCTTTGGTCTTCAATAATTCTGGAATGATGATGAGAGCACCACCAAGAATCGTTGAGATACTCCGAGATGAATATTAGAAAGGTTGAACCAACGATGAAAAGAATTTGAAAGATCTTGGAGAGACCATCTGACTGATGATGAATCATCCTTACGTCAAACTTCGAAAAGAATTTGGGATAGCTCCGGGAAAATAAAAAGAGCCAGGTAAGATCATGGGAAAAGACATGTGGGTTAGGGACCACTCAAAAGATACACCATTGAACAATTAAAAGGGAAGATTGCGCCGGTTGAAATGAATGGCTTGAATGAGGTAACATCCTCGCAAAATCTTGAACGAATTAAGAATGGAAACTTGAATCTCCTGAGATATCTTGAGCACTCCGGAACATATGAATGGCAAGAAGTGAATGAATAAGAGGTGCACCGGCATGAGAATAGAATTTGAAACGAGGAGAAGGATATGATCAACAAAGCTTGACTTGAAACCACCGGAGATGAAAAGAATGAAGAATGACGAACTTGTAGCTTCCTTAGCATCTTCATGAGAATCACCGGATAAGAACATTGATTGAAAAGAAAGAAGGGATTTCGCATCAATAAGATGGATACTTGATTAAGATATATGAGTCCTTGAAGAAACAAGGGTGGGAGGGCGGGGAAAACAAAAGCAGCTTGGGACAAATGAAACAAACACCGTTGGGAATACTTAGAGTTGATCTTGCGGATGTTGAAAAAGATCGGATCCACTTGAAGAGAAACACGCCGGTTGAAAAGGATTGACATGACAATCTCAAAGATCAAGAAGGATTAGTATTCACATGGAAATATGAGAACACCGCTTAGGGAAGGTATGGAATCAACACTTGACTTCGAAGCAACTCGAATACCATAACTGAAAACAAAACAAAGGATTGGCTTGCAAAATAAGTCGGAACAAACATATGATAGAGATTTCGTTCGAAGTTTTCGTGGTGGGGCCTACACGGGCTCGATCGTACAACACCATCATGTACAAGGCAGTGCACATGACATACGAAGCGTCCCCGAGTCAGCATAGCCAAGGACTCTTTAAGACACAACGAGATCACTGTAAAACCAACACTCAGAGGAGCACTGGCCCGGGGGTTTAAATAAAGATGACCCTTGAGTCTGCAGAACCCAAGGGAAAGAAAAGGCTAGGTGGCGAATGGTAAAACAAATGTTGGGCCTTGCTGGAGGAGTTTTATTCAAGACGAACTGTCAAGGGGTTCCCATTATAACCCAACCGTGTAAGGAACGCAAAATCTGGGAACATAACACCGATATGACGGAAACTAGGGTGGCAAGAGTGGAACAAAACACCAGGCATAAGGCCGAGCCTTCCACCCTTTACCAAGTATATAGATGCATTAATATGAATAAGAGATATTGTGATATCCCAACAAAATATCCATGTTCCAACATGGAACAAACTCCAATCTTCACCTGCAGCTAACAACACTATCAGAGGGGTTGAGCAAAGCGGTAACATAACCAAACAACGGTTTGCTAGGACAAGGTGGGTTAGAGGCTTGGCTCAACAATATGGGAGGCATGATAAGCAAGTGGTAGGTATTGCGGCATAGGCATAGCAAAAGAGCGAGCAACTAGCAAACAAAGATAGAAGTGATTTCGAGGGTATGGTCATCTTGCCTGAGATCCCGCAAGGAAGAAGAACGAGTCCATGAAGAAGACAACCGGACATAGTCGAACGGATCCTCAGAAATGCGACGTTATCGGAACCAACCCGAAGAAGCAACACCGGAAAGAAGCACACAACATAGTAAACAACCAACACATGAACATGGTATGATATGTGGGATGCGGTATGCGGTGCATATGCATGATTTGAAAAGGAATGATTGAACCTGGCCTCAACTTGGAAAACCAAGAGTGCCACTGGAAACGGGAGGTGATTTCGGTTGAAATCGATATAAAGATCACCGGAATCGGATGCACGGTTTGGAAATGGCAAGCAAAACAAATATGGCACCGGTCTACGATTAACAACAAGTAGCCTTCTAAATGCAACAAGATAAATAAGCTACTGCACTCAAACATGGCAACAATATACATGGCAGGGATCCACTCATGGTACTTGACAAAATATGAACACTGAGCTACGGCTAATTCAATCAATAGCATGTTCAAACAAGCATGGCAAAAATGCAAATGATAATAGGTTACAGACTTAGTGAAATTATCAACATGTCAGGAATTTATCATCAGGAAGCAAACTTTCGAGAATGAAAACTACATACTACAGGAACATATCGTGGCAAAGCACGACATGTCATGAAGCTACTCAAAGCATACAACAAAAGTCCCTTAGTGACCATGAGCTAAAAGGGATCGGAAAATACAATTGCAAGCATGTGAACATAGCAAAAACGTAAACAGATTCAGACTTAGTGAAAAACCGGAGCATGCAAAACAGTTAACAAGTAGGCATGTTTACGAGCTCGATGCACTCACTACAAAGCATGGCATGATAATATAAGCATACAACCAGCAAGTAGACATGGCATAGGAGCTAGACATGGCAAGAACAACAACATATCATGCACGGATCAACAACTACAAGCTCGGCAAAATTGCTAAACATGTTAACAATCTGCCAGGAACATTTTATAGTAAAAGTAGAGCTTGATTGACTCAAGATAGGGTGCTCCATAATTGCAAACAAATACATGGATGGATAGAGCACAACATTATCTACAAAACATCCTTACTGATCATGCTCAAAAGAGGCACGGATCACTAGGAAACAACATGAACATATGGCATAAAAATAATGACAGGGCAAGGACTTAGTGAAATTCTAAGTCCCTGAAATCAGCATCATTGAGGAAGCTACTTTGCATGCTTGTGCTAGTCACCACAAAGACCACAAAAATACATGGCATACACCCCTGTAAAGATGGCATGGCATTCTTCAAAACATATGTAGAGCTCAGGATCATATCATGCACACATTAATCATGGCAAAAATGACAAAAGTGCATTTGCTGAAACAGATCTGGAACTATCATCACATAGCCCTCTTCCAACAGCATTTCGGGCGTCAAGATGAGCTCAAATGAAAATTATGCAATGAGGTGAAATGATGTACTCGTCAAGGCGAACATTTCGATGTGCTACACGCATGAATCGGAACAACGGTGATGAAGTTATGATGCGTCAAAGTATGTATAAAAACTAGGGTTTGGGGGAGAAAGTTAACCGGATTTGGATCTGAGATTTGCACGCAGTACGAGGTTGAACTTGAGCTCACCAGAATGGAGGTTGAGGCGGCCGGAGTCGGGCCGGATCTTCACCGGAGAGGGGCGTGGGAGTCGCCTGGTGGCAGGGACGGCGCGGGGCGCCTCGCCGGAGCGGTGACGGCGGAAGCGGCAGTCGCGGCGGCCGGAGGACCTCGCGGCGGAGCTGCTGCTGGCTGACGACGATGCGTTGGCGGCGGGGATCGGGCGCGGGCAGGTGCGGCAGATGGGCGGCGGCGCGGAGCAGAGGCGGGGCATGGCCCGGGTCAGGCGGCGAGGAGGTCCCGCCCTGGGCCGGGACGGGCCACGGCGGTGGGAGGCCGGAACGGGACAAATGGCGATCTCCGATTCGCCCAGGTCGGCGGCTCGATTTCGTCCGTCTGGGACGGACATGTCTGGCGGACGAGAGGGGAAGAGGATTAGGGTTTGTACCGCGGATTTTTCGGGGGAGGCCACATATTTATAGGTAGAGGGAGCTAGGAGTGTCCAAATTGAGCAGAGTTTGCGGCCATGCGATCATGATCGAATGGCCTAGATGATGGAGGGGGTTTAGGTGGGTTTTGGTCCACTTTGGAGGGGTGTTGGGCTGTAACACACACAAGGCCTTTTCGGTCCCTCGGTTAACCGTTGGAGTATCAAACGAAGTCCAAATGGTACGAATCTTGACAGGCAGTCTACCGGTAGTAAACCAAGGCCGCATGACAAATCTCGGTCCAATCCGAAAACGTTTATCGCCCGCACACAAGAAGAGGTAGAAAGGGACACCCGGTGACATAGGAGCGCCGGATTGCAAAACGGACAACGGGGAAAATGCTCGGATGCATGAGACGAACACGTATGCAAATGCAATGCACATGATGACATGATATGAAATGCATGACACGCAAGAAATGACAAGGTAACAACAGCGAATAACTGGAAGACACCTGTCACATCGGTCTCGGGGCGTCACAGAAAATGCTCGGATGCATGAGACGAACACGTATGCAAATGTGATGCACATGATGACATGATATGAGATGCATGACAAGACAAAATCAACACAGAGACAAAACCCATCAATGAGGAAATATCATAACTTAGTGCCGGAAATGGCAAGAGTTGGAATACAAATATGGCAAGTTACATATGGGGCGTTACAACACTCCACCACTACAAAAGGATCTCGTCCCGAGATCTAGGACTCGAAAAACTCCGGGTATTCGGAACGGAGGTGGTCCTCGCGTTCCCAGGTGGCTTCACGGTCGGAATGATGTGACCACTTCACTTTTAGAAATTTGATAGACTTGTTGCGAGTCTTGCGCTTAGTTTCTTCAAGGATAGCAACGGGATGCTCATGATAAGACATGTCTTCTTGGATATCAATCTCTTCGAAGTTGATGGTGCGGCCAGGAGTCTTGAAACACTTGCGGAGTTGAGAGACGTGAAACACGTCGTGCACATTTGCAAAGTTGGATGGAAGCTCAAGTTGATATGCGAGATCGCCTCTTTTGCCAATGATCTTGAAAGGACCCGCGTATCTACGGGCAAGCTTCCCTTTGATACCGAAGCGACGAGTACCTTTCATTGGAGAGAGGCGGAGGTAGACATGGTCTCCGATCTCGAAATCCAAGTCATGATGCTTGCTATCATAGTAACTCTTCTGGCGCGATTGCGCGGCTTTGAGATTTTCACGAATGACTTTGCACATTTCTTCAGCCTCTGTGATCAAGTCATTGCCAAGAAGTTGGCATTCACCAGTCTCTGACCAGTTAAGAGGAGTACGTCACTTTCTGTCATAGAGAATCTTGAATGGGGCCTTGCCCGAACTCGCTTGGAAGCTGTTGTTGTAGGAGAACTGGGCATATGGAAGACAATCTTCCCACTTCATACCGAAACAAATGACACATGCCCTGAGCATATCTTCAAGAACTTGATTAACTCGCTCGACTTGGCCACTGGTTTGAGGATGAAAAGTTGTGTTGAAGCGAATGATGGTGCCCATGGCCTTCTGAAAAGAATCCCAGAACTTAGAGGTAAAGATGCTACCACGATCTGAAGATATCAACTGTGGAATTCCGTGCAGAGAGACAATCCTGGAGGTATATAGCTCTGCCAACTGAGTTGCTGTGATAGACTCTTTGCTAGGAAGAAAATGAGCCACGTTAGTGAGCTTGTCGATGACAATGAAGATAGCATCATTGCCACACTTGGACTTGGGAAATCCAGTCACGAAGTCCATCTCAATATGGTCAAACTTCCATTCTGGAATGGCAAGAGGTTGGATGAGACCAGCTGGTCGTTGGTGTTTTGCTTTCACTCTTCTGTAGACATCACATTCATTCACGAACTGAGCAATCTCGCGCTTCATTCGAGTCCACCAATACGACTGCTTGAGGTCATGGTACATCTTTGTACTTCCAGGGTGAATAGAGAGGAGTGAATTGTGAGCTTCATTCATAATGACTTTAGGAAGGTCACCCTTAGGAACAACAATGCAATCCTCGAAGAATAGAGTATCATTGTCATCCAGACGATAGCACTTGTACTTGGGTTGGCTCTTGGCAATCCCAATCTTCACCTTCTTCACCATAGCATCAAGAAGTTGAGCCTCACGAATCCGATCTTCCAAAGTAGGAGAGACTTGGAGGTTGGCAAGGAATCCTTGAGGAACAACTTGGAGATTAAGTTTGCGGAAAGCTTCACAAAGCTCTGGTTGGTAGGGCTTGAGAATCAAACTGTTGCAGTAAGCTTTTCTGCTCAATGCGTCAGTAATGACATTGGCCTTGCCTGGAGTGTATTCAATACTCGGATTATACTCTTGAATCATCTCCCAACGAGTCTGCCTGAGGTTGAGGTTGGGCTGAGTGAAGATGTACTTGAGGCTCTTATGATCAGTGAAGATGTACACTTTCTTTCCCAACAAGAGATGTCTCCATGTTAAAAGAGCATGGACAACTGCCGCCAACTCGAGGTCATGAGTGGGGTAGTTCCTTTCGTTGGGCTTCAACTGGCGAGAGGTATAGGCCACAACTTTCTTCTCTTGCATCAACACTGCACCGAGACCTTGAAGGGAAGCATCACATAAAACCTCCAATGGTTTGGATTCATCAGGAGGAGTCAGAACTGGAGCTGTGACTAACTTCTCTTTGAGGGTGTTGAAAGCGATGTCACATTCAGGCGACCAGACATACTTCACATGCTTTTGGAGAAGGTTGGAAAGAGGCTTCGCGATCTTTGAGAAGTTCTCAACGAACCTTCGACAATAGCTTGTGAGCCCAAGGAAGTTGCGGAGTTGCTTCACATTCTGAGGCGGTTCCCAATTCACAATTGCAGACACCTTCTCAGGATTAACAGCTATGCCCTTGGCGGAGATGATATGCCCAAGGTAGAGAACCTCATCGAGCCAAAACTCGCACTTTGAAAACTTCGCATAGAACTGATGTTCTCTAAGTTTATCCAGCACCAACCTCAAGTGCTTGGCATGATCCTCTTTGTTCTTGGAAAAGACCAAAATGTCATCGAGGTAGACCAAAATGAAGTCATTTGTGTAGGGGTTGAAGATGAAGTCCATCATGCGAGAGAATGTTGGAGGAGCATTGACAAGGCAGAAAGACATGACAGTGTATTCATATGAACCATAGCTTGTTCTGAACGCTGTCTTGGGGATATCTTCTTCACGAATGTGAATCTGATGATAGCCCATACGGAGGTCAAGCTTGGAGAATACTTGAGCACCCTTGAGTTGTTCGAAAAGCTCATTGATGTTGGGAAGTGGGTACTTGTTCTTTATGGTCTTCTTGTTCAATGGACGGTAGTCGACACAAAGTCGGTCCGTTCCATCCTTCTTCTTGACAAAAAGAACACCACAACCCCATGGAGAAGAACTTGGTCAGATGAGACCCATACGCTCTTGAATATCGAGTTGTTTCTTCAGCTCCTTCAACTCTTCTGGTCCAAGCTTATAAGGACGTTTGCAAACAGGTTCCGTGCCAGGTTCAAGATCGATGATGAATTCAACTGGCCGGTGAGGAGGCATTCCTGGAAGCTCTTCTGGAAAGATGTCTTGATATTTACAAACGACTGGAATTTGAGATATGGCATCCAACTCGCCCTTCACATTGAGAGAAAACAGTCGAATGGTATTATCACGAGCGGCAAAAATGATCACATCCTCAGACGAGTGTGTCAATTGAATCTTCCTGGCAGCACAATCAAGCCGAGCCTTGTGCTTAGAAAGCCAGTCCATTCCGAGAATAAGATCAATATCCGAGTTAGCAAGGACCATTGAAGAAGATAGAAACTTATAGTCGCCCAACGTGATAGAAACATCCGGAGCCATCATTTTGGTGTTCATGAACAAACCCGAAGAGGAAACCGCTATCGGCTTAGGCAAATCGACAGTATGCAAATCGTGCATGGATGCAAAAGGCTTCAATATGAATGACAAAGATGCACCAGTATCAAAAAGAACTCTTGCAGGAATATCATTAACAGGAAGGTTACCCATGATCACTTCTGAAGAGTCATCTGCCTGAGCTGCATTCATCATGTTGATCTTTGCAGACCTGGGATTATGCTTGACCACTGCATTGTTGGCAGATCTCAAAGGAGGAGGAGGCGGAAGACGCCTCTGGTTGAAGCATTTGTTTGCATAGTGACCCTTCTGCTGACATTTGTTGCACGTAACCTCCGAGAGCGGACGGTGATACGGAGCACTTGATCTTGGAGCATGAGACGAAGTCTTGTTCTGAAAGCCTAGGTTGGGTGGGTGGTAAGATCCATTGCCACCTTTGCTCTTCTGCTGATAAGGCTGGCGGAACAGAGGAGGAGGAGGCAACCAATACTTTTGCTGCTTAGTTGTCACTTGAGTTGAGGAAGAAGAAGTTGCATCCCTGACTCGTTTCTTGGAAGCATCACACTTGAGCTGAGCGGCCTCTTGCTTCAGTGCCATGTTGTAGAACTCGTCGTACTTCTTTGGCTCAAAAGCACAAGGGCTAGTTGCAGATCTTCTCTGAGGCCACCTCTGAACTGATAAATCACGCTCTTCTTGTCTGGGACGTCTTGCTTAGCGAAATGAGCGAGCTTCTGGAACATGATGTTGTACTGGTAAACAAACAAGCTGCCTTGCTTTAGATTGCGGAACTCCTCGCGCTTGCTCTCAACAACACTCTAAAGAATGTGGTGAGCTTTGAAGTCTTGGCGGAATTCATCCCAGGTAATGACATGACCTCCTCTGCAATCTTCGTATTGTTGATACCACTCTACAGCTTGGTCTTTGAGTTGGAATGAGGCAAACTTGACAAAGTCCTCAGGCCTGACATTGCTGCACTCGAAATGCTTGCAGATATCCACGAGCCAATCATCAGCGTCTGTTGCCTGGACACACTTACTGAAGGTATTTGGATGGTTTGCGAGGAACTGGTTGAGTGTAGCAAACTGATTCTGATTGTTGCCATGGCCTTGATTTCCTTGGTTGCGCTCTTGCAAGAGTTGCATAATCAGTTGCGTGTTGGTGTTGTTAGCAGCCATCACAGCTTGCCATGCCTCCGGAGGTGGAGGTGGTGGCGGCGGTTCAGGATTTTGACGCGTTGGAGGAGCCATTCTGAATAGGGTGACATCCGTTAACATCTTGAAAGACATATATTCAAGCTGAATCAAAAGGATCGAAATTGCAACATATAGTCTTAACATTCGAACAAAAATGAATGAATGAATTCCAAATTAAATGGTCACACTTCCATAAATTGAGAAGCCACTTAGATAGAGGTAGATCAATAAAACAACAAGGTACGGACATGAACAAATACTTGGTAAGGATTACCGAATCACAAACCAAATATCTGCGGAAGAAATACTAGAGCTACATGAATTCCCACCTATGAAACTCCCGAAATTTTCCCGGTTATGCAATCGGGTGTTGGGGATACAGGGGAAGCATAATATCTCACCCAAAACTAGCAAATCCTACACCAGATGGGCAATACGTCGGGTTGGCATAGACCCTGGTTGCCCAGGGGGCGCCGGACATCGCCCAGTTTGGACCAACACTTAGAGAAGCACTGGCCCGGGGGGGTTAAAATAAAGATGACCCTTGAGTCCGCGAAACCCAAGGGAAAAAGGCTAGGTGGAAAATGGTAAAACCAAAGTTGGGCCTTGCTGGAGGAGTTTTATTCAAGGTGAACTGTCAAGGGGTTCCCATTATAACCCAACCGTGTAAGGAACGCAAAATCAAGGAACATAACACCGGTATGACGGAAACTAGGGCGGCAACAGTGGAAAAAAACACCAGGCATAAGGACAAGCCTTCCACCCTTTACCAAGTATATAGATGCATTAAAGTAGACAATATATAATAGTGATATCCCAACAATAAACATGTTCCAACAAGGAACAAACTCCAATCTTCACCTGCAACTAGCAACGCTATAAGAGGGGCTGAGCAAAGCGGTAACATAGCCAAACAATGGTTTGCTTGGACAAGGTGGGTTAGAGGTTTGACATGGCAATATGGGAGGTATGATAAAGCAAGTGTTAGGTATCGTAGCATAGGCATAGCAATAGAGCGAGCAACTAGCAAGCAAAGATAGAAGTGATTTTGAGGGTATGGTCATCTTGCTTGCAAAGTTCTCCGAGTTGACGTAAGCTTGATCCTTGTAAACGTTCTCAACGGGTTCCTCGATCACGTACTCGTCTCCCGGCTCTACCCAAAGAAAGAACACAAGCAAAGGGAGACACAATCAACCACGGTGCAATGCGCAAGCAACATGATGCAAAACACGACATGATATGCGGGATGTGATATGCAATACATATGCATGCTTCAGAAAGGAAAGATTGAATCATGCCTCAACTTGGCAAACCAAGAGTGACGCTGGAAAGATTAGTTGATTTCGGTCGAAATCGATATAAAGATCACCGAAATCGGATGCACGGTTTGCAAATGGTAAGCAAAACAATAATGGCACAAAGCCGCGATTAACAGCACGAGGCCATCTAAATGCATCAAGAACAACAAGCTACTACACTCTAACATAGCAACAAATCACATGGCAGTGATCCACTCAAGATGCTTGATAAAAGATGAACACTGAGCTACGGCTAATTCACACAATAGCAGGTTCAAACAAGCATGTCAAAAGTGCAAAAGATATCAGGTTCACAGACTTAGTGAAATAACCAACATGGCAGGATTTAACATCAGGAAGCAATGTTTAGAGCAAGATAACAACATGCTATAGGAACATATCATGGCAAAGCAAGGCATGGCATGATACTACACAAAGCATACAACAAAAGTCCCTTACTGACCATAAGCCAAAAGGGATCAGAAAATACAATGGCACCCATGTAAACATAGCAAGTTTCATTAACCGATTCAGACTTAGCAGAAAACTAGAACATGGCAAAACATAATTACGTAGGCATGTTTACGAGCTCGATGCACTCACCACAAGGCATTGCATGACAAGCTAAGCATACACCCAGCAAGTAGACATGATAAATAAGCTAACCATGGCAAGAACACTCTCATAGCATGCATGGAACAACTACAACAACCTCGGCAAAATTGCTTAACACGTAAACAATCTGCCAGGGACATTTTATAGCAAAAGTAGAGCACGATTGAGTCATGCTAGGGTGCTCCATAATTGCAAAAAAGACATGGATCGATAGAGCATAACAATATATCCAAAACATCCTTACTGAACATGCTCAAAAGAGGCATGGACCACTCTATAGCAACAAGAATACATGGCATAAAAATATCAACAGGGAAATGACTTAGAAGAATTCTAAGTCCCTGAAATCAGCAACATCACGAGAGCTACTTTGCATGCTTGTGCTAGTCACCACAAGGATCACAAAAATACATGGCATAAACCCCTGTAACGATGGCATGGCATATAACAAAACACATGTAGGGCTTAAATTCATAGGAGGCACACATTAAACATGGCAAAAATGACAAATGTCCATAATCTGTTAAGAATCTGAAACTAACATTACATAGCACTCTTGCAACAGCATTTAGGGCGTCAAGATGAACTCAAATAGACATGGTGCAATGGAATGAAATGAAGTGCACAACGAGGCGAACAATTTGATATGCTACACGTCCAAAATGGAGCCACGGATGCAAAGATATGACATGATGAAATATGCTAAAAATACTAAAAACTGGGACAAAAGTCAACACCTAGGGTTTACTGTAGCCGATCCAGATCTGCACGCGAATCGAGGTTTGACGCCGTCCTCGCCGGAGTTCTTGCCGGACTTGAAGAAGGACGCCGGAGCTGGTGGTGACCGGGCCGGATCCGGCCGGGAGGCGGCGAGGCGGCGGCGGAGCTGGCGGCGGCGACGAAGGGCGACAAGGCAGCGGCGCGCGGTGGTCGGCGGTGTGGCGAGGCGGCGGACGGTGAGGAGGAGGAAACGGCGACGCGGCGGCCTTCGGGCGCGGGCAGGCGGAGTCGGGCGGCGGGGACGAACGGGCCGGGAGGGCCTCCCGCGGGCCCGGGCGGGCCGGCGCCGATGTGGGCGCCGATGTGCCACGTGGCAGGCGGCGATTGGTGCGGAGCGACGGCGGCGATTCGTCCGGCGCGGACCGGACGTGTCCGGCGCGCGGAGAGAGCGGGGCTAGGGTTTAGGGTGGTGTTTGATCCGAGATTTTCGGGGGAGACACCTATTTATACATAGATCGTGATTTTAGGGTGGCTAGCTAGGAGGCTCCAAATTGAGCACGGTTTTCGGCCACGCGATCATGATCGAACGACCGAGATGATGGAGGGGTTTTTGGTGGGTTTTGGTACACTTTGGAGGGTTGTTGGGCTGCAACACACACGAGGCTTTTACGGCTCCTCGGTTAACCGTTGGAGTATCAAACGAAGTCCAAATGGCACGAAACTTGATAGGCGGTCTACCGGTAGTAAACCAAGGCCGCATGGCAAGTCTCGGTCCAATCTGAGAATGTTTAACACCCGCACACAAAAAGAGGCAAAAGGGGACACCGGAGGACATAGGAGCGCCGGAATGCAAAACGGACAACGGGGAAAATGCTCGGATGCATGAGACGAACACGTATGCAAATGCGATGCACATGATGACATGATATGAGATGCATGACAAGACAAAAGAAACATGGAGACAAAACCCAACAATGAGGAAATATCATAACTTAGTGCCGGAAATGGCAAGAGTTGGAATACAAATATGGCAAGTTACATATGGGGCGTTACACCCTTGCCCTCATTCAGCCCCCTCCGAGAGAGAAATATACCCGACGGTTTGTTCCGCAAGCTTCTCGCACTTTCTCTTGGTACCTTCTTCATTCTCAGGCAAGCCACAACACCCACTTGCATGATGGCCATGCAGTAGCCATGGTTTTCAACTTGAATATTTAAATTTCTGATTGCTTTAATACGGTTATCGTTGTTTCGGTGATGCTTATGGATTTGTGTTCACTTTCATGATATGTTTTTATGCACCTAGTTATCATGTACTAGTTGCTAGTATTTCTATCGTATGTCATGCTTGGTAGAAGTACATGTTGGTAATGGCCTTCGGTGCATGACTATCGTCAGTTCCGAGTACCGTTGTTATGCATGCTCTGTTGCATTTAGTTGGTTAAATGCTTGCAAGGTAGTATTATCATTATGTTATTGCCATGGTATTAATTTCTGATGCTAGTGGTCATTCTATGCTTATGGTAGAGTTATGCTTGTTGTCAGTGTCAAAACCAGCAGATCTCGGGTAGGGGGTCCCGAACTGGGCGTCTAAGGCGGATGGTATTGCTACCTCTTGAGCACTACATTGGATTTCCCCGAAGAGGAAGGGATGATGCATCAAAGTAGCGTAAGTATTTCCCTCAATTTTTGAGAACCAAGGTATCAATCCAGTACGAGGCTACGCTCGAGTCCCTCGTACCTACACAAAAACAATAGCTCAATGCAACCAACACGCTTAGGGGTTGTCAATCCCTTCACGGCCACTTACGAACGTGAGATCTGATAGAGATGATAAATAATATTTTTGGTATTTTTGGTATAGAGATGCAAAGTAAAAAGTAAAATCAAGGTAAAAGCAAAGCAACAATAAAGTGATGGAGATTGATATAATGAGAAAGAGACCCGGGGGCCATAGGTTTCACTAGTGGCTTCTCTCAAGAGCATAAGTATTCTACGGTGGGTGAACAAATTACTGTTGAGCAATTGACATAATTGAGCATAGTTATGAGAATATCTAGGTATGATCATGTATATAGGCATCACGTCCGAGACAAGTAGACCGAAACGATTCTGCATCTACTACTATTACTCCACTCATCGACCGCTATCCAGCATGCATCTAGAGTATTAAGTTAAAAACAGAGTAATGCCTTAAGCAAGATGACATGATGTAGAGGGATAGTTTCATGCAATATGATAAAAACCCCATCTTGTTATCCTCGATGGCAAGGATACAATACGTGCCTTGCTACCCCTTCTGTCACTGGAAAGGGCACCGCAAGATCGAACCCAAAGCTAAGCACTTCTCCCATGGCAAGAACAACCAATCTAGTAGGCCAAACCAAACTGATAATTTGAAGATACTTGCAAAGATAAGCAATCATACATAAAAGAATTCAGAGAAGATTCAAATATTATTCATCAATATACTTGATCATAAACCCACAATTCATCGGTCTCAACAAACACTCCGCAAAAAGAAGATTACATCAAATAGATCACCACGAGAGAGGGGGAGAACATTGTATTGAGATCCAAAAAGAGAGAAGAAGCCATCTAGCTACTAACTATGGACCCGTAGGTCTGAAGTAAACTACTCACAATTCATCGGAGGGGCTTGGATGATGATGTAGAAGCCCTCCGTGATCGATGCCCCCTCCGGCGGTGTAACATCCCAAATTTTCAATTTGGGATGTTATACACTAGATCATCAATGCATATCATAATTTATTTGCTTTTGGCTTTGATCCTAGAAATTCTACGCAACTCAAGGACCCACAGAGAGAGTTGGGGATTTCGTTATGTTCATATTTGAGTTTTCTCAAATTTTGAGAATAGGATCATTTGATTTTAATTATTTTATCATCAATTATTTCTATTACAAAAATATGAGAGAGGGAATAAAATGACTTTCCCAAAATAAAAAAATATTGAGGATTTAATAATAAAATCAAACAGGATTTTATTTCAGAGTTTTTCGGTATTTTATTTGAATTTAGGAAAATTGTGCATTTTTCAAAATTGCATTTAGGCCCCAAATAAACGTTCACCTTGTGCGGCTTGATTTTAGAAGCCCGGGAAATTTTATTTCGGGATTTTTGGAGTCCGTTTAGTATTTCTTTTATTTGTTTTTCTGCACGGAATAATTTAGAAAAAACGCGAACCGACTTCGGGCCGTACCCGAGCGGGACTCCGCCCGGGGCAGCCTTTAAATAGTGCCGCCCCAGCCCACCGCACCCGAAACCCTAGCCGCCGTCGCCCGCCGCCGACGGACCCGCCGCCCGAGGTAAAAAAAAGTCGTGGTTTTATTTATTTTTTAGTTTTGTTTTTTTTAAATAGATCGGTTTTTCTGATTTATTTATTTAGCGAGCGAGCATTCGTCCGTTCGTTCGTTCTAGCGAACGTTCGTCGTTTTTCTTTTCTCAGATTAAATCCGCGATTTTTCTGATCGCGATTCCTGATCCAATTTTCGTTTTAGTATAACTTTTCGCTCGGTTATCGGAATCAGGCGATTCAAGCGCCTGGAGTTTCATCTCGAAACCCTCTAACCGTTTAACCAAATTAAACAAGTTTTTGCCATTGTAAAAATTTCCCTAGATCCAGAATAGTAAACGAAGCCTGTTTCTTTTGCCATTTGACTTTCGTTGCTTCGTTTGATTTAATTCTTTTTACAAACCGGAGTTCTTAAGTTGAACTTTCTGATAGATCTCTTATTTGAGTTTTACCTATGTATTAGATGAATACTTATTGTATACTTGTTTGTTTGTCTCTGATAGAATACCCGGAGTGCGCCGCCTGTTACTTCGAATCTGTAGGTTTCGCGGATCATCAGCAAGGCAAGTAACACTTTGATCATACCTTCTACTACCCAGTTTTATTGCATTAGATCAATCCTCAAACATTGCATGATTAGGATCTAATTAAATTGTGGGATGGGAAGTAGTTGAGGTAGTACCTATTACCTGTTTATTATCAAACCTTTGGGAGTTACTTCTATGTTTGCCTATTATGCCATGCTATGCTAGTAGACGTGGATTGGGTGAGTGATATCCATGACAGGTGTGAGTTTGTTAATTAATGGTTTATCTAAGGTGGCAACTTAAACACACATCTGGGTGGATTGAGGTACCTGGGTATTCCAGGATTGCCTGTTTTTCTTTATGGACCGCCACCCAGGCCCAAAGGGATCATGAGATTTTTCATACTAGAAACTTATGTGTGCAGCCACAAGCTATTATGGGCTCTAGCATAGTTGATTAAGTCGTGTGAACTCTTACAGGGTAGACTAGCAGATGTAGGGGAAAGTAGGTGTAACGGTCTACCCATCGTAAGGTGCTAGCGCTTCTGAAACACTATGTCTCGGTCATCCATCTTCTCAAATACCATGTAGTGCGAGAAACCAAACGGAGGCGATCGAGTCTTGTGGGGAAAAGTGCACAAACCTCTGCAGAGTGTATAAACTAATCATGGTTAGCCGTGTCCCGGTTATGGACATCTTGAGTATCTAGTACTTGGATTATCATGTGAATCTCAACATGTTACTTTAAATTAATTTTGTTGGGTTTTGTTTAATGATGATGCTTAATTGGGATTGAGAATGCTGTCAACCATTCTCAATGTTTAACAACTACCATGATAGTTAATTAAAATTTATTCCTTTGTAGTAGGGAAAAATTGGCTTTACGCAAAACTGTAACCATAGAGCTTTCCACCAGCCAAATATGCATATAGTATAGCAGTTTCATTCCATTACTCTCTATGTGTTACTTTGCCAGCATATTCCATGTGTTGAACCGTTTCGAGATGCAACGTTAATGTTGCAGACTTTTCAGACGACGATTAAGGAGTTTTTAGGTCGTGGTTCTATACTCAGTGATGCTGTTGGAGTTGATGGACTCACTTATCTTCCAAGCCTTCCGCTGTTATCATTATTAGATGGCCTTAAGCCATATTTTTTGTAATAAGTTCTCTATTGAGACACTCGATGTAGTAAGTGTGTGATTGCTACTCTGTTATAAATCCTCCGAGTACTGTGTGGTGTCAGCATTACTGATCCAGGGATGACACCTGAGCACAGAGATCAGACCGTTTGAGGTTTGGTCGCTACAGGCGGAGCTCCGGAACAGGCCCCAAGATGGGATCTCGTGGATACACAAAGTTGCGGTGGAGGAATTAGGGTTTTGGCTCCGTCCCTGATTGTTTGGGGGTACATGGATATATATAGGAGGAAGAAGTACGTCGGTGGAGCTTCGAGGGGCCCACAAGGCAGGGGGCGCGCCCTCCACCCTCGTGGCCGCCTCGTGGCTTTCTTGATGGAGGGTCCAAGTCTCCTGGATATTATCTGATGAGAAAATCACGTTTTCGAAGGTTTCATTCCGTTTGATATTCCTTCTCTTCGAAACCCTAAACAGGCAAAAAACAGCAATTCTGGGCTGGGCCTCCGGTTAATAGGTTAGTCCCAAAAATAATATAAAAGTGGAAAACAAAGCCCAATAATCTCTAAAACAGTAGATAATATAGCATGGAGCAATCAAAAATTATAGATACGTCGGAGACGTATCAAACATCCCCAAGCTTAATTCCTGCTCGTCCTCGAGTAGGTAAATGATAAAAATAGAATTTTTGATGCGGAGTGCTACTTGGCATAATTTTAATGTAATTCTTCTTAATTGTGGTATGAATATTCAGATCTGAAAGATTCAAGACAAAAGTTCATATTGACATAAAAATGATAATACTTCGAGCATACTAACTAAGCAATTATGTCTTCTCAAAATAACATGGCCAAAGAAAGTTCATCCCTACAAAATCATATAGTTTAGTCATGTTTCATTTTCGTCACACAAGAATGCTCTCATCATGCACAACCCCGATGACAAGCCAAGCAATTGTTTCATACTTTAGTAATCTCAAACCTATAAACTTTCACGCAATATATGAGCGCGAGCCATGGACATAGAACTATGGGTGGAATAGAATATAATGAGGGGGTTATGTGGAGAAGACAAAAAGGAGAAGGTCTCACATCAATGAGGTTAATCAATGGGCTATGGAGATGCCCACCAATTGATGTTAATTCAAGGAGTAGGGATTGCCATGCAACGGATGCACTAGGGCTATAAATGTATGAAAGCTCAACAAAAGAAACTAGTGGGTGTGCATCCAACTTGCTTGCTCATGAAGACCTGGTGCACTTGAGGAGGCCCATTGTTGGAATATACAAGCCAAGTTCTATAATGAGAAATTCCCACTAGTATATGAAAGTGATAACATGAGAGACTCTCTACTATGAAGATCATGGTGCTACTTTGAAGCACAAGTGTGGTAAAAGGATAGTAACATTGTCCCTTCTCTCTTTTTCTCTCATTTTTTTGGGCCTTCTCTTTTTTTATGGCCTTTCTCTTTTTTTGGGCCTTCTCTTTTTTATGGCCTTTCTTTTTTTATTCCTCACCTGGGACAATGCTCTAATAATGATGATCATCACACTTCTATTTATTTACAACTCAATGATTACAACTCAATACTAGAACAAAGATGATTCTATATGAATGCCTCCGGCGGTGTATCGGCATATGCAATGAACCAAGAGTGACATGTATGAAAGAATTATGAACTGTCGCTTTGCCACAAATACTATGTCAACTACATGATCATGCTAAGCAATATGACAATGATGAATGTGTCATGATGAACGGAATGATGGAAAGTTTCAAGGCAATATATCTCGGAATGGCTATGGAAATGTTATAATAGGTAGGTATGGTGGTTGTTTTGAGGAAGATATAAGGAGTTTTATGTGTGAAAGAGCGTATCATATCACGGGGTTTGGATGCACCGGCAAAGTTTGTGCCAACTCTCAATGTGAGGAAAGGGCAATGCACGGTACCGAAGAGGCTAGCAAGGATGGAAGGGTGAGAGTGTGTATAATCCATGGACTCAACATTAGTCATAAAGAACTCACATACTTATTGCAAAAATCTACAAGTCATCAAAAACCTCGGCACTACGTGCATGCTGCTAGGGGGATAGATTGGTAGGAAAAGACCATCGCTCGTCCCCGACCGCCACTCATAAGGAAGACAATCAAATAACACCTCATGTTTCAAATTTGTTGCATAACGTTGTAGCGACCTGACCCGAATGGATCACGTCTACTGTGCTACGGTGTCATCCCTGGATCAGTAATGCTGACACCACACAGTACATCGAGGTTTTATAGCAGAGTTGCAATCACACTCTTATTACATCGATGGCTCAAAAAGAACTTATTACAATAAATATGGCTTAAGGCCATCTAATAACGATAACAGCGGAAAGCTTGGAAGATAAGTGAGTCCATCAACTCCATCGGCATCACTGAGTATAGAACCACGACCTAAACGCACCTCAATCGTCGTCTGAAAAGTCTGCAACATTAACGTTGCAGCCCGAAAACGGGTCAGCACATGGAATATGCTGGCAATGTAACACATAGAGAGTAATGAAACAATAAGCCTATACTACATGCATTATGGCTGGTGGTAAGGCTCTATGGTTACAGTTTTGCGAAAAGCCAATTTTTCCCTACATCAAAGGAATAATTTTGTTTAACTATCATGGTGGTTGTTAAACATTGAGAATGGTTGACAGCATCCTCAATCCCAATTTAAAAGTACTCATTAAAACCCAATAGCTTTTATTAGAGGTAACATGTTGAGATTCACAAAGATATTCAAGTACTAGATACTCAAAATGTCCATAACCGGGGACACGGCTAATCATGATTAGTTTGTTACTCTGCAGAGGTTTGCGCACTTTTCCCCACATGACTCGATCGCCTCCGTTTGTTTTCTCGCACTACATGGTGTTTGAGAAACGGATGACCGAGACATAGTCTTTCAGAAGCACTAGCACCTTACATGTGGGGTAGACCGGTACACCTACATCCCCTACATCTGCTAGTCCATCCCGTAAGAGTTCGCACAACTTAGTCAACTATGCTAGAGCCCATAGTAGCATGTGGCTGCACACGGAAGTTTCTAGCATGAAAGATCTTATGATCCCTTTGAGCCTGGGTGGCGGTCCAAAAAAAAACAGGCAAGTCCTGATAGACATCAGGTGCCTCAATCCACCCAGATGTGTGTTTAGGTTGCCACCTTAGATAAGCCATTAATTAACAATCTCACAACTGTCATGGATATTCACTCACCCAATCCACGTCTACTAGCATAGCATAGCATAATAAGCAAACGTAGAAGTAACTCCCAAGGTTTCATAAGTAACAGGTAATAGGTACTACCTCATCTACTTCCCATCCCACAATTTAATTAGATCCTAACAATGCAAGTGTTTGAGGGTTTGATCTAATGCAATAAAACTGGGTAGTAGGAAAGATATGATCAAGTGTTACTTGCCTTGCTGATGATCCGCGAGTCCTAGGGTTTCGAAGTAACAAGCGGCGCAATCCGGGTAATCTATCGCAGACAAACAACAAGCATACAATAAGTACTCATCTAATGCACAGGGAAATCTCAAATAAAAGATCTAACCAGAGAGTTCAAATTAAGAACCCTGGTTGCAAAAGAATCGAATCAAATAAAGCATCGAAAGTCAAACGACGAAAGAAAACAACTCGGTTCTAGCAAGTTGAAACTAGGTCAAAATTTTACAGTAACAAAACTTAGTTTAAGTTGGTTAGTCGGAACGGCGGTTTCGAGGCGAAACTCCAGGCATTTGAATCACCTGATTCCGATAAACGAGCAAGAAGATAGACTAGAAAGAAGATCGGATCTGAAATCACGATCGGAAGAATCGCGGAATAAATCCGACGAGAAAAGAGAACGACGAACGGTTAAACGAACGGACGTTCATTAACCTAGAAGAATCCGGTGATCACGTTCGTTAGGACAAACGGTCCGGCGAACGGTAAAAAGGCAACTAAATCGGAGAAGAAAACGAATCCGATCTAGGGTTTCGGAGAAGAAATCCGAACGAAAAACTGATCTAGAAAACCGGAACGGTTTAGAGAAGAAAAGAATCGGAACGATTAGAAGAAAACGATCCGAGAAAAGAAAAGGTGACGCGGCGCGGGGCTAGTACCTCGAAGAGCGAGGGGCTCCGGCGGCGGCGTTGGGTGTGGGGTGGCGCGGTGGTGAGGCGGCGGCGGCGTTGGGTGGCGCGGTGGTGAGGCGGCGGCGGCGTTGGGTGGCGCGGTGGTGAGGCGGCGCGGCGTTGGGTGGCGCGGTGGTGAGGCGGCGCGGCGTTGGGTGGCGCGGTGGTGAGGCGGAGGAGAGGAGAGGTGTTGGTTTGATGGTTTAGAGGGGGGGTGCTTGGGTATTTATATTGGGGAGGGGAGGGTTTTTGCTTGGGGTAGGGGGCAAGAAATAGATTAGGATTAGGAATAGATCTAGGATTAGATACGGAATAAACGAAGTAGGAAAAGAGTCCTACTAGGACAAGGAAAAAGGAGTGGCTCCCTGGCCCCCTTGGTGCGTGCGCGCGCGGTGGCCTTGGCCTTGGCCGGCCGGCGGCTAGCAGCTTGGGCCTTTGGCCCAAGGCGCTGCAGTTTTTTTTATTTTATTTTATTTTATTTTTTTTTAAACGGTCTCGCGCGCAGAGCGACAAAATAAAAAAAAATCTAAACGAACTCCAAAATTAATACAGTAAACTTTCCCCGACTCCTAAAAATGAGTCGAACAAAAATGAACTTTACTCGGGGCCTAAATGCAAAAAAAAAATTTAAAACACGCATTTTTCCCTAAGGCAAATAAAACGCAAATAAAACTCCGGCAAAATCAAAATGGGTTTATTTATTAAATCTTCATTTTTCCTAAATTTGGGAAAGTCATATTATTCCCTCTCTCAAAATTTTTATAGGAAAACTTTATGAAGATAATTAAATAAATCCAAATGATCCTATTTTCAAAATTTGAGAAATCCCAAATATGAAAATAATGAAACTTCCAACTCTCTCCGAGGGTCCTTGAGTTGCGTGAAATTTTCTAGGATCGGAAAATGCGAGAAAAACATGATATGCATGATGACCTAATGTATAACATTCCAAATTGAAAATTTGGGATGTTACAAACCTACCCCCTTAAGATGAATCTCGCCCTCGAGATTCGGGTTGGCTAGAAAATAGGTGAGGGTGGTCCTTGAGCAAAACTTCCTCTCTTTCCCAGGTGGCTTCATCCTCAGTGTGGTGGCTCCACTGAACTTTACAAAACTTGATAACTTTGCTGCGGGTAACTCTGCTGGCATAATCGAGAATCTTAACAGGTTTTTCCTCATATGTCAAGTCATCCTTCAACTGAATTGCTTCCAGTGGCACTGTGTCTCTTAACGGTACCTCTGCTATCTCTGGGTGGCATTTCTTCAACTGAGAAACATGGAATACATCATGAACTCCTGACAGTCCTTCTGGCAATTCCAACTTATAAGCAACTTCTCCCATACGTTGCAAAATCTTATACGGTCCAACGAAACGGGGTGCTAACTTTCCTTTAACTCCAAAACGCTTAACTCCTCGAAGCGGGGATACTCTGAGATATACTCTGTCTCCAACTTCATACTCAATCGTTTTGCGCTTTGAATCGGCATAGCTCTTCTGTCTGGACTGGGCTACCTTGAGCCTGTCTCGAATCAACTTAACCTTCTGTTCAGACTCCTTAATCAAATCTGGTCCAAAGAATTGACGGTCTCCAACTTCGTTCCATGATAACGGTGTCCTGCACCTCCTTCCGTATAAAGCTTCGAAAGGGGCCATCTTCAAACTGGTTTGGTAACTATTGTTATAAGAAAACTCCGCATACGGTAAATTATCATCCCAGCTAGATCCATAATCTAGTGCACAAGCTCTCAGCATATCTTCCAAAATCTGATTGACTCTCTCAGTCTGTCCATCGGTCTGTGGGTGGAAAGCTGTACTGAATTCCAATCTAGTTCCCAATGTCTCGTGCAACTGGTTCCAAAATTTCGAGGTAAACTGGGTTCCTCTATCTGATACGATGCTCCTCGGAACTCCGTGTAAACACACAATTCTGGTCCTGTATATCTTTGCCAACTTAGCACTGCTATAGGTAGTCTTGACTGGAATGAAATGAGCTACCTTTGTTAAACGGTCGACTATAACCCAAATCGAGTCATATCCTGAACGGGTCTTTGGCAAACCTGTGATGAAATCCATGCCTAGTTTATCCCACTTCCATTCGGGTATCGGCAACGGTTGTAACAATCCTGCTGGCTTCTGATGTTCTGCCTTTACTCTCTGACATACATCGCAAATAGCTACATATTCCGCAATATCCTTCTTCTCCACTAACAAACGGGTGATCCCCAAGGTGATGAGCTTGGGCGTATATAACCTTTATCCAATAGCTCCTTAATCTGCTTCTTGATTTCTGCCAAATCTTGTGCTGGCATCCTGTATGGTCGTTTCGATATCGGGCCTGTTCCTGGCAATAGTTCAATCAAAAACTCAATGTCTCTATCCGGTGGCATGCCTGGCAACTCTTCCGGAAATACATCAGGAAAATCCTTCACCACTGGTACTTCTTCCTGCACCACTCCTGATAAGCAATTCACTTGTGTCCTGTTTGGCACATGCCGGGATACATACTTGATCCTTCTTCCTTCTGGTGTGGTAAGCAAAATTGTCTTACTGGCGCAATCGATGTTTCCTCCATACATCGACAGCCAATCCATACCAAGAATCACATCCAGACCTTGGGATTCCAGAATAATTAAATCCGTTGGGAATACATGCCTTCCTATACTCAATGGTACTTGAAAACATCCTTGTCTGGCCATGTATTCTGCTCCTGGCGAGCTTACTAGCATAGGTGTTTTAAGAATCCTAGTGGGCAGGCTATGCTTTTCCACAAATCCCCTTGATATGTATGAATGCGATGCACCAGTATCAAAAAGAACGAGTGTAGTAAATGACTTAACCAAAAACTTACCGATTACTGCATCGGGCTGATCTTCAATCTCCTCCACATTAACGTGGTTCACCTGTCCCCTATTGAAAGGGTTCGGCTTCTTCCCAGAGCTTCCATTGCCATTTCCATTCTGGCCTTCAGGACATTCATTGGCATAATGTCCGGTCTTCGAACACTTGAAATAGGTGACTTGACTCAGGTCTCTCTTGGTTGGGGTTGATGGGGTTGTTCGGTTCTGGCCGTTGCTTCCTCCATTCCCATTACCATTCTTGTGGCCATTATGGTTGTGCGAGCTACCTCCTCCATGGGTGTGCTGAAACTTAAATCCTGGGTTAGGGGTAAAACGGGGCTTCTGCTGGGCTCCAGAGTTATACTTCCCCTATCCATACTTCCTCTTACGGTTCTCAATCTGCTGTTGCTTCCCTTCAATCATGATGGCACGATCTACCAACTCCTGGTAGTTGTTGAAATTTGCTACCATCAACTGCATGCTTAGTTCATCATTCAGTCCTTCCAGAAACTTCTCCTGCTTAGCTACATCCGTAGCAACGTCATCTGGGGCATAACGGGCTAGCTTACTAAACTCCTCCACATACTGGCCAACAGTCCTTCCTCCTTGGCGTAAGTTGCGAAACTCACGCTTCTTTATGGCCATAGCTCCTGCTGAAACATGGGCAGTGCGGAAAGCTTGCTGAAATTGATCCCATGTGACAGTGTCTACTGGGTAAGTGGCTGTGAAATTCTCCCACCATGCGGCTGCGGGTCCTTCAAGCTGATGTGCTGCAAACTTCACTCTTTCTCCATCTGTGCATCCTGCCGTGGTCAACTCCCTTCCTATCTTGCGGAGCCAATCATCTGCTACAATCGGCTCGGTGCTACTGGAGTACACCGGCGGATTTAGTCTAAGGAAACGAGTCAAATGATCCGCAGGTGGTGGTGGTGGGTTGTTGTTGTTGTTCTGCTGATTCTGAACTAACATCTGCATCAATTGATTCTGCTGCTGGATCAACTGAGTGAGCTCTGGTGGAAATCCATTGTCACGTCTCGGAGGCATCTGATGGGTTTAGAAAAGAAGAGAATTTTAGAATAGAATGAGGTCTAAGGGGAATCACTACCCAAATGCACATGAGCAAAAGCACACAAAATCACTCCATTCAATCAAACAAGGCTTACAACGATCTATCTATCGCAAGTGCGTGTACTATAATGTTTACATGGGGGAAATACTACTAATATGTGGGGGACTTCTAGAAATTTGAACCGGTGGAAGATTCCATGATGTCTGCTCCAGCTTCGTCTTCAAAATCGGGTTCACTTGGATCCGAATCGGTGTCGTCGAGGATGATGTAGTCGTCTGGACATGCGACGTACTTGTCTTCATTCTTGAGCTCCAATTTCTTCTTGAGTTCTTCAATCTCATACTTAAGATCGTTATTGTGCCTTACGACAGCTACGATCTCGTCCATGTAGTCCTTGCGTAGATTCTTCATCTCTCCTTCTAGCTCGATGATCCTTGCCTTCGCATTCTTCAACTCTACCATATCATTGCACATCTGGTTCTCATGGCGTCGAATGTGCTGGTTTAACTCCTGGATAAAAGCTGCAATGGATCTATCCTTCTTGGGGCTGACTATGTCCCATTTGTCGTCTCGGCGTCCGCAAATCTGGTAGATGGTGTCCTTGAGGTCTTCTTGATAAACTTCTCCAATGCGTCCCATGGTGATGTGAGCTGCCATGCTCCTTCCTAGACTCCAAGTTGGTGCACTGAAAATACTATCTATGGGCTTCGTGATTGGCGCGAATGTTCTTCCCGGAACGTGAGCTTGAATCTTCCAGCGCTCCTCTTCAGGCAGAGTGGCGTTGAAGGTTCCCGGTGAAACTTGGTAGTCCAATGTTCAGGTACTTGGTAACTTCTGGATTTCGCTTGAAGGAAGTCTAAAAGGTGTGCCTTCATCTGGTTGAGCGTACTTGATCTTTTCATCCATCATCCTAAAGAGTAGAAAAGATGAGGAGTTAGAAAATGAGAGGAGAGTAGTGATCTATGGCCTTAACTTAGTGGTCGTGTCCTACAGTCAGCGTGTGCTCTGATACCATCTCTGTAGCGACCTGACCCGAATGGATCACGTCTACTGTGCTACGGTGTCATCCCTGGATCAGTAATGCTGACACCACACAGTACATCGAGGTTTTATAGCAGAGTTGCAATCACACTCTTATTACATCGATGGCTCAAAAAGAACTTATTACAATAAATATGGCTTAAGGCCATCTAATAACGATAACAGCGGAAAGCTTGGAAGATAAGTGAGTCCATCAACTCCATCGGCATCACTGAGTATAGAACCACGACCTAAACGCACCTCAATCGTCGTCTGAAAAGTCTGCAACATTAACGTTGCAGCCCGAAAACGGGTCAGCACATGGAATATGCTGGCAATGTAACACATAGAGAGTAATGAAACAATAAGCCTATACTACATGCATTATGGCTGGTGGTAAGGCTCTATGGTTACAGTTTTGCGAAAAGCCAATTTTTCCCTACATCAAAGGAATAATTTTGTTTAACTATCATGGTGGTTGTTAAACATTGAGAATGGTTGACAGCATCCTCAATCCCAATTTAAAAGTACTCATTAAAACCCAATAGCTTTTATTAAGGTAACATGTTGAGATTCACAAAGATATTCAAGTACTAGATACTCAAAATGTCCATAACCGGGGACACGGCTAATCATGATTAGTTTGTTACTCTGCAGAGGTTTGCGCACTTTTCCCCACATGACTCGATCGCCTCCGTTTGTTTTCTCGCACTACATGGTGTTTGAGAAACGGATGACCGAGACATAGTCTTTCAGAAGCACTAGCACCTTACATGTGGGGTAGACCGGTACACCTACATCCCCTACATCTGCTAGTCCACCCCGTAAGAGTTCGCACAACTTAGTCAACTATGCTAGAGCCCATAGTAGCATGTGGCTGCACACGGAAGTTTCTAGCATGAAAGATCTTATGATCCCTTAGAGCCTGGGTGGCGGTCCAAAAAAAAACAGGCAAGTCCTGATAGACATCAGGTGCCTCAATCCACCCAGATGTGTGTTTAGGTTGCCACCTTAGATAAGCCATTAATTAACAATCTCACATCTGTCATGGATATTCACTCACCCAATCCACGTCTACTAGCATAGCATAGCATAATAAGCAAACGTAGAAGTAACTCCCAAGGTTTCATAAGTAACAGGTAATAGGTACTACCTCATCTACTTCCCATCCCACAATTTAATTAGATCCTAACAATGCAAGTGTTTGAGGGTTTGATCTAATGCAATAAAACTGGGTAGTAGGAAAGATATGATCAAGTGTTACTTGCCTTGCTGATGATCCGCGAGTCCTAGGGTTTCGAAGTAACAAGCGGCGCAATCCGGGTAATCTATCGCAGACAAACAACAAGCATACAATAAGTACTCATCTAATGCACAGGGAAATCTCGAATAAAAGATCTAACCAGAGAGTTCAAATTAAGAACCCTGGTTGCAAAAGAATCGAATCAAATAAAGCATCGAAAGTCAAACGACGAAAGAAAACAACTCGGTTCTAGCAAGTTGAAACTAGGTCAAAATTTTACAGTAACAAAACTTAGTTTAAGTTGGTTAGTCGGAACGGCGGTTTCGAGGCGAAACTCCAGGCATTTGAATCACCTGATTCCGATAAACGAGCAAGAAGATAGACTAGAAAGAAGATCGGATCTGAAATCACGATCGGAAGAATCGCGGAATAAATCCGACGAGAAAAGAGAACGACGAACGGTTAAACGAACGGACGTTCATTAACCTAGAAGAATCCGGTGATCACGTTCGTTAGGACGAACGGTCCGGCGAACGGTAAAAAGGCAACTAAATCGGAGAAGAAAACGAATCCGATCTAGGGTTTCGGAGAAGAAATCCGAACGAAAAACTGATCTAGAAAACCGGAACGGTTTAGAGAAGAAAAGAATCGGAACGATTAGAAGAAAACGATCCGAGAAAAGAAAAGGTGACGCGGCGCGGGGCTAGTACCTCGAAGAGCGAGGGGCTCCGGCGGCGGCGTTGGGTGTGGGGTGGCGCGGTGGTGAGGCGGCGGCGGCGTTGGGTGGCGCGGTGGTGAGGCGGCGGCGGCGTTGGGTGGCGCGGTGGTGAGGCGGCGCGGCGTTGGGTGGCGCGGTGGTGAGGCGGCGCGGCGTTGGGTGGCGCGGTGGTGAGGCGGAGGAGAGGAGAGGTGTTGGTTTGATGGTTTAGAGGGGGGGGTGCTTGGGTATTTATATTGGGGAGGGGAGGGTTTTTGCTTGGGGTAGGGGGCAAGAAATAGATTAGGATTAGGAATAGATCTAGGATTAGATACGGAATAAACGAAGTAGGAAAAGAGTCCTACTAGGACAAGGAAAAAGGAGTGGCTCCCTGGCCCCCTTGGTGCGTGCGCGCGCGGTGGCCTTGGCCTTGGCAGGCCGGCGGCTAGCAGCTTGGGCCTTTGGCCCAAGGCGCTGTAGTTTTTTTTTTTTTTAAACGGTCTCGCACGCAGAGCGACAAAATAAAAAAAAATCTAAACGAACTCCAAAATTAATACAGTAAACTTTCCCCGACTCCTAAAAATGAGTCGAACAAAAATGAACTTTACTCGGGGCCTAAATGCAAAAAAATTTTAAAAACACGCATTTTTCCCTAAGGCAAATAAAACGCAAATAAAACTCCGGCAAAATCAAAATGGGTTTATTTATTAAATCTTCATTTTTCCTAAATTTGGGAAAGTCATATTATTCCCTCTCTCAAAATTTTTATAGGAAAACTTTATGAAGATAATTAAATAAATCCAAATGATCCTATTTTCAAAATTTGAGAAATCCCAAATATGAAAATAATGAAACTTCCAACTCTCTCCGAGGGTCCTTGAGTTGCGTGAAATTTTCTAGGATCGGAAAATGCGAGAAAAACATGATATGCATGATGACCTAATGTATAACATTCCAAATTGAAAATTTGGGATGTTACAAACGTTTACCATACGTGCATGCTACGGGACTTGCAAACTTCAACACAAGTATTTCTCAATTTCACAACTACTCAACTAGCATGACTTTGATATTATTACCTCCATATCTCAAAACAATCATCAAGCATCAAACTTTTCTTAGTATTCAACACACTCATAAGAAAAGTTTTATTATTAATCTTGCATACCAAGCATATTAGGATTTTAAGAAAATTACCATGCTATTAATACTCTCAAAATAATCTAAGTGAAGCATGAGAGATCAATAGTTTCTATAAAAGAAATCCACCACCGTGCTCTAAAAGATATAAGTGAAGCACTAGAGCAAAACTATAAAGCTCAAAAGATATAAGTGAAGCACATAGAGTATTCTATCAAATCCCAAATCATGTATGGCTCTCTCAAAAGGTGTGTACAGCAAGGATGATTGTGGTAGACTAACAAGCAAAGACTCAAATCATAAAAGACGCTCCAAGCAAAACACATGTCATGTGGTGAATAAAAATATAGCTCCAAGTAAAGTTACCGATAGAAGTAGACGAAAGAGGGGATGCCTTCTGGGGCATCCCCGAGCTTTGGCTTTTAGCTGTCCTTAGATTATATTGGGGGTGCCATGGGAATCCCCAAGCTTAGGCTCTTGCCACTCCTTGTTCCATAGTCCATCAAATATTTACCCAAAACGTGAAAACTTCACAACACAAAACTTAAAGTAGAAAATCTCGTGAGCTCCGTTAGCGAAAGAAAACAAAAGACCACTTCAAGGTACTGTAATGAAATCATTATTTTATTTATATGGGTTTTATACCAACTGTATTCCAACTTCTCTATGGATTATAAACTATTTTACTAGCCATAGATTCATCAAAATAAGCAAACAACACACGAAAAACAGAATCTGTCAAAAACAGAACAGTCTGTAGTAATCTGTAGCTAGCGCAAGATCTGGAACCCCAAAAATTCTAAAATAAATTTCTGGACGAGAAGAATTTATCAGTTAATCATCTGCAAAAATAATTAACTAAATATCACTTTCCAAATAAAAATGACAACAGTTCTCGTGAGCGCTAAAGTTTCTGATTTTTTACAGCAAGTTCAACAAGACTTTCCCCAAGTCTTCCCAATGGTTCTACTTGGCACAAACACTAATTAAACACAAAAAACACAACCAAAACAGAGGCTAAATAATTTATTTATTACAAAACAGGATCAAAAAGCAAGGAATAAAAATAAAATCGGGTTGCCTCCCAACAAGCGCTATCGTTTAACGCCCCTATCTAGGCATAACAAGCAAGAATAGATCTAGGTATTGTCATCTTTGGTTTTCAATTTTTTAGCGGAATCAAGCTCGAACCCGGGAGGTTCTTTAAGTTTCCCTTCATATTCTGAAATTTTTAGATCTAAAGAATCCAACCGCTTATTGCAAAGGGTAATCAACATATTCATGCGGTGAATATTTCCACTAATGTTCTTAAGAGGTTCAAGAGATTTCTGCAAGATTTTAGTGACTTCACAATTTTTTTCCAAAAACTTGTGTATATTCCTGAGTAGGATGAGGCCCCTTTTGTTGAGGTAGTGTTCCCACTATACCTTCTATAATTTCAAGTGCAATATGGGGATCGATTTCAATAAAATTGCCTTTGGCAACGCAATATAAGAGTTACTATGAGACATATTTAATCCAACATAAAATTGCAAAGCAAAATTCTCAGATTTATTTCAGAGGTACAATTACGATGAGATTCCATTATTCTGAACCAGGCATCTTTTAGGTTTTCTCCTAACCTTTGTTTAAAGTGAAAGATTTCGAACTCAGGGGTCAACGGAGAAGATAAGGGACTAGCCATAACGACAAGCAAACAAACTAACACACAAGCAAACAAAAAGCAAACAGGCAAAAGAGGCAAGTAGAGAAAGAGAGGGAGGATAGAGAGAGAGGGTGAATAAAATGGCAAGGGTGAAGTGGGGGAGAGGAAAACGAGAGGCAAATGGCAAATAATGTAATGCGGGAGATAGGGATTGTGATGGGTACTTGGTATGTTGACTTTTGCGCAGACTCCTCGGCAACGGCGCCAGAAATTCTTCTTGCTACCTCTTGAGCACTGCGTTGGATTTCCCCAAAGAGGAAGCGATGATGTAGCAAAGTAGCGTAAGTATTTCCCTCAGTTTTTGAGAAACAAGGCATCAATCCAGTAGGAGGCTACGCTCGAGTCCCTTGTACCTACACAAAAACAATAGCTCAACGCAATCAACGCGCTTAGGGGTTGTAAATCCCTTCACGGTCACTTACGAAAGTGAGATCTGATAGAGATGATAAAAAATATTTTTGGTATTTTTGGTATAGAGATGCAAAGTAAAAAGTAAAAGCAAAGTAAAAGAAAGCAATAATAAAGTGATGGAGATTGATATAATGAGAAAGAGACCCGGGGGCCATAGGTTTCACTAGTGGCTTCTCTCAAGAGCATAAGTATTCTTGGGTGAAAAAATTACTGTTGAGCAATTGACAGAATTGAGCATAGTTATGAGAATATCTAGGTATGATCATGTATATAGGCATCACGTCCGAGACAAGTAGACCAAAACGATTCTGCATCTACTACTATTACTCCACTCATCGACCGCTATCCAGCATGCATCTAGAGTATTAAGTTAAAAACAGAGTAACCCTTAAGCAAGATGACATGATGTAGAGGGATAGTTTCATGCAATATGATAAAAAAACATCTTGTTATCCTTGATGGCAATGATACAATACGTGCCTTGCTGCCCCTTCTGTCACTTGGAAAGGACACCGCAAGATCGAACCCAAAGCTAAGCACTTCTCCCATGGCAAGAACAACCAATCTAGTAGGCCAAACCAAACTGATAATTCGAAGAGACTTGCAAAGATAACCAATCATACATAAAAGAATTCAAAGAAGATTCAAATATTATTCATAGATAGACTTGATCATAAACCCACAATTCATCGGTCTCAACAAACACACCGCAAAAAGAAGACTACATCAAATAGATCTCCACAAGATAGGGGGAGAACATTGTATTGAGATCCAAAAAGAGAGAAGAAGCCATCTAGCTACTAACTATGGACCCGTAGGTTTGAAGTAAACTACTCACAATTCATCGGAGGGGCTTGGATGATGATGTAGAAGCCCTCTGTGATCGATGCCCCCTCCGGTGGAGCTCCGGAACAGGCCCCAAGATGGGATCTCGTGGATACAGAAAGTTGCGGTGGTGGAATTAGGGTTTTGGCTCCGTCCCCGATCGTTTGGGGGTACGTGGATATATATAGGAGGAAGAAGTACGTCGGTGGAGCTTCGAGGGGCCCACGAGGCAAGGGGCGCGCCCTCCACCCTCGTGGCTTTCTTGACGGAGGGTCCAAGTCTCCTGGATCTTATCTGATGAGAAAATCACGCTTCCGAAGGTTTCATTCCGTTTGGACTCCGTTTGATATTCCTTTTCTTCGAAACCCTAAAACAGGCAAAAACAACAATTCTGGGTTGGGCCTCCGGTTAATAGGTTAGTCCCAAAAATAATATAAAAGTGGAAAATAAAGCCCAATAATCTCTAAAACAGTAGATAATATAGCATGGAGCAATCAAAAATCATAGATACGTTGGAGACATATCAAACATCCCCAAGCTTAATTCCGGCTCGTCCTCGAGTAGGTAAATGATAAAAACAGAATTTTTGATGCGGAGTGCTACTTGGCATAATTTTAATGTAATTCTTATTAATTGTGGTATGAATATTCAGATCTGAAAGATTCAAGACAAAAGTTCATATTGACATAAAAATGATAATACTTCGAGCATACTAACTAAGCAATTATGTCTTCTCAAAATAACATGGCCAAAGAAAGTTCATCCCTACAAAATCATATAGTTTAGTCATGTTTCATTTTCGTGACACAAGAATGCTCTCATCATGCACAACCCCAATGACAAGCCAAGCAATTGTTTCATACTTTAGTAATCTCAAACCTATAAACTTTCACGCAATATATGAGCGCGAGCCATGGACATGGCACTATGGGTGGAATAGAATATAATGAGGGGGTTATGTGGAGAAGACAAAAAGGAGAAGGTCTCACATCAACGAGGCTAATAAATGGGCTATGGAGATGCCCATCAATTGATGTTAATGCAAGGAGTAGGTATTTCCATGTAACGGATGCACTAGGGCTATAAATGTATGAAAGCTCAACAAAATAAACTAGTGGGTGTGCATCCAACTTGCTTGCTCATGAAGACCTAGGGCACTGGAGGAGGCCCATTGTTGGAATATACAAGCCAAGTTCTATAATGAAAAATTCCCACTACTATATGAAAGTGATAACATGAGAGACTCTCTACTATGAAGATCATGGTGCTACTTTTAAGCACAAGTGTGGTAAAAGGATAGTAACATTATCCCTTCTCTCTTTTTCTCTCATTTTTTTGGGCCTTCTCTTTTTTTATGGCCTTTCTCTTTTTTGGGGCCTTCTCTTTTTTATGGCCTTTCTTTTTTTTATTCCTCACTTGGGACAATGCTCTAATAATGATGATCATCACACTTCTATGTATTTACAACTCATTGATTACAACTCGATACTAGAACAAAGATGACTCTATATGAATGCCTCCGGCGGTGTATCGGCATATGCAATGAACCAAGAGTGACATGTATGAAAGAATTATGAACGGTCGCTTTGCCACAAATACTATGTCAACTACATGATCATGCTAAGCAATATGACAATGATGAATGTGTCATGATGAACGGAATGATGGAAAGTTGCATGGCAATATATCTCGGAATGGCTATGGAAATGCCATAATAGGTAGGTATGGTGGCTGTTTTGAGGAAGATATAAGGAGTTTTATGTGTGAAAGAGCGTATCATATCACGGGGTTTGGATGCACCAGCGAAGTTTGCGCCAACTCTCAATGTGAGAAAGGGTAATGCACGGTACCGAAGAGGATAGCAAGGATGGAAGGGTGAGAGTGTGTATAATCCATGGACTCAACATTAGTCATAAAGAACTCACATACTTATTGCAAAAATCTACAAGTCATCAAAAACCTCGGCACTACGCGCATGCTCCTAGGGGGATAGATTGGTAGGAAAAGACCATCGCTCGTCCCCGACCGCCACTCATAAGGATGACAATCAAATAACACCTCATGTTTCAAATTTGTTGCATAACATTTACCATACGTGCATGCTATGGGACTTGCAAACTTCAACACAAGTATTTCTCAATTTTACAACTACTCAACTAGCATGACTTTGATATTATTACCTCCATATCTCAAAACAGTCATCAAGCATCAAACTTTTCTTAGTATTCAACACACTCATAAGAAAGTTTTATTATTAATCTTGCATACCAAGCATATTAGGATTTTAAGCAAATTTCCATGATATTAAGACTCTCAAAATAATCTAAGTGAAGCATGAGTGGTCAATAGTTTCTATAAAACAAATCCACCACCGTGCTCTAAAAGATATAAGTGAAGCACTAGAGCAAAACTATAAAGCTCAAAAGATATAAGTGAAGCACATAGAGTATTATATCAAATTCCAAATCATGTATGGCTCTATCAAAAGGTGTGTACAGCAAGGATGATTGTGGTAGACTAACAAGCAAAGACTCAAATCATAAAAGACGCTCCAAGTAAAACACATATCATGTGGTGAATAAAAATATAGCTCCAAGTAAAGTTACCGATAGAAGTAGACGAAAGAGGGGATGCCTTCCGGGGCATCCCCAAGCTTTGGCTTTTAGGTGTCCTTAGATTATCTTGGTGGTGCCATGGGCATCCCCAAGCTTAGGCTCTTGCCACTCCTCATTCCATAGTCCATCAAATATTTACCCAAAACGTGAAAACTTCACAACACAAAACTTAAAGTAGAAAATCTCGTGAGCTCCGTTAGCGAAAGAAAACAAAAGACCACTTCAAGGTACTGTAATGAACTCATTATTTTATTTATATGGGTGTTATACCAACTGTATTCCAACTTCTCTATGGATTATAAACTATTTTACTAGCCATAGATTCATCAAAATAAGCAAACAACACACGAAAAACAGAATCTGTCAAAAACAGAACAGTCTGTAGTAATCTATAGCTAGCGCAAGATCTGGAACCCCAAAAATTCTAAAATAAATTTCTGGACGAGAGGAATTTATCTATTAATCATCTTCAAAAATAATTAACTAAATATCACTTTCCAAATAAAAATGACAACAGTTCTCGTGAGCGCTAAAGTTTCTGTTTTTTACAGCAAGTTCAACAAGACTTTCCCCAAGTCTTCCCAACGGTTCTACTTGGCACAAACACTAATTAAACACAAAAAACACAACCAAAACAGAGGCTAAATAATTTATTTATTACTAAACAGGATCAAAAAGCAAGGAATAAAAATAAAATCGGGTTGCCTCCCAACAAGCGCTATCGTTTAACGCCCCTAGCTAGGCATAACAAGCAAGAATAGATCTTGGTATTGCCATCTTTGGTTTTCAATTTTTTAGTGGAATCAAGCTCGAACCCGGGAGGTTCTTTATGTTTCCCTTCATATTCTGAAATTTTTAGATCTAAAGAATCCAACCGCTTATTGCAAAGGGTAATCAACATATTCATGCGGTGAATATTTCCACTAATGTTCTTAAGAGGTTCAAGAGATTTCTGCAAGATTTTAGTGACTTCACAATTTTTTTTCAAAAATTTGTGTATCTTCCTGAGTAGGATGAGGCCCCTTTTGTTGAGGTAGTGTTCCCACTATACCTTCTATAATTTCAAGTGCAATATGGGGATCGATTTCAATAAAATTGCCTTTGGCAACGCAATCCAAGAGTTACCTATGAGACATATTTAATCCAACATAAAAATTGCGAAGCAAAATTCTCAGATTTATTTCAGAGGTACAATTACGATGAGATTCCATTATTCTGAACCAGGCATCTTTTAGGTTTTCTCCTAACCTTTGTTTAAAGTGAAAGATTTCGAACTCAGGGGTCAACGGAGAAGATAAGGGACTAGCCATAACGACAAGCAAACAAACTAACACACAAGCAAACAAAAAGCAAACAGGCAAAAGAGGCAAGTAGAGAAAGAGAGGGAGGATAGAGAGAGAGAGGGTGAATAAAATGGCAAGGGTGAAGTGGGGGAGAGGAAAACGAGAGGCAAATGGCAAATAATGTAATGCGGGAGATAGGGATTGTGATGGGTACTTGGTATGTTGACTTTTGCGCAGACTCCCCGGCAACGGCGCCAGAAATTCTTCTTGCTACCTCTTGAGCACTGCGTTGGATTTCCCTGAAGAGGAAGGGATGATGCAGCGAAGTAGCGTAAGTATTTCCTCAGTTTTTGAGAACCAAGGTATCAATCCAGTAGGAGGCTACGCTCGAGTCCCTCGTACCTACACAAAAACAATAGCTCAACGCAATCAACGCGCTTAGGGGTTGTCAATCCCTTCACAGTCACTTACTAAAGTGAGATCTGATAGAGATGATAAATAATATTTTTGGTATTTTTGGTATAGAGATGCAAAGTAAAAAGTAAAAGCAAAGCAATAATAAAGTGATGGAGATTGATATAATGAGAAAGAGACCCGGGGGCCATAGGTTTCACTAGTGGCTTCTCTCAAGAGCATAAGTATTCTACGGTGGGTGAACAAATTACTGTTGAGCAATTGACAGAATTGAGCATAGTTATGAGAATATCTAGGCATGATCATGTATATAGGCATCACGTCCGTGACAAGTAGACCGAAACGATTCTGCATCTACTACTATTACTCCACTCATCGACTACTATCCAGCTTGCATCTAGAGTATTAAGTTAAAAACAGAGTAACGCCTTAAGCAAGATGACATGATGTAGAGAGATAAATTCATGCAATATGAAATAAACCCCATCTTGTTATCCTCGATGGCAACGATGCAATACGTGCCTTGCTGCCCCTTCTGTCACTGGGAAAGGACACCGCAAGATCGAACCCAAAGCTAAGCACTTCTCCCATGGCAAGAACAACCAATCTAGTAGGCCAAACCAAACTGATAATTCGAAGAGACTTGCAAAGATAACCAATCATACATAAAAGAATTCAAAGAAGATTCAAATATTATTCATATATAGACTTGATCATAAACCCACAAATTCATTGATCTCAACAAACACACCGCAAAAAGAAGATTACATCAAATAGATCTCCAGGAGAGAGGGGGAGAACATTGTATTGAGATCCAAAGAGAGAGAAGAAGCCATCTAGCTACTAACTATGGACCCGTAGGTTTGAAGTAAACTACTCACAATTCATCGGAGGGGCTTGGATGATGATGTAGAAGCCCTCCATGATCGATGCCCCCTCCGACGGAGCTCCGGAATAGGCCCCAAGATGGGATCTCGTGGATACAGAAAGTTGCGGTGGTGGAATTAGGGTTTTGGCTCCGTCCCCGATCGTTTGGGGGTACGTGGATATATATAGGAGGAAGAAGTACGTCGGTGGAGCTTCGAGGGGCCCACGAGGCAGGGGGCGCGCCCTCCACCCTCGTGGCCGCCTCGTGGCTTTCTTGACGGAGGGTCCAAGTCTCCTGGATCTTATCTGATGAGAAAATCACGTTTCCGAAGGTTTCATTCCGTTTGGACTCCGTTTGATATTCCTTTTCTTCGAAACCCTAAAACAGGCAAAAAAACAGCAATTCTGGGCTGGGCCTCCGGTTAATAGGTTAGTCCCAAAAATAATATAAAAGTGGAAAATAAAGCCCAGTAATCTCTAAAATAGTAGATAATATAGCATGGAGCAATCAAAAATTATAGATACGTTGGAGACATATCAGGTAACAGGGGGCAGGGAGACGATGTTTACCCAGGTTAGGGCCCTCTTGATGGAGGTAATACCCTACGTCCTGCTTGATTGTTCTTAATGATATGAGTATTACAAGAGTTGATCTACCACGAGATCAAAGAGGCTAAACCCTAGAAGCTAGCCTATGGTATGATTGTATCTTGTCCTACGGACTAAAACCCTCCCGTTTATATAGACACCGGAGGGGGCTAGGGTTACACAAGGTCGGTTACAAAGGAGGAGATATACATATCGTATTACCTAGCTTCCCTTCCAGGCGAAGTAGAGTCCTATCCGGACAGGGGACGAAATCTTCAATCTCGTATCTTCATAGTCCAACAGTCCGGCCAAAGGATATAGTCCGGCTGTCCGGAGGCCCCCTAATCCAGGACTCTCTAAGTAGCCCCTGAACCTGGCTTCAATGACGATGAGTCCGGCGCGCAGTATTGTGTTCGGCATTGCAAGGCGGGTTCCTCCTCCGCATACACCATGGAAGAGTTTTGAATACAAGGATAGTGTCCGGCCCTGCAAAATAAGTTCCACATACCACTGTAGAGAGAATAATATTTCCACTAATCGTTGACGCTTTATGGCCAGAGGGTTCCTTCCCATAGGTGTCCGGATTGTGGCAGCGGAAGTGGTTTTACATCACAGCTCCCCGAAGTGCCAAGTGGGTAGCTGCCCCACCTTTCGCTCGGGCCCCCCACCGCAATTGATGTCATGGATCAGCAGGGGCTGAGCTGGGGTCCAGCAAAGGACATGCCAATACTGCAGAGCCGTATCCGAGATCTCTTTGAGAGAGATTTTAGTCTGGTTATGGTAATGCAAGTTATGTTAGTTCGTCGAGTCCAGCCTTGCAAACGCCGGCCCCTCTGCATGTGGGAATTCAACCCGAAAGGACCGCGAGCTATTCAGCATTTCCTCGGCATGACGCTCGAAGAGATGTACAAATCGTTCTTCGGACCCCAAATAGATTGTCCGGACACCAGCGAGGACGTGGGTCTGAGCTACAACCGCCCCGCTTCCCAAGTAAGTAATCCCATGTCGAACCTACTGTCCTTTTATTTATCATGGCATCATTCTAAAGAGCCGCTCTTTGACCAGGACTGGATAACAAAGGCGATGATGATCAGGTGTTCGGCCCCCCTTCCTAAGGGCTTGGACAATCCGGTACTGGACAAGATGCTCGAGTCGGCGCCTTATCCAGTGCCCTCAAAGGAAGATGATGGGGGAATAGAGAGGGCGAAAGCGGGCCTCACTCGCTACTTATACCAGCCGGGGGAATGAGCGCCTCCACGAGGGAGGACAACCGAAGGGAAGAATCTGACATTCTCTCTCCCCGGGGAAGGAAGAGGACTACCTCTGAAGATCCGGAAACTAAGGTTTCCAAACGGGAGAAGAAATCTTCATCAGAGGGTCCTGCCTCAGAGGGTATTCTTGCCGCACAATGTCAGCGCGGGGATCAGCCCTCTACCGAGCTGTAAGTAATCGAAAAGTACTTAATAGTGGAAACATCCTACCTTACTTCCGAAGACAATAACCGATGCTTATAAATTGTAGTCCGGATCGTAGCCCTTCTCGACAGAGTTCGTCTTCGGGGGATCTTCTTCCGGAGATGATGGAGAGCGAAACGCCTCCCCCTAACACCCCGCCTCATGAAGCGGGCGACCTTGAAGTGTCGTCGCGAAGGGTATCTCCGGATCCACTAAGGCGAGAGGATAACCCTTTGGCTACCCGGAATCCCCAGTATCCGACTCCTAAGGAGAGCGACAGCAAGGGTCCGTACAGCATGCAGTCGGACGCGCTGAAGGATCTTCTGGGGCAAGCGGCCATCTCGGAAGCGCATCGTACGCTAATGGGGACGGTAATTGAAAGGATTTCATCCACTGAAAGTGGTTTGCATGAATCCTTTATGAGTCTGCTGAAAGTCTTTGAGGTACATGAAATAGTGTATGTTTTTGACACTATCGCACACATTAGGTGTGCCCTATGCAGATAGTAGCCCCTAAGACTCTGGTTGTCGTCAAAAACGGTGACAAACAGAGGATCATAGTCCCAGGTAATAACCAGACCGCCTTTATGTGCAGGTGGCTGAAGCTTCGGTGGCTAGCCAGACTGATGGGTTTGCCGAGCTAAAGCGGCAACTTGATGCGGCAGATGCCAACATCGTGCTTGTCAACAAGCGGCTTGACAAGGCACAGGGTAAGTGATTTTTTGCGGTGATCAACACATAGTAAGAGGAGCATGATGCCAGTATCTTTAATATGTTGTGACTGCAGATGGAGCTGCCACCGTGGAGACCCTTCGGGCAGAGCTTGCCCGAGCCAAGGAGCAAGCAAGGAGTAGCAATGCAGCCGCTCTAAAGGCGGCCGAAGAGTTAAGGGCCGAACCGGCCGCGCATTGCGAAAGCAAGGAAAAAATAGCCAAGATGGCTATAGAGTTAAAAGATGCCCTTGACCATTACCATCTTCTTGAATAAGAAAACCGGGCGAAGGTGACGGACCTGGAGAAGGCCCTGGTGGCTGCCAAGGAAGCCTGCTCCAAAATTAGAGCGACGAAGGAGGAGCTGAATCAAGCTGCAGATATCGTGTCTGGGAAGCCCTTCTTGTTGCGAACTAAGTTCGGAGATCCGAAGTATGCTCCTCTGGACCGGATATGGAGTTCTCCGGATGCCGACATGGATTTGGCTGCAAGTGCTGCTGATGCGGCAGAGTACTTCAAGGATCAGAAAGGTCCTGAAGTGGAAAAGTTGTTCTGGTCACAGTTTCACGCTCCAGTCCGTCCGCTGCTGTTGAATGGGCGAATGGCTGAGTGGGCCGAGCTCCATAGGTTGTCCGGACTTGCCATGAGGTCCATTGTGGATCACCTATGGTCGAGAGGGCCAAGGCCGAATAGCTACTTTAGTTTAGTGCAACAATTCCTTGGTGTTGTGCCACGCATCGATGTTGTAAAGAGATTGGCGTGCATAGAGGGTGCGCGGATGGCCTTTGCCCGTGTCAAGACATACTGGGCGGAGATAGAGGCCACCACTGTTGTGACACAGGGTTCGGCCGTAGGCCGAGTGGCTGTCGAGCACTACTTTGAAGAAGTTCTTGAAGGTGCTCGTTCGATAGAGGCTCGGTGCTCGAAGAATATTATGTTCTAGCGACATGTATTCCCATTGTAAAAACAATGTTTTATTGAATTATCAAGGCTGTATTTATACTTTTGCCTGAAAGTACTAGGATGCCTCATGTGCGGCCGTTTATGTATATATGTATATAACCTGAAAGTTTGCAGTCATCGGCTTCCGCCCCACGCATATAATGCGGGGGTGTTCACAGAAAATGCATATCCACACTTGATCCAACGTCTTGGTCCATTAAGGAGGTGATAGCACAGCGAACGAGGCAATCAGACTATATTGCTTTAACACTTTCACTTAGCCATAGGAGTTTGACGGTGGGGCTACTATATAGCCCCTGGTACTCCTGCGCTCGTCCGAATACGGGGCGCATACGTACATGACCGGGAAACGGCCCTTCGTTAATGCGGAGGAATCCCGAAGATTCCGATGAGTCATTGAGTGGTTGACCATTCTCTCGCTATATCATGACAGTCAGTTTTCGGCTTTCTCTACTGAGGTGCTCATCCGGATGAACCAGGGCACAATCGCAGTAGTTCTCCCAGTGCTACCTTAGCCGATATAACGGAACGTAAGGTACCAAAACATGGGAGTCGGGCAATCCCAACATGTGACCAAAGACATGATTCGGAGCTGATGCATATAGGGCCAAACTCGCGACGCCGAACACTCCCTAAGGTGTTCGGTCTTTATAACATATACCGGGCTAAAAAATGCCCTTAATAACAAATCCCATGTGTCCAGGTACGTGCAAAATCCTGACGTGGCCACATGCCAATAACGCCAGCATCCTTCTCGGTTGTGTGGAGTATCCGGAGGATGTGAGCAACAAGAGAGTAAAAAAGGTTTACACAGGGTCTTAATCTAAAAAGAAACCTTTGGGTGGGTCCCTGCTGCGCGTCTGTGAGTGTCTCCATTGTGCTGTGTCCTGGACGGGTGTAGCACGATTGTCATCTGTAAAAGGAAAGAACTTAGGTGAAAGTTTCCGTGCCAAAAAGAAGAATTGGTTATTATCAATGAACTATCAAAATTCAGGAGAAGCCAAGTTGAGCCGGGCTGGCCCTGATTACACGCGGGAAGCCCCTGGTATTGAGGGTTTGATCATCAAACCAATCTCATGCATATATGATGGAACGCCGGATTCGTTTAACCGTGTCTGTGGTCTTGACGACCTGCCATTTTTTCTGGTTGGTGAGGTCGTCTAGTTTGCGGCTGTTAGAGCCGCCGCATCCTCTTCCGTACGTAAGAAACGTCCGGTATTTCCACTAACTGAGATGATGCCACATGGACCGGGCATCTTAAGCTTGAGAAAAGCATAATGCGGTATTGCATTAAAACGAGCGAAAGTCGTTCTTCCGAGTAGTGCTTGATAACCACTTCGGAATGGGGCGATGTGAAAAGTTAACCTTTCGCTTCAGAAGTTATCAGGAGAACCGAATACCACCTCTAGTAGTAGAGAGCCCGTACAACGGGCCTCTTGGCCTGGTATTACTCCCTTGAAGGTAGTATTACTATGGCTTATTTGTGTCGGGTCTATCCCCATTTTGCGGACTGTGTCCTGATATATCAGATTTAGATCACTGCCGCCGTTCATGAGGACTCGTGTGAAATGGTACCCATTTATTATTGGATCTAACACCAAGGCCGTCAGTCCTTAGTGCCAGATATTTGTCTCGTGATCCCTACGATCAAAAGTGATCGGGCAGGCCAACCAGGAGTTGAACCTAGGGGTGACGGGCTCTATGGCGCGTGTGCCTCGGAGTGCATGCTTGCTTCTCCTCTTTGTCACATGGATCACGTTTACTGTTTTAACCTCTGGTGGGAACTTTTTCTGTCCTCCGGCGCTTTGCTGGCGAGGTTCATCCTTGTCTTCGCTTGGCGTCTCTTCCCCTTTGTATTCGGCGTTTAGCTTACCAGCCTACTTGAAGACCCAACATTCTCTGTGGGTATGATTTGCAGGTTTGTCTGGGGTGCCGTGAATCTGACAGAATTTGTCAAGAATTTTGTTTAGGCCAGATTGTCCTTCTCCACTGGCTTTAAAAGGCTTTTTTCGCTGACCTGGTCGGGAGCCCCTAAATCCGACGTTTACCTCTATGTTATCTGGGCTACCTTCTTTATTTCGATGCTTGTTTTTGTTGCGTCGTGGCTTACCATTGTCATCCCTGACTTCGGATGTGCTTGGGTCGCTGGTGCTGCTACGGACCAACCAGCTATCCTCGCCCGCACAAAAGCGGGTCATGAGGCTTGTTAGGGCTGCCATTGTTCTCGATTTTTCTTGGCCAAGGTGTCTGGCGAGCCATTCGTCTCGGACGCTGTGTTTAAAAGCTGCTAAGGCTTCGGTGTCCGGACAGTCAACAATTTGGTTCTTCTTAGTGAGGGACCTGTTCCAAAGCTTTTGGGCGGACTCTCCGGATTGTTGGATTATATGACTTAAATCGTCTGCATCCGGAGGTCGGGCATAAGTCCCTTGAAAAATGGCCCGAAAAGCGTCCTCGAGCTCCTCCCAACTTCCAATTGAGTTTTCAGGGAGGCTTTTCAGCCAGTGCCGAGCTGGCCCTTTAAGCTTGAGGGGCAAGTATTTAATGGCATGGAGATCGTCTCCACGAGCCATATGAATATGGAGGATAAAGTCCTCTATCCAGACTCCAGGGTCTGTGGTCCCGTCATACGCCTCTATGTTCATCGGTTTGAATCCCTCTGGGAATTCGTGATCTAGCACCTCATCAGTGAAACATAAGGGGTGTGCGGCACCCCTGTATTGGGATGTGCCATGGTGTTCGGACGGTTGTAGTATTCGGTGTTGGTTTTGTACCGTAGTGCGCTTCCTAGATCCATAGATGGATCTGGTCGTGCCGGATTTTTGACGCAAGTTCTCATGTAGATCGTGTGTTGACTTATGCGCGACTTTGTTAGCCACTCTATCGCGTTCACGAGGTGGTGGATCCGGCCGGTTGGCCATATCATTCTTCGACTGTCTGGGCTCTAAGGCCTCATCGTCGAATTCCGGTAATAGCTTGCGCTTTGGATAGCTATTTTTATGGTAACTTCCACAATACTTTATTAAATTGTTCCACCTGCTGTTGAGCGTATCTTGTGCGACCTTGAGCCTTTGCTTTTGTTTCTTTAGGCTTCTCGATGTTGCAATAAGCCATCTGTGGAGGTTCTCTTGCTCCAAATGCGTTTCCAGAATTATGTGTGCATCTTCGTCCGGACTGTTTTCTTCCCCAGACGGGGTTTGATGAGGCTTATCCTTGGTGTCGTCTTGTTCAAACGTCGGATCGGTACTATGTTTGCAGTTTGCATCTTGATCGTGCTCTGCCACCGGGGTGGTGCAGTCGTCATTTCTTCTAGAGTCGACGGGACTGTTATTTCCTCTTGCGCTGTTATTGCTGTTTTTGCTATGGCGGGACTTAGAGCGGCGCCGCTGACGTTAGCGCATGGGTTGCTTGGAGGGGGCATCCTCCGCTGTCTCTTTGCCATTCCCCTCTCTGGGTGTATCCACCATGTATACATCATGTGATGAAGTGGCGGTCCAGCGCCCTATGGGCGGTGGTTCCTGTTCGTCTCATGCATCATCGTCCATACCGTCGATGTCTTCGGAGTCGAAGTCGAGCATGTCGGTTAAGTCGTCGACAGTGGCTACTAAGTGGGTGGTGGGTGGGCAGTGAATTTCTTCGTCGTCCGCATCCCATTCTAGCCAGACATAGTTCGGCCAAGGTTCTCCTGACAGGGAGATAGACCTTAATGAATTTAACACATCTCCGAAAGGTGAGTGCTGAAAGATATCTACGGAGGTGAACTCCATGATTGGCGCCCTGTCGAATTCGACAGGCACAGATGTAGGCGGCTCGGAGTCCGTGGCCGGAGATAAATCCAGTGGTTCGGCGACGCGGCTCTCGAAAGGGGTGAAGTCAGTTGTCAGGACCCCGATTCCAAGCCACATCGATCTAGCCGGTAACACCTCATATCACTTTGCGGCCTCACGCACGGTATCCCACGGGTGTCGCCTTACCATGGCCCGGGACCGTTTGCGCCTTTTGGCTCACGTATATGATAGTGTCGCTAGCATCCATATGACAGAGAACCCGGGCCGACATGGCTAGTCGTGAACCCAAAGCGACACAGACCTATGGAGACAGGCATACATGAATCACATCGAGCATGTCGGTCATCAGTGAGTGATTCCGGGTGTTGGGGAACGTAGCAGAAATTCAAAAATTTTCCTACGTAACACCAAGATCTATCTATGGAGAGACCAGCAACGAGTAGAAAGGGGAGTGCATCTACATACCCTTGTAGATCGCTAAGCGGAAGCGTTCAAGTGAACGGGGTTGATGGAGTCGTACTCGTCGTGATTCAGATCACCGATGATCCTAGTGCCGAACGGACGGCACCTCCGCGTTCAACACACGTACAGCTCGACGATGTCTCCCATGCCTTGATCCAGCAAGGAGAGAGGGAGAGGTTGAGGAAGACTCCATCCAGCAGCAGCACAACGGCGTGGTGGTGATGGAGGAGCGTGGCAATCCTGCAGGGCTTCGCCAAGCACCTACGGGAGAGGAGGAGGTGTCACGGGAGGGAGGGAGGCGCCAAGGGCTCAGGTGTGGATGCCCTCCCTCCCCTCCACTATATATAGGGGCAGGGGAGAGGGGGGAGGCGCAGCCTTGCCCCTTCCTCCAAGGAAGGGGTGCGGCTAAGAGGGGGGGAGGAGTCCATCCTCCCCAAGGCACCTCGGAGGTGCCTTCCCCTTTTAGGACTCTCCCCTTTTTCCTATATCTTGGCGCATGGGCCTCTAGGGGCTGGTGCCCTTGGCCCATGTAGGGCAAGGCGCACCCCCTACAGCCCATGTGGCCCCCGGGGCAGGTGGCCCCACCCGGTGGGCCCCCGGGACCCTTCCGGTGGTCCCGGTACAATACCGATGACCCCGAAACTTGTCCCGATGGCCGAAACAGGACTTCCTATATATAAATCTTTACCTCCGGACCATTCCGGAACTCCTCGTGACGTCCGGGATCTCATCCAGGACTCCGAACAACATTCGGTAACCACATACAAACTTCCTTTATAACCCTAGCGTCATCGAACCTTAAGTGTGTAGACCCTACGGGTTCGGGAGACATGTAGTCATGACCGAGATGTTCTCCGGTCAATAACCAACAGCGGGATCTGGATACCCATGTTGGCTCCCACATGTTCCACGATGATCTCATCGGATGAACCACGATGTCAAGGACTCAATCAATCCCGTATACAATTCCCTTTGTCTAGCGGTATGGTACTTGCCCGAGATTCGATCGTCGGTATACCGATACCTTGTTCAATCTCGTTACCGGCAAGTCTCTTTACTCGTTCCGTAACACATCATCCCGTGATCAACCCCTTGGTCACATTGTGCACATTATGATGATGTCCTACCGAGTGGGCCCAGAGATACCTCTCCGCTTACACGGAGTGACAAATCCCAGTCTTGATTCGTGCCAACCCAATAGACACTTTCAGAGATACCCGTAGTGTACCTTTATAGCCACCCAGTTACGTTGTGACGTTTGGCACACCCAAAGCACTCCTACGGTATCCGGGAGTTGCACAATCTCATGGTCTAAGGAAATGATACTTGACATTAGAAAAGCTTTAGCATACGAACTACATGATCTTGTGCTAGGCTTAGGATTGGGTCTTGTCCATCACATCATTCTCCTAATGATGTGATCCCGTTATCAACGACATCCAATGTCCATGGTCAGGAAACCGTAACCATCTATTGATTAACGAGCTAGTCAACTAGAGGCTTACTAGGGACATGGTGTTGTCTATGTATCCACACATGTATCTGAGTTTCCTATCAATACAATTCTAGCATGGATAATAAACGATTATCATGAACAAGGAAATATAATAATAATCAATTTATTATTGCCTCTAGGGCATATTTCCAACAGTCTCCCACTTGCACTAGAGTCAATAATCTAGTTCACATCGATATGTGATTAACACTCAAGGTCACATCCCCATGTGACTAACACCCAAAGAGTTTACTAGAGTAAATTATCTAGTTCACATTTACCATGTGATTAACACTCGATGAGTTCTGGGTTTGATCATGTTATGCTTGTGAGAGAGGTTATAGTCAACGGGTCTGAACCTTTCAGATCCGTGTGTGCTTTACAAATCTCTATGTCATCTCCTAGATGCAGCTACCACGTTCTATTTGGAGCTATTCCAAATAACTGTTCTACTTGGAGCTATTCTAAATTGTTGCTATATTATACGTATCCGGTATCTCTACTCAGAGCTATCCGGATAGGTGTTAAGCTTGCATCGACGTAACCCTTTACAACGAACTCTTTTACCACCTCCATAATTGAGAAAATTCCTTAGTCCACTAGTTACTAAGGATAACTTTGACCGCTGTCCTGTGATCCATTCTTGGATCACTCTTGTACCCCTTGACTGACTCATGGTAAAGCACACTTCAGGTGCGGTACATAGCATAGCATACTGTAGAGCCTATGTCTTAAGCATAGGGGATGACCTTCGTTCCTTTCTCTCTATTCTGCCATGGTCGAGCTTTAAGTCTTAACTTCATACCTTACAACTCAGGCAAGAACTCCTTCTTTGACTGATCCATCTTGAACACCTTCAAGATCACGTCAAGGTATGTGCTCATTTGAAAGTACTATTAAGCGTTTTGATCTACCCTTATAGATCTTGATGCTCAATGTTCAAGTAGCTTAATCCAGGTTTTCCATTGAAAACACTTTCCAAATAACCCTATATGCTTTCCAGAAATTCTACGTCATTTCTGATCATTAATATGTCAACAACATATACTCATCAGAAATTCTATAGTGCTCCCACTCACTTCTTTGGAAATACAAGTTTCTCATAAACTTTGTATACACCCAAAATCTTTGATCATCATCAAAGCATACATTCCAACTCCGAGATGCTCACTCCAGTCCTCAGAAGGATTGCTGGAGCTTTGCATACTTATTAGCATATTTCAGGATAGACAAAACCTTCCGGTTGTATCACATACAACCTTTCCTCAAGAATCGTCGAGGAAACAATGTTTTGACATCCTATCTGCAAGATTTCATAAATAATGCAATAATTGCTAATATAATTCCAACAGACTCTTAGCATCGCTACGAGTGAGAAAGTCTCATCGTAGTCAACTCCTTGAACTTGTCGAAAAACATCTTAACGACAAGTCGAGCTTTCTCAATGGTGACACTTACCATCATTGTCTGTCTTCCTTTCAAAATCCATATGTACCTAACAGCCTTACGACCATCAAGTAGTTCTTCCAAAGTCTACACTTTGTTTTCATATATGGATCCTCTCTCGGATTACATGGCCTCGAGCCATTTATCGGAATCCGGGCCCACCATCGCTTCTCCATAGCTCGTAGGTTCATTGTTGTCTAGCAACATGACTTCCAAGACAGGATTACTGTACCACTCTGAAGTAGTACGTATCCTTGTCACCCTACGAGGTTTGGGAGTGACTTGATCTGAAGTTTCATGATCACTATCATAAGCTTCTACTTCAATTGGTGTAGGTGCCACAGGAACAACTTCCTGTGCCCTGCTACACACTAGTTGAAGTGATGGTTCAATAACCTCATCAAGTCTCCACCATCCTCCCACTCAATTCTTTCGAGAGAAACCTTTCCTCGAGAAAGGACCCAATTCTAGAAACAATTCATATTGCCTTCGGATCTGAATTAGGAGGTATACCCAACTGTTTTGGGTGTCCTATGAAGATGTACTTTATCCGCTTTGGGTTCGAGCTTAATCCTGAAACTTTTTCACATAAGCGTCGCAGCCCCAAACCTTTAAGAAACGACAACTTAGGTTTCTCTAAACCATAATTCATACGGTGTCATCTCATCGGAATTACGTGGTGCCCTATTTAAAGTGAATGTGGTTGTCTCTAATGCCTAACCCATGAACAATAGTGGTAATTCGATAAGAGACATCATGGTACGCACCATATCCAATAGGGTGCAACTATGATGTTCGGACACACCATCACACTATGGTGTTCCAGGCGGTATTAATTGCGAAACAATTTCCACAATGTCTTAATTGTGTGCCAAAACTCGTAACTCAGATACTCATCTCTATGATCATATCATAGACATTTTATCCTCTTGTCACAATGATCTTCTACTTCACTCTGAAATTATTTGAACCATTCAATAATTCAGACTTGTGTTTTATCAAGTAAATATTCTCAACATCTACTCGAATCATCTGTGAAGTAAGAACATAACGATATTCACTGCATGCCTCAGCACTTATTGGACTGCACACATCATAATGTGTTACTTCCAACAAGTTGCTATCTTGTTCCATCTTATTGAAACCGAGGCTTTTCAGTCATCTTGCCTATCTGGTATGATTTGCATATCTCAAGTGATTCAAAATCAAGTGAGTCCGAACGGTCCATTTGCATGGAGTTTCTTCATGCATATACACCAATAGACATGGTTCGCATGTCTCAAACTTTTCAAAAACGAGTGAGTCCAAAGATCCATCAACATGGAGCTTCTTCATGCGTTTTATACCATTATGACTTACATGGCAGTGCCACAAGTAAGTGGTACTATCATTACTATCTTATATCTTTTGGCATGAAAATGTGTATCACTACGATCGAGATTTCAATGAACCATTCATTTTAGGTGCAAGACCATTGAAGGTATTATTCAAATAAATAGAGTAACCATTATTCTCTTTAAATGAATAACCGTATTGCGATAGACATAATCCAATCATGTCTATGCTCAACGCAAACACCAAATCTCGATGGTAGAGGGAGCGTGCGATGCTTGATCATATCAACATTGGAAACACTTCCAACACATATCGTCAGCTCACCTTTAGCTAGTCTCCGTTTTATTCCGTAGCTTTTATTTCGAGTTACTAACACTTAGCAACCGAACCGGTATCTAATACCCTGGTGCTACTAGGAGTACTAGTAAAGTACACATTAACATAATGTATATCCAATATACTTCTATCGACCTTGCCAGCCTTCTCATCTACCAAGTATCTAGGGTAATGCTGCTCCAGTGGTTGTTCCCCTTATTACAGAAGCACTTAGTCTCGGGTTTGGGTTCAACCTCGGGTTTCTTCACTGGTGCAGCAGCTGATTTGCCGTTTCATGAAGTATCCCTTCTTGCCCTTGCCCTTCTTGAAACTAGTGGTTTCACCAACCATCAACAATTGATGCTCCTTCTTGATTTCTACTTTCGCGATGTCAAACAACGCGAATACCTCAAGGATCATCATCTCTATCCTTGATATGTTATAGTTCATCACGAAGCTCTAGCAGCTTGGTGGTAATGACTTCGGAGAAACTATCACTATTTCATCTGGAAGATCAACTCCCACTTGATTCAAGTGATTGTTGTACTCAGACAATCTGAGCACAAGCTCAACAATTTAGCTTCTCTCCTTAGTTTGCTGGTTAAGAAGATCGTCGGAGGTCTTATACCTCTTGACGTGGGCATGAGCCTGAAATCCCAATTTCAGCCCTCGAAACATCTCATATGTTTCGCGATGTTTCAAAAACGTCTTTGGTGCCTCAACTCTAAACCGTTTAACTGAACTATCACGCAGTTATCAAAACGTGTATGTCAGATGTTCGCAACAACCACAGACAACGTTCGAGGTTCAGCACACTGAGCGGTGCATTAAGGACATAAGCCTTCTATGAAGCAATGAGGACAATCCTCAGTTTACGGACCTAGTCCGCATAATTGCTACTATCAACTTTCAACTAATTTTTCTCTAGGAACATATCTAAACAGTAGAACTATAGCGTGAGCTACGACATAATTTGCAAAAACCTTTTGACTATGTTTAGGATAATTAAGTTCATCTTATGAACTCCCACTCAGATAGACATCCCTCTAGTCATCTAAGTGATTACATGATCCAAGTCAAACTAGGCCGTGTCCGATCATCACGTGAGACGGACTAGTCATCATCGGTGAACATCTTCATGTTGATCGTATCTTCTATACGACTCATGTTCGACCTTTCGGTCTCCGTGTTCCGAGGCCATGTCTGTACATGCTAGGCTCGTCAAGTTAACCCTAAGTGTTTCGCGTGTGTAAATCTGTCTTACACCCGTTGTATGTGAACGTTAGAATCTAACACCCGATCATCACGTGGTGCTTCGAAACACGAACTGTCGCAACGATGCACAGTTAGGGGAGAACACTTCTTGAAATTGTTGTAAGGGATCATCTTATTTACTACCGTCGTTCTAAGCAAATAAGATGTATAAACATGATAAACATCACATGCAATCAAATAAGAGTAGTGACATGATATGGCCAATATCATATAGCTCCTTTGATCTTCATCTTCGGGGCTCCATGATCATCTTGTCACCGGCATGACACCATGATCTCCATCATCATGATCTCCATCATCGTGTCTTCATGAAGTTGTCACGCCAACGACTACTTCTACTTCTATGACTAACGCGTTTAGTAATAAAGTAAAGTAGTTTACATGGCGTTCTTCAATGACACGCAGGTCATACAAAAAATAAAGACAACTCCTATGGCTCCTGCCAGTTGTCATACTCATCGACATGCAAGTCGTGAATCCTATTACAAGAACATGATCAATCTCATACATCACATATATCATTCATCACATCCTTTGGCCATATCACATCACATAGCATACCCTGCAAAAACAAGTTAGACGTCCTCTAATTGTTGTTGCATGTTTTACGTGGCTGCTATGGGTTTCTAGCAAGAACGTTTCTTACCTACGCATGAACCACAACGTGATATGCCAATTGCTATTTACCCTTCATAAGGACCCTTTTCATCGAATCCGATCCGACTAAAGTGGGAGAGACAGACACCCGCCAGCCACCTTATGCAACTAGTGCATGTTTGTCGGTGGAACCGGTCTCACGTAAGCGTACGTGTAAGGTTGGTCCGGGCCGCTTCATCCCACGATGCCGCCGAATCAAGATAAGACTAGTAACGGCAAGCATATTGAACAATATCGACGCCCACAACTACTTTGTGTTCTACTCGTGCAAAGAATCTACGCAATAGACCTAGCTCATGATGCCACTGTTGGGGAACGTAGCAGAAATTCAAAATTTTCCTACGTGTCACCAAGATCTATCTATGGAGAGACTAGCAACGAGGGGAAGGAGAGTGCATCTACATACCCTTGTAGATCGCTAAGTGGAAGCGTTCAAGTGAACGGGGTTGATGGAGTCGTACTCGTCGTGATTCAGATCACCGATGATCCTAGTGCCGAACGGACGGCACCTCCGCGTTCAACACACGTACAGCTCGACGATGTCTCCCACGCCTTGATCCAGCAAGGAGAGAGGGAGAGGTTGAGGAAGACTCCATCCAGCAGCAGCACAACGGCGTGGTGGTGATGGAGGAGCGTGGCAATCCTGCAGGGCTTCGCCAAGCACCTACGGGAGAGGAGGAGGTGTCACGGGAGGGAGGGAGGCGCCAAGGGCTCAGGTATGGATGCCCTTAACTTCGTACCTTACAACTCAGGCAAGAACTCCTTTTTTGACTGATCCATCTTGAACACCTTCAAGATCACGTCAAGGCATGTGCTCATTTGAAAGTACCATTAAGCGTTTTGATCTATCCTTATAGATCTTGATGCTCAATGTTCAAGTAGCTTAATCCAGGTTTTCCATTGAAAACACTTTCCAAATAACCCTATATGCTTTCCAGAAATTCTACGTCATTTCTGATCATTAATATGTCAACAACATATACTCATCAGAAATTCTATAGTGCTCCCACTCACTTCTTTGGAAATACAAGTTTCTCATAAACTTTGTATACACCCAAAATCTTTGATCATCATCAAAGCATACATTCCAACTCCGAGATGCTCACTCCAGTCCTCAGAAGGATTGCTGGAGCTTTGCATACTTATTAGCATATTTCAGGATAGACAAAACCTTCCGGTTGTATCACATACAACCTTTCCTCAAGAATCGTCGAGGAAACAATGTTTTGACATCCTATCTGCAAGATTTCATAAATAATGCAGTAATTGCTAATATAATTCCAACAAACTCTTAGCATCGCTACGAGTGAGAAAGTCTCATCGTAGTCAACTCCTTGAACTTGTCGAAAAACATCTTAACGACAAGTCGAGCTTTCTCAATGGTGACACTTACCATCATTGTCTGTCTTCCTTTCAAAATCCATATGTACCTAACAGCCTTACGACCATCAAGTAGTTCTTCCAAAGTCTACACTTTGTTTTCATACATGGATCCTCTCTCGGGTTTTATGGCCTTGAGCCATTTATCGGAATCCGGGCCCACCATCGCTTCTCCATAGCTCGTAGGTTCATTGTTGTCTAGCAACATGACTTCCAAGACAGGATTACGTACCACTCTGAAGTAGTACGCATCCTTGTCATCCCACGAAGTTTGGTAGTGACTTGATCTGAAGTTTCATGATCACTATCATAAGCTTCCACTTCAATTGGTGTAGGTGCCACAGGAACAACTTCCTGTGCCCTGCCACACACTAGTTGAAGAGACGGTTTAATAACCTCATCAAGTCTCCACCATCCTCCCACTCAATTCTTTCGAGAGAAACTTTTCCTCGAGAAAGGACCCAATTCTAGAAACAATCCTTTATTGCTTTCGGATCTGAGACAGGAGGTATACCCAACTGTTTTGGGTGTCCTATGAAGATGCATTTATCCGCTTTGGGTTCGAGCTTATCAACCTGAAACTTTTTCATATAAGCGTCGCAGCCCCAAACTTTTAAGAAACGGCAACTTAGGTTTCTCCAAACCATAGTTCATACGGTGTCGTCTCAACGAAATTATGTGGTGCCCTATTTAAAGTGAATGTGGTTGTCTCTAATGCCTAACCCATGAACGATAGTGGTAACTCGATAAGAGACATCATGGTATGCACCATATCCAATAGGGTGCAACTATGACGTTTGGACACACCATCACACTATGGTGTTCCAGGCTGTATTAGTTGTGAAACAATTTCCACAATGTCTTAATTCTGTGCCAAACTCGTAATTCAGATATTCATCTCTATGATCATATCATAGATATTTTATCCTCTTGTCACGACGATCTTTCAACTTCACCCTGAAATTACTTGAACCTTTCAATAATTCAGACTCGTGATTCATCAAGTAAATGTACTCAACATCCACTCAAATTATCTGTGAAGTAAGAACATAACAATATCCACTACATGCCTCAGCACTCATTGGACTGTACACATCAAAATGTATTACTTCCAACAAGTTGCTATCTTGTTCCATCTTACTGAAAACGAGGCTTTTCAGTCATCTTGCCCGTGTGGTATGATTTGCATGTCCCAAGTGATTCAAAATCAAGTGAGTCAAAACGGTCCATTTGCATGGAGTTTCTTCATGCATATACACCAATAGACATGGTTCGCATGTCTCAAACTTTTCTAAAACGAGTGAGTCCAAAGATCCATCAACATGGAGCTTCTTCATGCGTTTTATACCATTATGACTTACATGGCAGTGCCACAAGTAAGTGGTACTATCATTATTATCTTTTGGCATGAACATGTGTATCACTACGATCGAGATTTAATAAACCATTCATTTTAGGTGTAAGACCATTGAAGGTATTAGTCAAATAAACAGAGTAACCATTATTCTCCTTAAATGAATAATCGTATTGCGATAGACATAATCCAATCATGTCTATGCTCAACGCAAACACCAATCTCTTTGGTAGAGGGAGCGTGCGATGCTTGATCATATCAAGCTTGGAAAAACTTCCAACACATATCGTCAGCTCACCTTTAGCTAGTCGCCTTTATTCCGTAGCCTTTTGTTTCGAGTTACTAACACTTAGCAACCGAACCGGTATCTAATACCCTGGTGCTACTAGGAGTACTAGTAAAGTACACATTAACATAATGTATATCCAATATACTTCTATCGACCTTGCCAGCCTTCTTATCTACCAAGTATCTAGGGTAATTATGCTCTAGTGGTTGTTCCCCTTATTACAGAAGCACTTAGTCTCGGGTTTGGGTTTTACCTTGGGTTTCTTCACTAGAGCAGCAGCTGATTTGCCGTTTCATGAAGTATCCCTTCTTGCCCTTGCCCTTCTTGAAACTAGTGGTTTCACCAACCATCAACAATTGATGCTCCTTCTTGATTTCTACTTTCGCGGTGTCAAACATCGCGAATACCTCAAGGATCATCATATCTATCCCTGATATGTTATAGTTCATCACGAAGCTCTAACAGCTTGGTGGCAATGACTTTGGAGAACCATCACTGTCTTATCTGGAAGATCAACTCCCACTCGATTCAAATGATTGTTGTACTCAGACAATCTGAGCACAAGCTCAACAATTGAGCTTTTCTCCTTAGTTTGCAGGTTAAGAAAGTCATCGGAGGTTTTATACGTCTTGACATGGGCACGAGCCTGAAATCCCAATTTCAGCCCTCAAAACATCTCATATGTTTCGCGACGTTTCAAAAACGTCTTTGGTGCCTCAACTCTAAACCGTTTAACTGAACTATCACGTAGTTATCAAAATGTGTATGTCAGATGTTCGCAACAACCACAGACAACGTTCGAGGTTCAGCACACTGAGTGGTGCATTAAGGACATAAGCCTTCTATGAAGCAATGAGGACAATCCTCAGTTTACGGACCTAGTCCGCATAATTGCTACTATCAACTTTCAACTAATTTTTCTCTAGGAACATATCTAAACAGTAGAACTATAGCGTGAGCTACGACATAATTTGCAAAATCCTTTTGACTATGTTCAGGATAATTAAGTTCATCTTATGAACTCCCACTCAGATAGACATCCCTCTAGTCATCTAAGTGATTACATGATCCGAGTCAAACTAGGCCGTGTCCGATCATCACGTGAGACGGACTAGTCATCATCGGTGAACATCTTCATGTTGATCGTATCTTCTATACGACTCATGCTCGACCTTTCGGTCTCCGTGTTCCGAGGCCATGTCTGTACATGCTAGGCTCGTCAAGTTAACCCTAAGTGTCTCGCGTGTGTTCCGAGGCCATGTCTGTACATGCTAGGCTCGTCAACACCCGTTGTATTTGAACGTCTGAATAAAACACCCGATCATCACGTGATGTTTTGAAACAGCGAACTGTCGCAACGGTGCACAGTTAGGGGAGAACACTTCTTGAAATTGTTGTAAGGGATCATCTTATTTACTACCGTCGTTCTAAGCAAATAAGATGTATAAACATGATAAACATCACATGCAATCAAATAGTGACATGATATGGCCATCATCACTTTGCTCCTTTTGATCTCCATCTTCGGGGCTCCATGATCATCATCGTCACCGGCATGACACCATGATCTCCATCATCATGATCTCCATCATCGTGTCTTCATGAAGTTGCCTCGCCAACTATTACTTCTACTACTATGGCTAACGGTTAGCAATAAAGTAAAGTAATTACATGACGTTTAAGTTGACACGCAGGTCACAAATAAATAAAGACAACTCCTATGGCTCCTGCCGGTTGTCATACTCATTGACATGCAAGTCGTGATTCCTATTACAAGAACATGATCAATCTCATACATCACATATATCATTCATCACATCCTTTTTGGCCATATCACATCACATAGCATACCCTGCAAAAACAAGTTAGACGTCCTCTAATTGTTGTTTGCATGTTTTACGTGGCTGCTATGGGTTTCTAGCAAGAACGTTTCTTACCTACGCATGAACCACAACGTGATATGCCAATTGCTATTTACCCTTCATAAGGACCCTTTTCATCGAATCCGATCCGACTAAAGGGGGAGAGACAGACACCCGCCAGCTACCTTATGCAACTAGTGCATGTTTGTCGGTGGAACCGGTCTCACGTAAGCGTACGTGTAAGGTTGGTCCGGGCCGCTTCATCCCACGATGCCGCCGAATCAAGATAAGATTAGTAACGGCAAGCATATTGAACAATATCGACGCCCACAACTACTTTGTGTTCTACTCGTGCAAAGAATCTACGCAATAGACCTAGCTCTGATACCACTGTTGGGGAACGTAGCAGAAATTCAAAAAAATTTCCTACGTAACACCAAGATCTATCTATGGAGAGACCAGCAACGAGTAGAAAGGAGAGTGCATCTACATACCCTTGTAGATCGCTAAGCGGAAGCGTTCAAGTGAACGGGGTTGATGGAGTCGTACTCGTCGTGATTCAGATCACCGATGATCCTAGTGCCGAATGGACGGCACCTCCGCGTTCAACACACGTACAGCTCGACGATGTCTCCCACGCCTTGATCCAGCAAGGAGAGAGGGAGAGGTTGAGGAAGACTCCATCCAGCAGCAGCACAACGGCGTGGTGGTGATGGAGGAGCGTGGCAATCCTGCAGGGCTTCGCCAAGCACCTACGGGAGAGGAGGAGGTGTCACGGGAGGGAGGGAGGCGCCAAGGGCTCAGGTATGGATGCCCTTAACTTCGTACCTTACAACTCAGGCAAGAACTCCTTTTTTGACTGATCCATCTTGAACACCTTCAAGATCACGTCAAGGCATGTGCTCATTTGAAAGTACCATTAAGCGTTTTGATCTATCCTTATAGATCTTGATGCTCAATGTTCAAGTAGCTTAATCCAGGTTTTCCATTGAAAACACTTTCCAAATAACCCTATATGCTTTCCAGAAATTCTACGTCATTTCTGATCATTAATATGTCAACAACATATACTCATCAGAAATTCTATAGTGCTCCCACTCACTTCTTTGGAAATACAAGTTTCTCATAAACTTTGTATACACCCAAAATCTTTGATCATCATCAAAGCATACATTCCAACTCCGAGATGTTCACTCCAGTCCTCAGAAGGATTGCTGGAGCTTTGCATACTTATTAGCATATTTCAGGATGGACAAAACCTTTCGGTTGTATCACATACAACCTTTCCTCAAAAATCGTCGAGGAAACAATGTTTTGACATCCTATCTGCAAGATTTCATAAATAATGCAGTAATTGCTAATATAATTCCAACAGACTCTTAGCATCGCTACGAGTGAGAAAGTCTCATCGTAGTCAACTCCTTGAACTTGTCGAAAAACATCTTAACGACAAGTCGAGCTTTCTCAATGGTGACACTTACCATCATTGTCTGTCTTCCTTTCAAAATCCATATGTACCTAACAGCCTTACGACCATCAAGTAGTTCTTCCAAAGTCTACACTTTGTTTTCATACATGGATCCTCTCTCGGGTTTTATGGCCTTGAGCCATTTATCGGAATCCGGGCCCACCATCGCTTCTCCATAGCTCGTAGGTTCATTGTTGTCTAGCAACATGACTTCCAAGACAGGATTACGTACCACTCTGAAGTAGTACACATCCTTGTCATCCTACGAGGTTTGGGAGTGACTTGATCCGAAGTTTCATGATCAATATCATAAGCTTCCACTTCAATTGGTGTAGGTGCCACAGGAACAACTCCCTGTGCCCTGTCACACACTAGTTGAAGAGACGGTTCAATAACCTCATCAAGTCTCCACCATCCTCCCACTCAATTCTTTCGAGAGAAACTTTTCCTCGAGAAAGGACCCGATTCTAGAAACAATCCATATTGCTTTCGGATCTGAATTAGGAGGTATACCCAACTGTTTTGGGTTTCCTATGAAGATGCATTTTATCCGCTTTGGGTTCGAGCTTATCAACCTGAAACTTTTTCATATAAGCGTCGCAGCCCCAAACTTTTAAGAAACGACAACTTAGGTTTCTCTAAACCATAATTCATACGGTGTCATCTCAACGGAATTACGTGGTGCCCTATTTAAAGTGAATGTGGTTGTCTCTAATGCCTAACCCATGAACGATAGTGGTAATTCGATAAGAGACATCATGGTATGCATCATATCCAATAGGGTGCAGTTATGATGTTCGGACACACCATCACACTATGGTGTTCCAGGCGGTATTAATTATGAAACAATTTCCACAATGTCTTAATTGTGTGCCAAAACTCATAACTCAGATATTTATCTCTATGATCACATCATAGACATTTTATCCTCTTGTCACAATGATCTTCTACTTCACTCTGAAATTACTTGAACCATTCAATAATTCAGACTTGTGTTTCATCAAGTAAATATTCTCAACATCTACTCGAATCATCTGTGAAGTAAGAACATAACGATATTCACTGCATGCCTCAGCACTCATTGGACTGCACACATCAAAATGTGTTACTTCCTACAAGTTGCTATCTTGTTCCATCTTACTGAAAACGAGGCTTTTCAGTCATCTTGCCCATGTGGTATGATTTGCATATCTCAAGTGATTCAAAATCAAGTGAGTTCAAACGGTCCATTTGCATGGAGTTTCTTCATGCATATATACCAATAGACATGGTTCGCATGTCTCAAACTTTTCAAAAATGAGTGAGTCCTAAGATCCATCAACATGGAGCTTCTTCATGCATTTTATACCAATATGACTTACATGGCAGTGCCACAAGCAAGTGGTACTATCATTACTATCTTATATCTTTTGGCATGAAAATGTGTATCACTACGATCAAGATTCAATAAACCATTCAGGTTTAATACTAATCTTGATGGTAGAGGGAGCGTGCGATGTTTGATCACATCAAACTTGGAAACACTTCCAACACATATCGTCAGCTCACCTTTAGCCAGTCTCCATTTTATTCCGTAGCTTTTATTTTGAGTTACTAACACTTAGCAATCGAACCGGTATCTAATACCCTGGTGCTACTAGGAGTACTAGTAAAGTACACATTAACATAATGTATATCCAATATACTTCTATCGACCTTGCCAGCCTTCTCATCTACCAAGTATCTAGGGTAATTCCGCTCTAGTGACTGTTCCCCTTATTACAGAAGCACTTAGTCTCGGGTTTGGGTTCAACCTTGGGTTTCTTCACTAGAGCAGCAGCTGAATTGCCGTTTCATGAAGTATCCCTTTGTTCCCTTGCCCTTCTTGAAACTAGTGGTTTCACCAACCATCAACAATTGATGCTCCTTCTTGATTTCTACTTTCGCGGTGTCAAACATCGCGAATACCTCAAGGATCATCATATATGTCCTTGATATATTATAGTTCATCACGAAGCTCTAGCAGCTTGGTGGTAATGACTTCGGAGGAACTATCACTATTTCATCTGGAAGATCAACTCCTACTTGATTCAAGTGATTGTTGCACTCAGACAATCTGAGCACAAGCTCAACGATTGAGCTTTTCTCCCTTAGTTTGCAGGCTAAGAAAATCGTCGGAGGTCTTATACCTCTTGACGTGAGCACGAGCCTGAAATCCCAATTTCAGCCCTCGAAACATCTCATATGTTCCGCGACGTTTCGAAAACGTCTTTGGTGCCTCTACTTAAACCATTTAACTGAACTATCATGTAGTTATCAAAACGTGTATGTCCGATGTTCGCAACATCCACAAACGACGTTTGGGGTTCAGCACACTAAGCGGTGCATTAAGGACATAAGCTTTCTACTGATCGCATAATCGCTACTATCAACTTTCAACTATATTTTCTCTAGGAACATATCTAAACAGTAGAACTATAGCGCGAGCTACGACATAATTTGCAAAGGGTCTTTTGACTATGTTCAGGATAATTAAGTTCATCTTATGAACTCCCACTCAGATAGACATCCCTCTAGTCATCTAAGTGATTACATGATCCGAGTCAACTAGGCCGTGTCCGATCATCACGTGAGACGGACTAGTTAACGTCGGTGAACATCTTCATGTTGATCGTATCTACTATACGACTCATGCTCGACCTTTCGGTCTCCGTGTTCCGAGGCCATGTCTGTACATGCTAGGCTCGTCAAGTTAACCCTAAGTGTTTTCGCTGTGTAAAACTGTCTTACACCCGTTGTATGTGAACGTAAGAATCCATCACACCCGATCATCACGTGGTGCTTAGAAGCAACGAACTGTAGCAACGGTGCACAGTTAGGGGAGAACACTTCTTGAAATTTTGTAAGGGATCATCTTATTTACTACCGTCGTCCTAAGTAAACAAGATGCATAAACATGATAAACATCACATGCAATCAAATAGTGACATGATATGGCCAATATCATTTTGCTCCTTTTGATCTTCATCTTCGGGGCTCCATGATCATCATCGTCACCGGCATGACACCATGATCTCCATCATCATGATCTCCATCATCGTGTCTTCATGAAGTTGCCTCGCCAACTATTACTTCTACTACTATGGCTAACGGTTAGCAATAAAGTAAAGTAATTACATGACGTTTAAGTTGACACGCAGGTCACAAATAAATAAAGACAACTCCTATGGCTCCTGCCGGTTGTCATACTCATCGACATGCAAGTCGTGATTCCTATTACAAGAATATGATCAATCTCATACATCACATATATCATTCATCACATCCTTTTTGGCCATATCACATCACATAGCATACCCTGCAAAAACAAGTTAGACGTCCTCTAATTGTTGTTTGCATGTTTTACGTGGCTGCTATGGGTTTCTAGCAAGAACGTTTCTTACCTACGCATGAACCACAACGTGATATGCCAATTGCTATTTACCCTTCATAAGGACCCTTTTCATCGAATCCGATCCGACTAAAGTGGGAGAGACAGACACCCGCCAGCCACCTTATGCAACTAGTGCATGTTTGTCGGTGGAACCGGTCTCACGTAAGCGTACGTGTAAGGTTGGTCCGGGCCGCTTCATCCCACGATGCCGCCGAATCAAGATAAGACTAGTAACGGCAAGCATATTGAACAATATCGACGCCCACAACTACTTTGTGTTCTACTCGTGCAAAGAATCTATGCAATAGACCTAGCTCATGATGCCACTGTTGGGGAACGTAGCAGAAATTCAAAAAATTTCCTACGTAACACCAAGATCTATCTATGGAGAGACCAGTAACGAGTAGAAAGGGGAGTGCATCTACATACCCTTGTAGATCGCTAAGCGGAAGCGTTCAAGTGAACGGGGTTGATGGAGTCGTACTCGTCGTGATTCAGATCACCGATGATCCTAGTGCCGAACGGACGGCACCTCCGCGTTCAACACACGTACAGCTCGACGATGTCTCCCACGCCTTGATCCAGCAAGGAGAGAGGGAGAGGTTGAGGAAGACTCCATCCAGCAGCAGCACAACGGCGTGGTGGTGATGGAGGAGCGTGGCAATCCTGCAGGGCTTCGCCAAGCACCTACGGGAGAGGAGGAGGTGTCACGGGAGGGAGGGAGGCGCCAAGGGCTCAGGTATGGATGCCCTCCCTCCCCTCCACTATATATAGGGGCAGGGGAGAGGGGGGAGGCGCAGCCTTGCCCCCTCCTCCAAGGAAGGGGTGCGGCTAAGGAGGGGGGAGGAGTCCATCCTCCCCAAGGCACCTCGGAGGTGCCTTCCCCCTTTAGGACTCTCCCCTTTTTCCTATATCTTGGCGCATGGGCCTCTAGGGGCTGGTGCCCTTGGCCCATGTAGGCCAAGGCGCACCCCCTACAGCCCATGTGCCCCCCCGGGGCAGGTGGCCCCACCCGGTGGGCCCCCGGGACCCTTCCGGTGGTCCCGGTACAATACCGATGACCCCGAAACTTGTCCCGATGGCCGAAACAGGACTTCCTATATATAAATCTTTACCTCCGGACCATTCCGGAACTCCTCGTGACGTCCGGGATCTCATCCGGGACTCCGAACAACATTCGGTAACCACATACAAACTTCCTTTATAACCCTAGCGTCATCGAACCTTAAGTGTGTAGACCCTACGGGTTCGGGAGACATGCAGACATGACCGAGATGTTCTCCGGTCAATAACCAACAGCGGGATCTGGATACCCATGTTGGCTCCCACATGTTCCACGATGATTTCAACGGATGAACCACGATGTCAAGGACTCAATCGATCCCGTATACAATTCCCTTTGTCTAGCGGTATTTTACTTGCCCGAGATTCGATCGTCGGTATACCGATACCTTGTTCAATCTCGTTACCGGCAAGTCTCTTTACTCGTTCCGTAACACATCATCCCGTGATCAACCCCTTGGTCACATTGTGCACATTATGATGATGTCCTACCGAGTGGGCCCAGAGATACCTCTCCGTTTACACGGAGTGACAAAATCCCAATCTCGATTCGTGCCAACCCAACAGACACTTTCAGAGATACCCGTAGTGTACCTTTATAGCCACCCAGTTACGTTGTGACGTTTGGCACACCCAAAGCACTCCTACGGTATCCGGGAGTTGCACAATCTCATGGTCTAAGGAAATGATACTTGACATTAGAAAAGCTTTAGCATACGAACTACATGATCTTGTGCTAGGCTTAGGATTGGGTCTTGTCCATCACATCATTCTCCTAATGATGTGATCCCGTTATCAACGACATCCAATGTCCATGGTCAGGAAACCGTAACCATCTATTGATTAACGAGCTAGTCAACTAGAGGCTTACTAGGGACATGGTGTTGTCTATGTATCCACACATGTATCTGAGTTTCCTATCAATACAATTCTAGCATGGATAATAAACGATTATCATGAACAAGGAAATATAATAATAATCAATTTATTATTGCCTCTAGGGCATATTTCCAACACCGGGCTGTAGCACTGGGCTAACAGGACTCCGGGGAACCCGGGCTGTAGCAGGCTAGGCAGGACTCCGGAAGTCACCGCGTGACATTTCCCCTCAGGGACAGACATAGGAACGAAGTGAAACACATGCCGGCCAGTCAAGTGTCCTGAACAGTAGTGCTGGGCTAGCAGGACTCCGGTGTACTGGGCTGTAGCGGACTACTATGGCTCGAGGAACACTAGACTACATTTCCCCATAAGAAAGGCTGCCAAGGATAAACAACTAGATTGTCGGATCCCACTCATACCAAGCATTTCAATCATACACACAATATGCCCGATATGAGTACATACAACATGGCATCACAACAAAACTCTACAACTCAAGTACTTTATTTAAAGGCTCCAGGGAGCCATACATAACATGTTCATACAAATAGGGGTCACATGACCCGACACTCAAGTCATACAAACATACAAGCACATGCGAAAGCAACTAGTCTGAGTATAGCTCTAGAAAAAAAGAAGGCTTTCGAAGCCTGTCTATCTACATAGGGCCCTCCATGGCCAGGATCACCACCTGGGTGGCTAGTCACTCGTCGACATCAAGGTCTACATAGAACCCATCGGAGGGGGCGGTGTTGTCGTCTGAAAACAGTAATCACGCAAACATGAGTACAAAGGTACTCAGCAAGTCTTACAACAGAATCTACTATACATGCTCATTCTCAAGAAGGTGGTGGGGTTATTGCAGCAAGCCAGCTTTGACTCTTGGCTAGGCTATCCTACGGAACTCCACTAGTAAAATAGTTTTCACACACGAGTCCACTACTCATCAACACAATACTCCATCGGGGATCCTCCCTCGTCATCCTACAAGAGGGCCATCCTCGGTACTCACACTTATCTTGAGTCTCTTAGTAGTATCCATTAACTTGTCTATGAACTGTATAGGCAACCAAGTAGTCCTTTACCGCAGACGCGGCTATTCGAATAGTTTTATACCCTGCAGGGGTGTACTTCTTCATACACGCTTTCACCACTTACGGCCGTTTACACGACATGTACTCGGCAACCTTCAAGCGGAAGCCCAGCGAGGGTGTCGGCCACGGCCTACTTAAACACTTAAGTCTCTAGTCCAGGTTTATCGCCTATCCAAGTTCCATCCGCAGGGAGTCCGGCCGAGGTTTCCACATACGGCCCCGAACGATGTGAACAGGGTTCCCGAGACACCAAACGGGTGACTCGATACACCATGCCACGGTGTATCTACCGCAACATAGCCCACCCCTAGGGTCAGCGCTACGCATGGCCGCCAACACATAACCTACAAACACCAGAAACTATTTGCAACTCCTGGACAGAGTACTAGGGTGATTAAGAAGCCGAGAGAGTCCATTGGTTTCGGGCCCAATGTACGGTAGTAACTGCATCTTAAATCACACATACAGATCTCAGTTCTTATGGACGGCCTCAATGAAACAACCCACCATGTACTCCTACATGGCCTCTCATCGATACCTTTACCAAAACATATTCAACACATCCCTCACATTACCGACATAAGCATTTCACTCTAGCCCATCACCCAGATGAACCAGACCTGACACAACTCTAAGCATAGCAGGCATATCAAGGTAGGAATCACATACATGGCTCAATCAACTCCTACACATGCTAGTGGGTTTCATCTAGTTACTGTGGCAATGACAGGTCATGCAGAGGATAAGGGTTCAACTACCGTAGCACACAGCAGTTTGAATCGCGTTGTCTTAATGCAGTAAACAAGAGCAGAAGTGAGAACATGGGTTTGTATCGGAATGATCAATGGGTTGCTTTCCTGATGGAGTGGTAGTGGGATACTGCCCTTCAGTTGGATACTCGTGAATATCCTCGGAGGCAGAACCTACCACGAAGAACACATCGAAACACAATCAACACATGACGATATGCAACAATATGATGCATGCTATGACATGGCAATATGAATGTGTCTTGGCCTAATGCAAGCTATAACTTAAAGGAATGAACTCATTTGAATCAAAGATTCAAATATTAGCTCATTAAACATGGCCTTAATAGTGCATTTCCTTATTCTGCTTAAACAGCAAGATAAACTTGTTTTGTCATGCATGAAACCATTACAGATGGGTAGATTGAATTTTTCTGATCATTTTTCATATATAAATCTTTGCATTTGGAGCTATGGTTGATTTTCTATGATTTTTAGAAGTTTTGACTATTTTCTAGAATTTCCTATTAAAGAATAAATCCAGTAATTTAATTACTGCGTCAGCATTACGTCAGGGTGACGTCAGTGGTCAACGGGGACGTCCAGGTCAAACCTAACTGGTGGGTCCCGTGTGTCAGTAGTTAATTAAGCTAATTATTTTTAACTAAAACTAATCTGATTTAGTTAACAGAGGGGGCCCACTTGTCATTGACTCAGGGGAGTCAAACTGGGGTCAAACCCCTGGTCAGCGGGGCTAATCCCGCCGGCGACTCGACGCCGGCGAGGCCCGAGACGGTGGCGCGGCTCGGAAAATGCCCACAGGGCACGGGCGAGGCCGTTCTTGGGCTCGTTGGAGAGCTCTTGCAGGCGCGCATCTAGTGGTGGTGGAGGCCGGGCCTATGGTGGCCGGAGACAACGACGACGAGCTCCAAGGCGGCGGCCGGAGTTCGTCCATGTGCGGGGTTTGGGCTGCGGCGTGCAAACACGGAAACTGAGGCACTAGCGAGGCACTACGCGATGCGGCAAGCACGTTGCATAGCACGGGATGACCAAATGGTCGCCGGAGCGATGCCGGCGACAAGCTCGAGCGGAGACGAGCTTTGGCCATGGTGGACTATGGCCTAGAGGGTGCAAACACGTGGGAAAGAAGAGGAGAAAAGCGGCGGAGCTCACAGGGAGGTCAATGAGCAGATCAGTGGGCTCGAGGGCGACCGGAGCGAGGCGAATCGATGAACGGCATCCGGCGGGTACCGAGGTTGAAGACCGTGCGATAGCAGCGATGCAGGGCCTCCGGCGAAGCGTGGCTCGGTGGGGAGGGCGAGGGCGTCGTGGTGGAGCGATTTGGCTTGTCGGAGGGGCGAGGGGGTGGCTCTGGCATCGTCTACGGTGAACGGCGGCGAGGAACGCGCTCGGGCATCGTGGGAGAGAGTGAGGGAGATGAGGGGGAGAGTGAGCAAGGATGAGAGGGGGATGTGGGGGTCTCGTGGCATCCCTGGATGTCTCCAGGACGTCGGCAGAAGCAGGAGGTGGCCAGCGTGTGGTCGCGGGCGCCGGCCACGCGCTCCGCGTCCTTCTGGCGGGAGGAGGACGACGACTGGCAGCCAGTCGGCTGGGCCGAGCCAGGTGGGCTGGGCCAGCACAGGTAAGGCCCAGGTAGCTTCCCTCTCTCTCTTTTATTTTTATTTGTTTCTGTTTTTCTATTTAACTGCAAATGTTGGGCTTTAATTAAAATACTAAAACGTTTCCAAAAATCCTGAAAATAATTTTGGGCTCTGTTTAGAATATTTCCAACAGCAAACATTTATTTCTAGAATTATTTGAGAATTTAAATTATTTTATAGCATTTAAATGCCCAAATTCAAATACTTATGATTTAATTCAATGACCTTCTATTGACCTACAAAATTGTGCACCAATTTTGCCAGAGGTTTTAACCCAAGACAAAGAGGATGAACTTTTTAGAAGGGCATTTCAGGTTCATTGAAAATAATTTTAGTAAACCCTAGTTGTTTCCAGGGGTGTTGGGGGTTTCTGCTTTCCCCACTTCAAATTTAAGAGAAATTTAAACATGATGCACACTCTAATGCTTGAACTAGCTAGGGTGTGACAACTCACCCCCACTCAAAAGAATCTCGTCCCGAGATTTAGGATCCTCCGGGAAGAAGGTGGGGTACTCGAGTCGAAGACGATCCTCCCTTTCCCAAGTGGCTTCTTTCTCGGAATGGTGTGACCATTGAACCTTGAGAAACTTGATATTCTGACGTCGAGTGGTACGCTCGGCTTGATCAAGGATATGAACGGGATATTCCCGATAGGAGAGGTTATCTTGTAGATCAAGCGTTTCGTGGTCCACTCCACGGATAGGATCCACGAAGCAACGCCTGAGTTGTGAAACATGGAAGACATCATGAACTCTGGAAAGATGCAGAGGTAGTTCCAATTGGTAGGCAACTTCTCCTCGTTTGGCAAGAATGTGAAAGGGTCCAATGTAACGAGGAGCCAATTTGCCTTTGATACCGAAACGATGGGTTCCCTTTAACGGAGTAACCCGAAGGTAAGCCTTCTCATCGACTTCATAAATCATAGGTTTATGTTTACGATCATATTGACTCTTTTGACGAGATTGGGCTGTTTTCAATTTCTCACGAATAACGCGAACCTGCTCTTCTGCTTCCTGAATCATATCTAGGCCAAAGAGTTGTCTTTCCCCGGTTTCTGACCAGTTAAGAGGCGTTCGACATTTTCGTCCATAAAGAACTTCGAAAGGAGCCTTGCCTAAGCTAGCTTGATAACTATTGTTATAAGCAAACTCCACGAAGGGAAGGCATTTCTCCCAACTCATTCCGAACGAGATGACAGAAGCTTAGAGCATATCTTCCAGAATTTGATTGACTCGCTCTACTTGACCACTTGATTGAGGATGGAAGGCGGTACTAAAAGAGAGACGAGTTCCCATAGCATTTTGGAAACTTTCCCAAAATCGAGAGGTGAAGAGACTCCCACGGTCTGAGTTAATTTCCAATGGAACACCATGAAGAGACACTATTCGGGAGATGTATAAACCGGCTAGCTGGCTAGCGGTGATACTCTCACGAACAGGTAGGAAATGGGCTACTTTGGAAAGTCGGTCGATCACGACGAAGATGGCATTATTCCCTCTCTTGGTTCTAGGAAACCCAGTGATGAAATCCATACTGATTTTATCCCATTTCCATTCAGGGGTAGCCAAAGGTTGAAGGGTGCCAGCAGGCCGTTGATGCTCTTCTTTAACACGACGACAAACGTCGCAATTAGCAAGGTATTGAGCGATTTCCCTCTTCATCCTAGTCCACCAAAACCTCTGGCGTAGGTCTTGATACATTTTGGTACTACCGGGATGAATGGTGAGAGGGGATTCATGAGCTTCCTTAAGGATCAGCCGCCTCAGGTTTCGTGCCTTTGGAACCACTAGGCGATTCCCAAAGTATACAACACCTTGATCATCAATGGAGAAACAATTCGCGACTCCTTTCTTAATGTTTCTCTTAATACGGGAGATTCCCGTATCTACCTTCTGTGCCTTGATGATCTGATCCGTAAGGGTAGGTTTCGCCACCAGGGTGGATAGGAATCCTCGAGGAACAATGTGAAGATTTAGCTTACGAAATTCCTCATGGAGAAATGGTTGACTTTGTTGTAACATCAGGTTGTTACAATAGGACTTACGGCTTAGCGCATCAGCCATGACATTGGCTTTGCCCGGGGTGTAAGTTATTCCTAAGTCGTAATCCGAGATCAACTCAACCCAACGTCTTTGCCTGAGATTCAAATCTGGTTGGGTGAAGATATATTTCAAACTTTGGTGATCGGTGAAGATCTCGCAACGATTACCGAGAAGGTAATGTCGCCAAGTTTTAAGTGCATGGACTACAGCTGCAAGCTCTAGATCATGTGTGGGATAATTTTCCTCATGTGGGTGTAATTGCCGTGAAGCATAGGCAATTACTTGACGATCTTGCATGAGTATGCAACATAGTCCTTGTCGCGAGGCGTCGCAATAGATAATAAAGTCCTTGGAGAAATCTGGTGGTACCAGTACGGGAGCAGATGTCAGGCGTCTTTTCAGTTCCTAAAAGCTGGACTCGCATTGTGGAGTCCACTCGAACTTTTTATCTTTCTTGAGGAGTTTAGTTGGAGGTTTAGCAACCTTGGAGAAATTCTCGACGAAGCGGCGACAATAGCTCGCTAAGCCAAGGAAGCTCCGAACTTGCTTGACCGTCTTAGGTGGAGTCCAATCAAGGACGGCTTGAACTCGCTCGGGATTGACAGCAATACCCTTACCAGAGATTACATGGCCTAGATAGGTCACTTCTGGCAACCAAAATTCCCACTTGGAGAATTTGGCATAAAGGCGATGCTCTCGAAGTTTCATCAATACCAGCCTTAGATGTTCGGCATGTTCCTCTTCATTCTTGGAGTAGATGAGTATGTCATCGAGGTATACTACGACGAATTTATCCAAGTACTCCATGAAAACCGAGTTCATTAACCGGGAGAAGGTGGCTGGGGCATTGGTTAAACCGAAGGACATAACGGTGTACTCGTATTGGCCATAACGAGTAACAAAGGCTGTTTTGGGAAATGTCCCCATTTCTGATTTTGATTTGATGGTAGCCCAACCTCAGATCCATCTTGGAAAAGACTGAGGATCCAGCGAGCTGATCATACAGATTGTTGATCCTGGGAAGCGGATATTTGTTCTTGATGGTGACCAAATTGACAGGTCGGTAATCCACAACCATTTGATTCGTTCAATCCTTCTTCTTAACGAAGAGGACGGGGCAAGCCCAAGGAGAGGAACTAGGATGGATGAAACCCTTTTTCAAGGACTCATCGAGTTGGTTCTTAAGCTCGGCTAGTTCTAAGGGTGCCATCTTGTAGGGTCTTCTAGAAATTGGAACGGTTCCTGGAACAAGGTCTATCACAAACTCAACATCCCTGTCAGGTGGAACACCTGACAGTTCTTCTAGAAAGACATCCGGAAAGTCTCGGACTACCGGAACATCCTCAAGGTCTGGAAGAGGGTTGGCATTTAGGGAGTAAAGCTGGTGATTGGCCACTCAAGTTAAGACATTGACTGTCTTGCCCGATGGGTGAGTAAGTTGAACGGTTCTAGTGGCACAATCAATCTTAGAATAATGAGCTGACATCCAGTCCATACCCAAGATGATGTTTATGTCCGTGGACTTGAGAGCTATTAAGGATGCAAGGAAGAAAAGTCTATCGACAAGAATTTCGTTCCCATGGCTTACTCTAGAAGTTTGCCATTTGGAACCCGGAGTTTGAATTACCATGGAAGTGGGCATGTCACAGAATGTCGTGTTATGCAATCGAGCATAGTTCTCGGATATGAATGAATGAGATGCTCCAGTATCGAAAAGAACAGATGTCGGATGGCAGTTAACAAGGAGCGTACCAAGAACGACGTTGGGATCCTCATGGGCCTCCTCGGCTGAAACATAATTGACATGGCCACGGGCAGTGGTGACCGGCTTGGCGTAGAATGTTTTTCCCGCGGACTTACCACGGCCAACGGACTTTCCAGCTTGAATGGGATTGTTGTTCTGGGGACACTCTCGGCTATAGTGACCCGGCTCTCCACACTTAAAGCATGTCACCACATTGGGGCGTGGAGCAGCATTAGCAGCGGGGCCACCATAGGGCTTGGGCGGTGCAAATTGCTGGTTGGGACGAGGCGCCTCAAAGGATGGCCTCGGGATGAACCTGGGTGGCAGTGCCGTGCTTGGGATCCACACCCGGCGCTTCTGAGCTCCAGAGCCGGATGAAGAGCCAAAATCACGGGAGTGCTTGCGTGAAGCGTCATAATCAGTCTGACCTGTCTCAGCACTGATGGCTTTATTGACCAACTTCTGAAAGGATGTGCACTCGTGCAGACGGAGATCGCGGCGAAGCTCAGGGCTAAGTCCCTTGCGGAACCTTGCCTGCTTCTTAGCGTCAGTAGATACCTCTTCAGGGGCATAGCGTGCCAGATTCCCAAATTCACGACTATATGCATCCACAGTCAGTCTTCCTTGGGTGAAGTTGCAGAACTCCTTCCTCTTGCGATCCATGAGACCTTCCGGGATGTGATGCTCACGGAAAGCCTCACTAAATTCAGCCCAAGTAGTAATTTGGCCGACCGGGCGCATAGCTTCAAAATTCTCCCACCAAAGGCTAGCAGGGCCTTCGAGGTGGTAGGCAGCGTAAGTAACCTTGTCGGCTTCGGCTACGTTGGCAGAACATAGCTTGTGAGTAATGCTGCGAAGCCAGTCATCTGCGTCGAGGGGTTCGACGGAATGGTTAAACTTTGATGGGTACAGCTTGATAAAGTCATTGATTGACACCAAGTCATTTCGTGGGTGGCGTGCAGTGTTCTGCTCAATCCGCTCTAGCAGGCGGTTAGTCTCACGCTTGTTTATTTCCGCCTCCAGCATTACTTCGGCCAGAGAAGGCGGGTGAGGCAGATTTTCACCCCTAGCTGCACTGGCTTCCCCCTGCTCTGAGGCAGCAGGGTTGCTGCGGGTGTTGACCATCCTAGGAGAAAACAAAACAACAGTTTAGACAATGATGGCTCAAACTTAGCAAGGAAGTGCAGAATGTAATGGATAACACGGAATGCAGAGATGTTCATCCGTATGTCATGGTAATATAAAACTGCCATATATATACCATTGGTCATACACATCATACATAGTTTAGTACAAGCCCAGGCTACAGTACAACTATGATGAAAGACGTTACATCTCATCGGAGGCATTCCAAGCTCCTATACATTATTTGTCTACACCTCCGGAATTGATTACACACTAAGTCGTAGTCCACCAGTCACGCAGGACAGTGAAGATACAACTATTACAATACTAGTGGTACTACTACTAACTCAGACAGCTCCGTAGTAGTCCTCATAGAAGTCACCTCCATAGTCTGGAAGTTCAACATGACCATCCGGAAACAGACGGTCCTGAGGAGCCTGTGGACCATAGGGGCTAGGATGAGGTCTTGGACCAACAAACAGTGGCCTGCGGGGACCACGGGGTGGGGTGATGCCTCCCACATCACGCCAATCCACCATGTCTGGCAGAGCAGATCTCACGGGATACAGATCCCTTGTATCCATACATCCAGCTTGCACCGCGGGTGCAAACCGAGTCAATGTGGCCCAATGATCAGCACGGGTATTGAAAAGCTCCAGTCTCAAGGCCCGATTCTCTCGGTCCTTATCTTCGAGCATCTCAGCAGTGGTACGAGTTAATGAGTCCTCCTGAGTGGAGTCAGCATAGATAGCCTGAAGATACCCTTGCGCTCCCGGAAGTGAAGCTGGCATGTAACGGAAGTCGGTGTTCCGAAGCAGGCCAGTCCGGACTTGCATAATGGTCATCATGGAATAGGCAGCATCCTGCACAGCCATCTCAACAGTAACCCCGAGTCCATAGGAACAGTGAAGGGGCTCGGTAGATCCAGGATAAGAAGGAAATATCCTGACGGTGCAGAAATATTGGCTTTGATTAAAGTCGCGGAATTGCTCTTCGACGGTGTATTCGGGATACCAACGGTAACCCGTCTCGATCATTACCCGGACTAACATAGCAGTATGACCGGGCACGTCGAGGCACCGGGTCAGGCGAACCACTTGGTTTTGAACACGGTTGGCCATCTGAAAGCACAACCACAATGCAAAGACATCAGAATTTCTAGGGAAAATTGGACAGCATAACAGCTGTAAATGCTCAGAAAAAGATTTGAGACATCCACAACAGTTCGCAATACCACTCAACAACATCATATCAAGGTTCTGATCCAATTAGCAACATACTAAGAATAGTAGAAACTGAACTGGGACTTGTAACAACAATCCTATAAGCTACTACGGATTAGTAACACGTGAACCTGATAGAAGAAGAGAGCCTAGTCCTTAACCCACGTTGAATGAGAAGAGAATGACTCAGATCAGAGGCATAGGGTAAAGGAGTAAAAGAGCCTTACGTTCCCTCCCACAATCAATTCCCCTACATATAACTAAAGCATTTCTAGACTCGACATCGACCAGTTTGGCTCAACGAACCTACAGGCAGTCCGGCTCTGATACCAACGCTGTCAGGACCCCGATTCCAAGCCACATCGATCTAGCCGGTAACACCTCATATCACTTTGCGGCCTCACGCACGGTATCCCACGGGTGTCACCTTACCATGGCCCGGGACCGTTTGCGCCTTTTGGCTCACGTATATGATAGTGTCGCTAGCATCCATATGACAGAGAACCCGGGCCGACATGGCTAGTCGTGAACCCAAAGCGACACAGACCTATGGAGACAGGCATACATGAATCACATCGAGCATGTCGGTCATCAGCGAGTGATTCCGGGCTGTAGCACTGGGCTAACAGGACTCCGGGGAACCCGGGCTGTAGCAGGCTAGGCAGGACTCCGGAAGTCACCGCGTGACATTTCCCCGAAGGGACAGACATAGGAACGAAGTGAAACACATGCCGGCCAGTCAAGTGTCCTGAACAGTAGTGCTGGGCTAGCAGGACTCCGGTGTACCGGGCTGTAGCGGACTACTATGGCTCGAGGAACACTAGACTACATTTCCCCATAAGAAAGGCTGCCAAGGATAAACAACTAGATTGTCGGATCCCACTCATACCAAGCATTTCAATCATACACACAATATGCCCGATATGAGTACATACAACATGGCATCACAACAAAACTCTACAACTCAAGTACTTTATTTAAAGGCTCCAGGGAGCCATACATAACATGTTCATACAGATAGGGGTCACATGACCCGACACTCAAGTCATACAAACATACAAGCACATGCGGAAGCAACTAGTCTGAGTACAGACTCTAGAAAGAAAGAAGGCTTCTCGAAGCCTGTCTATCTACATAGGGCCCTCCATGGCCAGGATCACCACCTGGGTGGCTAGTCACTCGTCGACGTCAAGGTCTACGTAGAACCCATCGGAGGGGGCGGTGTTGTCGTCTGAAAACAGTAATTAAGCAAACATGAGTACAAAGGTACTCAGCAAGTCTTACATCAGAACCTACTATACATGCTTATTCTCAAGAAGGTGGTGGGGTTAATGCAGCAAGCCAGCTTTGACTCTTGGCTAAGCTATCCTACGGAACTCCACCAGTAAAATAGTTTTCGCACACGAGTCCACTACTCACCAACACAATACTCCACCGGGGATCCTCCCTCGTCATCCTACGAGAGGGCCATCCTCGGTACTCACACTTATCTTGAGTCTTTTAGTAGTATCCATTAACTTGTCTATGAACTGTATAGGCAACCAAGTAGTCCTTTACCGCGGACGCGGCTATTCGAATAGTTTTATACCCTGCAGGGGTGTACTTCTTCATACACGCTTTCACCACTTACCGCCGTTTACACGACATGTACTCGGCAACCTTCAAGCGGAAGCCCAGCGAGGGTGTCGGCCACGGCCTACCTAAACACTTAAGTCTCTAGTCCAGGTTTATCGCCTATCCAGGTTCCATCCGCAGGGAGTCCGGCCGAGGTTTCCACATACGGCCCCGAACGATGTGAACAGGGTTCCCGAGACACCAAACGGGTGACTCGGTACACCGTGCCACGGTGTATCTACCGCAACATAGCCCACCCCTAGGGTCAGCGCTACGCACGGCCGCCAACACATAACCTACAAACACCAGAAACTATTTGCAACTCCTGGACAGAGTACTAGGGTGATTAAGAAGCCGAGAGGGTCCATTGGTTTCGGGCCCAATGTACGGTAGTAACTGCATCTTAAATCACACATACAGATCTCAGTTCTTATGGACGGCCTCAATGAAACAACCCACCATGTACTCCTACATGGCCTCTCATCGATACCTTTACCAAAACATGTTCAACACATCCCTCATATTACCGACACAAGCATTTCACTCTAGCCCATCACCCAGATGAACCAGACCTGACACAACTCTAAGCATAGCAGGCATAGCAAGGTAGGAATCACATACATGGCTCAATCAACTCCTACACATGCTAGTGGGTTTCATCTAGTTACTGTGGCAATGACAGGTCATGCAGAGGATAAGGGTTCAACTACCGTACCACACAGCAGTTTGAATCGCGTTGTCTTAATGCAGTAAACAAGAGCAGAAGCGAGAACATGGGTTTGTATCGAAATGATCAATGGGTTGCTTGCCTGATGGAGTGGTAGTGGGATACTGCCCTTCAGTTGGATACTCGTGAATATCCTCGGAGGCAGAACCTACCACGAAGAACACATCGGAACACAATCAACACAGGACGATATGCAACAATATGATGCATGCTATGACATGGCAATATGAATGTGTCTTGGCCTAATGCAAGCTATAACAGAAAGGAATGAACTCATTTGAATCAAAGATTCAAATATTAGCTCATTAAACATGGCCTTAATAGTGCATTTCCTTATTCTACTTAAACAGCAAGATAAACTTGTTTTGTCATGCATGAAACCATTACAGATGGATAGATTGAATTTTTCTGATCATTTTTCATATATAAATCTTTGCATTTGGAGCTATGGTTGATTTTCTATGATTTTTAGAAGTTCTGACTATTTTCTGGAATTTCCTATTAAAGAATAAATCCAGTAATTTAATTATTGTGTTAGCATTACGTCAGGGTGACGTCAGTGGTCAATGGGGACGTCCAGGTCAAACCTGACTGGTGGGTCCCGCGTGTCAGTAGTTAATTAAGCTAATTATTTTTAATTAAAACTAATCTGATTTAGTTAACAGAGGGGGCCCACTTGTCATTGACTCACGGGAGTCAAACTGGGGTCAAACCCCTGGTCAGCGGGGCTAATCCCGTCGGCAACTCGACACCGGCGAGGCCCGAGACGGTGGCACGGCTCCGAAAACACCCAGGGCACGGGTGAGGCCGTTCTTGGGTCGTTGGAGAGCTCTTGCAGGCGCGTATCTAGTGGTGGTGGAGGCCGGGCCTATGGTGGCCGGAGACAACAACGGCGAGCTCCAAGGCGGCGGCCGGAGTTCGGCCATGTGCGGGGTTAGGGCTGCGGCGTGCAAACATGGAAATTGAGGCGCTAGCGAGGCACTACGCGATGCGGCAAGCACGTTGCATAGAACGGGATGACCAAATGGTCGCCGGAGCGACGCCGGCGACAAGCTCGAGCGGAGATGAGCTTAGGCCATGGTGGAACTATGGCCTAGAGGGTGCAAACGCGTGGGAAAGAAGACGGGAAAAGCGGCGGAGCTCACAGGGAGGTCGATGAGCAGATCAGTGGGCTCGGGGGCGACCGGAGCGAGGCGAATCGATGAACGGCGTCCGGCGGGTACCGAGGTTGAAGACGGCACGATAGCAGCGATGCAGGGCCTCCGGCGAAGCATGGCTCGGTGGGGAGGGCGAGGGCGTCGTGGCGGAGCGATTTGGCTTGTCGGAGGGGCGAGGGGGTGGCTCTGGCGTCGTCTACGACAAACGGCGGCGAGGAACGCGCTCGGGCATCGCGGGAGAGAGTGAGGGAAACGAAGGGGGAGTGAGCGAGGATGAGAGGGGGACGTGGGGGTCGCGTGGCATCCCTGGACGTCTCCAGGACGTCGGCAGAAGCAGGAGGTGGCCGGCGTGTGGCCACGGGCGCCGGCCACGCGCTCCGGGTCTTTCTGGCGGGAGGAGGACGATGACTGGTAGCTAGTCGGCTGGGCCGAGCCAGGTGGGCTGGGCCAGCACAGGTAAGGCCCAGGTAGCTTCCCTCTCTCTCTTTTATTTTTATTTGTTTCTGTTTTTCTATTTAACTGCAAATGTTGGGCTTTATTTAAAATACTAAAACGTTTCCAAAAATCCTGAAAATAATTTTGGGCTCTGTTTAGAATATTTCCAATAGCAAACATTTATTTTCAGAATTATTTGAGCATTTAAATTATTTTATAGCATTTAAATGCCCAAATTCAAATACTTATGATTTAATTCAATGACCTTCTATTGACCTAGAAAATTGTGCACCAATTTTGCCAGAGGTTTTAACCCAAGACAAAGAGGATGAACTTTTTAGAAGGGCATTTCCGGTTCATTGACAATAATTTTAGTAAACCCTAGTTGTTTCCATGGGGGTGTTGGGGGTTTCTGCTTTCCCCATTTCAAATTTAAGAGAAATTTAAACATGATGCACACTCTAATGCTTGAACTAGCTAGGGTGTGACATCAGTATCTGGCTCTATCGCCACTGAGAGTGCGGCCTCCATGGCAGGGTCTATCCCTCCGCTCTCGAATGGTGTGATTTCCTCCGGATTAACGGCCGGAGTAGTTGCAGATGCGATGTCCTGAACACTGCCCGACGGCAGAGTTACGTCATGCTCGTCGCGACTGTGCGGCGCGTCCGACATGGGCTCGAATCCGTCGAAGATCAAGTCTCCGCGGATGTCGGCCTTGTAGTTCAAGTTTCCAAATCTGACCTAATGGCAGCTCTCGATCTGCTCCAGATGGCCAAACGAATTGGCCCGCAGTGCGAAGCCGCCGAATACGAAGATCTGTCCGGGGAGGAAAACCTCGCCCTGGACCACATCGCTAGCGATGATCGAAGGAGCCATCAAGCCTTACGGAGACAACACAGTGGAGCTCTCAATAAAAGCACCAATGTCGGTGTCAAAACCGGCGGATCTCGGGTAGGGGGTCCCGAACTGTGCGTCTAAGGCAGATGGTAACAGGAGGCAGGGGACACGATGTTTACCCAGGTTCGGGCCCTCTTGATGGAGGTAATACCCTACGTCCTGCTTGATTGTTCTTGATGATATGAGTATTACAAGAGTTGATCTACCACGAGATCAAAGAGGCTAAACCCTAGAAGCTAGCCTATGGTATGATTGTATCTTGTCCTACGGACTACAACCCTCCGGTTTATATAGACACCGGAGTGGGCTAGGGTTACACATGGTCGGTTACAAAGGAGGAGATATACATATCCGTATTGCCTAGCTTGCCTTCCACGCCAAGTAGAGTCCCATCCGGGCACGGGACGAAGTCTTCAATCTCGTATCTTCATAGTCCAACAATCCGGCCAAAGGATATAGTCCGGCTGTCCGGAGACCCCCTAATCCAGGACTCCCTCACTTGTGTTATTCATGTTTGTTCATGCTTATTCGGACATATGATTTATGGTTGGAGATTATGTTGCACATCCCTGCTCATGTTGGTATCATGCATTGTAGTTGCATCATGTTATTTTCATATGACTCGGCTAATTAATATGCAAGTTAAACTGGACTATAATCAAACTTGAACATCTGCTGGCTGAGTCATAGTGCCATCGTATTGAGCTGACAAGTGCAGCCACACTTGCCTTTATGGGAGGGTCCTAACTGGGTCTATTGTCATGCCTCTCGCCGGTGCCTCCAATGAGGAAAGGTTATGCGTGGGTGCTACCTTGGCCGGGTAGGATGGCATAAGCCTTGTGTGCCCATGTTTGGTTTTGAGCTCATGTCCCCGTTTGGGACCGTTTTGCCACGACGGTGGTCGTTGATGCCTTTGGTAGGCACGGGGCCACCCATGACTTAGCCCAGAGGGAGTTAGTCGGAGTGGCCGGTGGAGTGTCATGGCAGTAGGACGGTTTTGTCAGAACGCCGTTGGTCCACCCGAATGGGAGTGTGAGGCCATGGGTTCCGTGGTGTGGGTACAGTGTGCTAACCTCTGCAGAGTGTGTGTTAAATCTATCGATAGCCACGCCCGTAGATATGGGCCCAGTTCGTAGTCGGTCACACTATGGTTCAAAAGTAGTAGTAGTAATAATAATAATAATAATAATAATAATAATAATAATAATAATAATAATAATAATAATAATAATAATAATAATGTGCTTAATAACAACCCCGGTTCGATGATGAAAGAAGTTGTTTGATCTTTATGTGATCATGAGAGGATCGCCATGGTATCAAGGATACCGAGTCGTTGGATATTTGTGGTGTTATGCGAGAATCACGGGTAAAGGTCAAGCTCCTTGTGGTCATGTATTGATTACTACGGTATTGTTTATACCAAGCTTGATTTGATCCTGAGATAATCGTGTGATGTCCGAGGATGGTAAGTGATGCATGTGAGGGTTACGTGGTAACCCCGAGCAGAGTAAGTTGGTGCATGATAGTGTCATCACATTGCATGTTAGTATCATCATGTTTGTTCATGCCATGCTTATATTGTGCTATTGGTATCATGTTGTTCATGCCATGTTGTTTAGATGATATCATGTTAATCCTTGTTAACATGTAATTGCCATGTTGTTGTTTGTCTTGAATGCTTCTGGTTATTGTGAGCTTGCAAGTACATTCAATGTACTAACCTGGCATGCCATGCCAGCTTGCAGGTCAAGCCGGATTTGATTGCTTGTTTGCCATGGATTCTTTGTTTGCGAGCTAGGATAAGCGTTCCAGCCAGAGTCCCTGCGGAGTGGAGTTCACCACCATCTTTATTGTTCCGCTGCTAGAGTTATTCCGCTGCTTTGAGTTGTTCTGCTGGTTGCATAGAGCAACAGTGGCAAGCGTAGTGTCGCCGTGCCGATGTAACCCCTTGTACCCAGTATAGATTTTAATAAAGAGTTGATTTGTTCTATGCTAAGCAGTGTCGTATTCCAGAAGACTTCTCCTCGATCTTTGGAATGGAATACGGGGCGTTCCGGTTTCTCTAATTCGGGGTGCCACATATGCTCCCTGGCAACGGCGCCAGAAAAAGGGTCTTGATAAACCACAAGTATAGGGGATTGCAATAGTTTTCAAGGGTAGAGTATTCAACCCAAATTTATTGATTCGACACAAGGGGAGCCAAAGAATATTCTCAAGTATTAGCAGCTGAGTTGTCAATTCAACCACACCTGAAAGACTTAATATCTACAGCAAAGTAGTATGGAAGTAACAATAACGGTAGCAAAAGTAGCAGTAGCAGTTTTGTAACAATAGTAATAGTGGCAACGGAAAAGTAACTTAGCAAAGATCAATATGAAACGAACTTGTAGGCAATGGATCAGTGATGGATAATTATGTCGGATGGCATTCATCATGCAACAGTTATAACCTAGGGTGACACAGAACTAGCTCCAATTCATCAATATAATGTAGGCATGTATTCCGTATATAGTCATACGTGCTTATGGAAAAGAACTTGCATGACATCTTTTGTCCAGCCCTCCCGTGGCAGCGGGGCCCTAATGGAAACTAAGGGATATTAAGGCCTCCTTTTAATAGAGAACCGAAACAAAGCATTAGCACTTAGTGAATACATGAACTCCTCAAACTACGGTAATCACCGGAAAGAATCCCAATTATTGTCATGTTGGGGTATGCAGATCATAACTCGTAATAGGTGTCTACAACTTGCAAGATCGGATCAAGAAAACAAATATATTTATGAAAACATAATAGGTTCATATCTGAAATCATGGCACTCGGTCCCTAGTGACAAGCATTAAGGATAGCAAAGTCATAGCAACATCAATCTCAGAACATAGTGGATACTAGGGATCAAACCCTAACAAAACTAACTCGATTACATGATACATCTCATCCAAACCATCACCGTCCAGCAAGTCTATAATGGAATTACTCACGCATGGCGGTGAGCATCATGAAATTGGTGATGGAGGAAGGTTGGTGATGATGATGGCAATGATTTCCCCTCTTTGGAGCCCCGAACAGACTCCAGATCTACCCTCCCGATGAAGAACATGGGGTGACGGTGGCTCCATATCGTAAAACGTGATGACTCCTTCTCTTTGTTTTTTTCTTCCTAAACATGAAAATATAGAGTTGGACTTGAGGTCAGTGGAGGTCCAGGGGACACACAAGCTAGGGGGCGACCATAGGGGGTAGGGCATGCACCCCACCCTTGTGGTCTCCTGGTGGGTCCCCTCTGGTTGATTCTTTCGCTAATATTTTTTGTATATTCCAAAAATATTCTCCATAAACATTCAGGTCATTCCGAGAACTTTTATTTCTGCACAAAAATAACACCAAGGCAATTCTGCTGGAAACAGTGTCAGTCCGGGTTAGTTCCATTTATATCATGCAAATTAGAGTCCAAAACAAGGGCAAAAGAGTTTGGAAAAGTAGATACGATGGAGACGTATCAACAGGCATAAGTTAAACAAGACTGCCTTAAGAAGGCTAGCAAAAAAGCAAGAACGATTGAAAAGGCAAGGCCTCTTGCCTGGGAGCCACCTAACTAGTCCTAGTCATCGGAGGTCTCCACGTAGTAGTAGGCTCCATTGGGGTAGTAGTAGTAGTCGTCGGCGGTGGCATCTGGCTCCTGGGATCTGTCATCTGATCACAACAATCGGGTATAGGAGGAAAATAGGTAGCAAAGCAACCGTGAGTGCTCATCCAAAGTACTCGCAAGACTGACATCAAATCTATATTAAGTATGCATTGGTATCAAATGGAAGGATTGTATCTGTGGAATATACTGCAGAATGCCAGAATAGAGGGAAAAGCCTAGCCTATCGAAGACTAGCATCTTGAAGCATTAGAAGAGTCTAGATTAGCATATTATAAGTAACAAGCATGTCGTAGTATTAACGCCCAGAGATCCTTCCTCGACTCCCTGCGAGAAAACAATCCCAGAGCCATCATATCCAATTACCATCTCTAGTATCCTGTTCTAGCTGCATAGATCGGGATACAACTCCAAGTCGTCCTGTTACCATGGACACGGATATTCGAATAGATAAACTTCCCTGCAGGGGCGCACCACATTACCCAACACGCTCGAGCACTCTGGCCGAACACACTTTCTTGGGTCATGCTCGGCCCCAGAACATCAACATGTCGTAGCCCTACCTAGGATCAACAGAGATGCCAACACGTTGGTCTACACCAAGCACATAGGGGTCTTGGGCCCATTGCCCTTTGCACTCCTGCACACTGCGAGGGCGGCCTTGAGCAGACCCACCCCTTATACAAGCGCAGGTGGTTCCCATCCAACCGGGCACGTGCCGCTCCATCTCTAATGTCCGAAGAGCTTTGGCTGATACATACGACACTGAGTGCCCATAACTAATCCCGCGTGGTGGTTAGTGCATATAGGCTAGTGGCCAACTCAGATCAAATACCCAATCTCGTTAGTGTATTGGGAGCGTGCGATGATGATCAGTGCTCCTGTCGCCCCGTCTTAAGGACTTATGATAAGGGCCAAGCCCGGCCCACTCTAGGGCGAACTGCCTGCCGGACCGTGCCTTATAATTATCTCGGGGGTACCCTCCCGGTCAACCCGACTTCAGTAACTCTCGTGGGTACCCCTTGGGGACGAATCGACTTCAAAAAGGTTCTGTGGTAAAGTCAAAGTAACCGTGTGTCCAAAACACAAAGGGGAATCCGAGGAATCACTGCTACGTCTTGAGCTTGCGTTGGTTTTCCCCGAAGAGGAAGGGATGATGCAGCAGAGTAGCGTAAGTATTTCCCTCAGTTTTTGAGAACCAAGGTATCAATCCAGTAGGAGGCCACGCTCAAGTCCCTCGTACCTGCACAAACGATAGCTACTCGCAACCAACGCGATTAGGGGTTGTCAATCCCTTCACGGTCACTTACGAGAGTGAGATTTGATAGATATAATACTTTTGGTATTTTTGGTATAAAGATGCAAAGTAAAAAAGTAAAGGCGAAGTAAAAAAGCAAAGCAAGATTAAATTAATGGAGATTGATATGATGAGAATAGACCCGGGGGCCATAGGTTTCACTAGTGGCTTCTCTCAAGAGCATAAGTATTCTACGATGGGTGAACAAATTACTGTTGAGCAATTGACAGAATTGAGCATAGTTATGAGAATATCTAGGCATGATCATGTATATAGGCATCACGTCCGTGACAAGTAGACCGAAACGATTCTGCATCTACTACTATTACTCCACTCATCGGCCGCTATCCAGCATGCATCTAGAGTATTAAGTTAAAAACAGAGTAACGCCTTAAGCAAGATGACATGATGTAGAGAGATAAATTCATGCAATATGAAATAAACCCCATCTTGTTATCCTCTATGGCAACGATGCAATACGTGCCTTCCTGCCCCTTCTATCACTGGGAAAGGACACTGCAAGATCGAACCCAAAGCTAAGCACTTCTCCCATGGCAAGAACTACCAATCTAGTTGGCCAAACCAAACGGATAATTCGAAGAGACTTGCAAAGATAACCAATCATACATAAAAGAATTCAGAGAAGATTCAAATATTATTCATAGATAGACTTGATCATAAACCCACAATTCATCGGTCTCAACAAACACACCGCAAAAAGAAGATTACATCGAATAGATCTCCACAAGAGAGGGGGAGAACTTTGTATTGAGATTCAAAGAGAGAGAAGAAGCCATCTAGCTACTAACTATGGACCCGAAGGTCTGAGGTAAACTACTCACACTTCATCGGAGGGGCTATGATGATGTAGAAGCCCTCTATGATGACGGCCCTCTTTCGGCGGAGCTCCGGAACAGGCCCCAAGATGGGATCTCGTGGATACAGAAAGTTGCGGTGGTGGAATTAGGTTTTTGGCTCCTGTTCTGATCGTTTGGGGGTATGTAGGTATATATAGGAGGAAGGAGTACGCCGGAGGAGCACCGAAGGGACCACGAGGCAGGGGGCGCGCCCTAGGGGGGCGCCCCCCACCCTCGTGACCGCCTCTTTTGTTCCTTGGAGCAGGGTCCAAGTCTCCTGGATCACGTTCGGTGAGAAAATCACGTTCCCGAAGGTTTTATTCTGTTTGGACTCCGTTTGATATTCCGTTTCTTCGAAACACTGAAATAGGCAAAAAAAACAGCAATTCTGGGCTGGGCCTCCGGTTAATAGGTTAGTCCCAAAAATAATATAAAAGTGGAAAATAAAGCCCAATATAGTCCAAAACAGTAGATAATATAGCATGGATCAATCAAAAATTATAGATACGTTGGAGACGTATCAGGCATCCCCAAGCTTAATTCCTGCTCGTCCTCGAGTAGGTAAATGATAAAAAGAGAATTTTTGATGCGGAGTGCTACTTGGCATTACTTCAATGCAAATCTTCTTAATTGTGATATGAATATTCAGATTCGAAAGATTCAAGACAAAAGTTTATATTGACATAAAAATAATAATACTTCAAGCATACTAACAAAGCAATTATGTCTTCTCAAAATAACATGGCCAAAGAAAGTTATCCCTACAAAGTCATATAGTCTGACTATGCTCTATCTTCACCACACAAAATATTTAAATCATGCACAACCCCAATGACAAGCCAAGCAATTGTTTCATACTCTAACTTTTTCAAAAAAAAAATCAATCTTCACGCAATACATGAGTGTGAGCCATGGATATAACACTATTGGTGGAATAGAATGGTGGTTGTGGAGAAAACAAAAAAGAGGGGAAGATAGTCTCACATCAACTAGGCATATCAACGGGCTATGGAGATGCCCATCAATAGATATCAATGTGAGTGAGTAGGGATTGCCATGCAACGGATGCACTAGAGCTATAAGTATATGAAAGCTCAAAAAGAAACTAAGTGGGTGTGCATCCAACTTGCTTGGTCATGAAGACCTAGGGCAATTTGAGGAAGCCCATCATTGGAATATACAAGCCAAGTTCTATGATGTAAAATTCCCACTAGTATATGAAAGTGATAACATGAGAGACTCTCTACTATGAAGATCATGGTGCTACTTTGAAGCACAAGTGTGGTAAGAGGATAGTAACATTGTCCCTTCTCTCTTTTTCTCTCATTTTTTTATATTTTTTTTATTTGGGCCTTTTCTCCTTTTTTTATGGCCTCTTTTTATTTGGGCTTCTTTGGCCTCTTTTATTTATTTTTTGTTCGGAGTCTCATCCCGACTTATGGGGGAATCATAGTCTCCATCATTCTTTCCTCACTTGGGAAAATGCTCTAATAATGATGATCATCACAATTTTATTTTTCTTATAACTCAACAATTACAACTCGATACTTAGAACAAAATATGACTCTATGTGAATGCATTCGGCGGTGTACCGGGATATGCAATATGACAATGATGAATGTGTGATGATGAACTAGATGGTGGAAAGTTGCATGGCAATATATCTCGGAATGGCTATGGAAATACCATGATAGGTAGGTATGGTGGCTGTTTTGAGGAAGGTATATGGTAGGTGTATGATACCGGCGAAAAGTGCGCGGTATTAGAGAGGCTAGCAAAGGTGGAAGGGTGAGAGTGCGTATAATCCATGGACTCAACATTAGTCATAAAGAACTCATATACTTATTGCAAAAATCTAGAAGTTATCAAAGCAAAGTATTACGTGCATGCTCCTAGGGGGATAGATTGGTAGGAAAAGACCATCGCTCGTCCCCGACCGCCACTCATAAGGAAGACAATCAATAAATAAATCATGCTCCGACTTCATCACATAACGGTTCACCATACATGCATGCTATGGGAATCACAAACTTTAACACAAGTATCCTTTAAATTCACAACTACTCAACTAGCATGACTTTAATATTATCACCTCCATATCTCAAAACAATTATCATGCTTCAATCTTTTCTTAGTATTCAACACACTCAAAAGAAAGTTTCACAAATCTTGAATACCAAGCATATTATTATTAAGAAAATTACCATGCTATTAGGGGACTCTCAAAATAATTTAAGTTAAGCATGAGATATCAATAGTTTCTTTAAAACAAATCCACCATCGTGATCTAAAAGATCTAAGTGAAGCACATAGAGCAAAATTATAACGCTCAAAAGATATAAGTGAAGCACACAGAGCAAGACTACTTAGCTCAAAAGATATAAGTGAAGCACATAGAGCAAAACTACTTAGCTCAAAAGATATAAGTGAAGCACATAGAGCAAAACTACTTAGCTCAAAATGTATAAGTGAAGCACATAGAGCAAAAACTACTTAGCTCAAAAGATATAAGTGAAGCACATAGAGTATTCTATCAAATTTTAATTCATGTATGGATCTCTCAAAAGGTGTGTACAGCAAGGATGATTGTGGAATACTAAGGCACAAAGACACAAATAATACAAGACGCTCCAAGCAAAACACATATCATGTTGATGAATAAAAATATAGCTCCAAGTAAATTACCGATGGAAGTGGACGAAAGAGAGGATGCCTTCCGGGGCATCCCCAAGCTTTGACTTTTTGGTGTCCTTGGATTATCTTGGGGGTGCCATGGGAATACCCAAGCTTAGGATCTTGCCACTCTTTGTTCCATTATCCATCAAAAGAGTTCACCCAAAACTTGAAAACTTCACAACACAAAACTCAAAATAGAAAACTCGTGAGCTCCGTTAGCGAAAGAAAACAAAAGACCACTTCAAGGTACTGTAATGAACTCATTCTTTATTTATATTGGTTTTAAACCTACTGTATTCCAACTTCTCTATGGATTATAAACTATTTTACTAGCCATAGATTCATCAAAATAAGCAAACAACACACGAAAAACAGAATCTGTCAAAAACAGAACAGTCTGTAGTAATCTGTAGCTAGCGCAAGATCTGGAACCCCAAAAATTCTAAAATAAATTTCTGGACGTGAGGAATTTATCTATTAATCATATTCAAAAATAATTAACTAAATAGCACTCTTCAAATAAAAATTACAACAGTTCTCGTGAGAGCTAAAGTTTCTGTTTTTTTACAGCAAGTTCAACAAGACTTTCCCCAAGTCTTCCCAACGGTTCTACTTGGCACAAACATTAATTAAACACAAAAAACACAGCCAAAACAGAGGATAAATAATTTATTTATTACTAAACAGGAGCAAAAATCAAGGAATAAAAATAAAATTGGGTTGCCTCCCAACAAGCGCTATCGTTTAACGCCCCTAGCTAGGCATAAAAGCGAGGATAGATCTAGGTATTGCCATCTTTGGTTTTAGAGAAAAAGAGAGCAAACTTGTTATCTATGGAATTAATCTTTCTATTTTGACATAGTACATGTCCATTAATGGTAGAAGAAAGATTAAGAATGTTGCGGAAATTGGCATCTACGCTAGCTTTTTCTCTTTAATAGATTCGTTTTGGTAAGAAAGCAAGAGAGATGTGATTTCAGTTTTCTCATTAATGGGGTGCCCAAATATAGTTTTCATCCTCTCATAGGTATCTATGGGGTCCCCTTCAAGAAAACCCCCCTCGAAAATAGAATCTAAGACTTGTTTGAACGAAGCGGGTAGCCCAACATAAAAACTTTTTAAGTAAACATCAATTTGATATTGGGGTACATAGCTAGCACGGATCCTTAACAGCCTATCCCAAGCATCTTTCAAAGATTCATCAAGTAAATAACGAAAAACTCCAGAATCATCTTCATCAAAATTACTAAGGTTCTCATTGATAACTCTGGCAAGTTGTTCTATAGCATTTCGATTCATGAGTTTAGATAAGATAGCAGGATTGCCTAAAGCACTAGAACTTGGGAGAGAACCCCCAACTCTTTTTGGTTCTAGCATGGCGAGGGCAAAGAGGCAAACAGAGAGGGAGGATAGAGAAAGAGGGCGAATAAAACGGCAAGGGTGAAGTGGGGGAGAGGAAAATGAGAGGCAAATGGCAAATAATGTAATGCGAGAGATAGGGATTGTGATGGGTACTTGGTATGTCGACTTTTTGTGTAGCCTCCCCGGCAACGGCGCCAGAAATCCTTCTTGATACGTCTTGAGCTTGCGTTGGTTTTCCCCGAAGAGGAAGGGATGATGCAGCAGAGTAGCATAAGTATTTCCCTCAGTTTTTGAGAACCAAGGTATCAATCTAGTAGGAGGCCACGCTCAAGTCCCTCGTACCTGCACAAAATGATAGCTACTCGCAACCAACGCGATTAGGGGTTGTCAATCCCTTCAAGGTCACTTACAAGAGTGAGATCTGATAGATATAATATTTTTGGTATTTTTGGTATAAAGATGCAAAGTAAAAAGTAAAGGCAAAGTAAAAAAGTAAAGCAAGATTTAAGTAATGGAGATTGATATGATGAGAATAGACCCGGGGGCCGTAGGTTTCACTAGTGGCTTCTCTCAAGAGCATAAGTATTCTACGGTGGGTGAACAAATTACTGTTGAGCAATTGACAGAATTGAGCATAGTTATGAGAATATCTAGGCATGATCATGTATATAGGCATCACGTCCATGACAAGTAGACCGAAACGATTCTGCATCTACTACTATTACTCCACTCATCGACCACTATCCAGCATGCATCTAGAGTATTAAGTTAAAAACAGAGTAACGCCTTAAGCAAGATGACATGATGTAGAGAGATAAATTCATGCAATATGAAATAAACCCCATCTTGTTATCCTCGATGGCAACGATGCAATACGTGCCTTCCTGCCCCTTCTGTCACTGGGAAAGGACACCGCAAGATCAAACCCAAAGCTAAGCACTTCTCCCATGGCAAGAACTACCAATCTAGTTAGCCAAACCAAATGGATAATTCGAAGAGACTTGCAAAGATAACCAATCATACATAAAAGAATTCAGAGAAGATTCAAATATTATTCATAGATAGACTTGATCATAAACCCACAATTCATCGGTCGCCGCAAACACACCGCAAAAAGAAGATTACATCGAATAGATCTCCACAAGAGAGGGGGAGAACTTTGTATTGAGATTCAAAGAGAGAGAAGAAGCCATCCAGCTACTAAGTATGGACCCGAAGGTCTGAGGTAAACTACTCACACTTCATCGGAGGGTCTATGATGATGTAGAAGCCCTCCGTGATGACGGCCCTCTTCCGGCGGAGCTCCGGAACTGGCCCCAAGATGGGATCTCGTGGATACAGAAAGTTGCGGCGGTGGAATTAGGTTTTTGGCTCCTGTTCTGATCGTTTGGGGGTACATAGGTATATATAGGAGGAAGGAGTACACCGGAGGAGCACCGAGGGGAGCACGAGGCAGGGGGTGCGCCCCCCACCCTCGTGACCGCCTCTTTTGTTGCTGGAGCATGGTCCAAGTCTCCTGGATCACGTTCGGTGAGAAAATCACGTTCCCGAAGGTTTTATTCCGCTTGGACTCCGTTTGATATTCCGTTTCTTCGAAACACTGAAATAGGCAAAAAAAACAGCAATTCTGGGCTGGGCCTCCGGTTAATAGGTTAGTCCCAAAAATAATATAAAAGTGGAAAATAAAGCCCAATATAATCCAAAACAGTAGATAATATAGCATGGAGCAATCAAAAATTATAGATACGTTGGAGACGTATCAATCACCCTCGATGAAATCCACTTTATGTAATCGCCAATGTGAACTTGGAGGAATCACCCTCGATGGTTCACACTTGAGGTGTTGCATGACAGAGTCGTTATCGGGAGTGGTGAAGGAGGAATCACCCTCGATAGACCACAACCAATTAGCTATACTACAGAGTTATCATCAGGAGTGCGTTACGAGGTATCACCCTCGGCAGTCGATAGTAGCTCCGCAGAGTCGTACAACTAAAGGGGGGTCAGGTGTTTTGTCGAGCCCTGGACGTGATCACATTGATCGAGTCGTCTAATAATCCAGCGGCTGCAATAGGGACAAGATGAGGGGCCACTGTGGATCACTAACCAACCTATACTAAGCATATAGGATAAGCAGGTAATGTACAAGAGCAGATTACAAAAGCAGGCTATGCACCGGAATAGGAGCAATCATTTACAGAAGAAAAATCTAATACAAGCATGAGAGATAATGGAATGGGCGATATCAGAGTGATAAAGGGGGGTTTGCCTGCCTGGAAGCTCTGCAGACAGATAAGAACCCTTGACGATGAAGCAGCCGATAACCGGATCAACAGCGGTCTCGGGGTCTACCGGAAAAGAAGTAACAAAGGAGGAACACAATAAATAACAGAGGAAACAAATGCATGAAAAAGCATGACTTGGTAATACGTTGTGCTAGGGGTGAACTATCGCAGTGCTACATGTAACAGATGGAGCGGGAAAATGTGCGGGAAGATTTTCCTGGCATTTGGCAGTTTCCGGACAGATGAATCGGAGGGGAAAGATCCATGTTCATCATGTTAGAGGCATCCTATAGATGAACAGATTGCATATTCGGATTCGTTATATTTTTTGAGCAGTTTTCATATATAAATTATTTTCATCCGAGTTAGTATGAATTAGTTATGATTTTGCAAAGTTTAATTGATTTCCCGAAATTGCTGAAATTGTTTAATACGAGTTTGACCAAGTCAAATTGACTGGTCAAATATAGAAGGGGTGGCCGACATGTCATAGGCTATACCTAAACAAATAAATAAATCTAATTTATTTAGTGCGGGCTTGTCCATATACCTAAACAAATACACACACAACACATGCCACGCTTGGCCATGGTCGTGGCCATGGCCAGTAGTGGCAGAAGTAAGCGTAGCAAGCAGCAATAGCATGAGCAGCAGAGCAGCGCTAGCAGAGAGTAGTAGTTAGGAGGGGCCGCAAGCAGGAGCAAGCACAAGCGGCACTAGCACTAGCACTAGCACTCCGGCGATGGAAGCGGAGGCCCATCGCCTGGGCTCGTCAGCGATCATTCTGACAGCGGTCGGGCACTGCTCCAGCATCACCGCCGACATGGTTGCACGCGCGGTCGAGAGGAACTTCCGCTTCCCTGGGAGCGACATCATCGTGGCGCCGTTCTTCCCCAGCGACTTCCTCCTCACCATGTTCCAGCCCGTCCAGAGGGATCTGGCTCTCGAGCATAGGGGCATCGAGGTGGCTGGCATGCAGTTCAAGTTCCAGCCATGGCAACCTCCCCACGGCATCAGCCGCGTCTGGCGTTACTACTACCGCGTGGCCATCGAGAGGCTGTCGCTCAACTCCTAGGACTGGGACAACGTCAAGGAGGTCCTCGGAAAGGACTACCATCTAGACCTCATCGAGCGGCAGTCCACCTCCAAGGCCAACTGCTCTTCCCTCTTCACCTGGCTATGGACATGGCACCCTGATAAGATCTCGCGTGCGTCCGACTTCAACGTGTTGCGGCATCCCAACATCGTCCGCCCTAGGGAGTTCTTGGGGCATGCCTGCGAAGGAGGGCAAGGAGGGCCCATTCTTCCCAGAGCTGATCCACCTGGATGTGGTGAAGGACTACACGCCAATCTCTCCCGACGCCTCGTCGGTGCATGGAGGGCGAAGGGAGTGGCCGCGCACCTACCGGTTCAAGGGCAAGTGGAGTTTCGGGACTTGCAATGGAGATGACAGGGCGCGGTCGGTCGGGTCCAGTTTAGCTTGCTTCAGGGGCCGTCGGAGTGACGACGAGGAAGGTGATGGCGGCGGCGGCCGTCATCGCGGCAAGCGGGGCGGTGTGCGCAAGCGATTCTTCCAGAACATGTGTGAGCAAGCGATGTGCAGAGACACTGCGAGCAGGGATCCCGAGCCTTGCCACCACAAGCGGCATGCTGATCTCCATGGCAGCGATGCGCCGGCGGGTTCGGGTGCTCCGACGGAGCTGCAGTGGCGAGGGAGCCTGCCGGCGGCCAGTGTATTCATCACTCCTGCGCTTGAAGTGGTCCGTGCTGATCAGATGGAGCCGCAGAGGGAGCAGCCCGACATGCATGACGTGGCTGAGGTCGTCAGTGATGCCATGAGCACGGCTGCTGAAGGGGAACATGTAGGGCATCCTGAGGTCATGCAGCTCAAGGAGGTCCTGCCTGCTGAGCTGCCTCCCGCTGATCTTGCGGCTAGGGCGTCGGGCAAGGAGGACGGTAGACTTGCGATGATGACCTATTCAACACCAGCACTGCCACTTTTGGGATGATGCAGCTGTACTTGCCTCCTCGGCAGTGGTCCCTATTTTGCTCCAGCCCAAGCACTGCCTGGCCACTGCTTGATACAGCGGCCCTGAGAGTGGCCGGTGTTGCATCCTTCTTTTCTGCCACCCCCGACAACTGCGCACCATCCTTCCCTCCCGACAGCTTTGCTTTGCCTCCGCTGCAGCCGTCCTTTAGTGATGGCCCGCAGATGGGCGGGGCGTTTGGAGCAAGCTTCAGCACCAGTCCTTCCCAACCCATGGGGGAGGGGCTGCCGCTCAGCGAGATGATGGGATGGTTTGCCCCTGGGCCCAATGTGCTTTTTGGGCCAAGGGTCCAGTGCACTTCCACTCCTTCCAGTCTGACCTTCACTTCTGCCCAACAGGATATGGGTGTTGGGCCTTGGGGCTGTCTGACCCAGTCGGTGGAAGAACAATGCGCTAGACGCGCCCTGGCATAGGCCGACCTGATCGGCCCAGGCCTAGTGACGGCTATCATGGCACGGGTGGCGGAGCTACACATTGATTAGCAGCGTGCTTTTGTCAACAAGATCGTTGCACTGCTTTCGTCCTCTATATTGGGCTTCCCTCCTGCTGCTGCCTCGAGCTCATAGAGGCATTTGTTGTGCCAACGCCTTCTTGGAGCGGGGAAAGGAACCCGTTAGAGCACTCGGCTGGTTCGGATGTGCTTGAGCTTCTCCACCTCCAGGCGCACTCAGGCTGCGATCCGCGTCAAGCTGGGCATCATCAAGAAGGTTGACGAGTTCTCTGACGACACCCTCTATCTTATGTCCAGTTTTTTCGCGCCCCAATGCTGTCGGAGAACGTGGCAAAGTTAGCAGAGATTGCAAGGCTATCCTTGCTGGCACAGCTTCGTCTTCCTGATGAGGAGCTGCAGGCCATCCTCGAGGAGCTCTCTATGAGGGCTGCGTGAAGCGCGTGCCGCTTGTCCCTCTGTAGTACTAGCATTTCCCATGATTAGTGCCTACTGCTTTGTTTGTCTCCATTCCCTCTATGTGCACCCCTTGGCTGCCTCTGTACGCTCGCATCTGTTCTCTGTTGGTGCGCCTTTTGGCTGCCCTCTATCTGTCAACTGAACCCGGCTCTCAGAAGCCGTCGAACCACCAATGTACCCCCGGTTGTTATGTTTGTTTTCCATGAATGATCAACTATCTCCTGAATTGGAATGTTAGGGGGCTGAACGATTCCGCGCGACACACGACAGTCCACACGTTGATTGATCAGTCTGCAAGTTCGATTATCTGCCTATAGGAATCTAAGCTTGCAGCCTGTTTAGCGGCAGACCGACTAGAGATCCTGGGACCGAGGTTCGATATGCATGTTACCCTCAATGCTAACGGCACCAGAGGAGGGATTCTTCTAGGTTGGAGGTCAGATCGTTTCACTGCGACCGTGATCGAGACACGCGAGTTCTCCATCACAGCTTGTTTCTCGCCCGTCGATGGAGGGGAATGGTGGTCTTTGACTATTGTCTATGGGCCGCATGATGAGCCAAGGAAGCCGACATTCCTTGCTGAACTTGCGCAGATTCATAACACAATACTTGGTCCTTGGCTGCTAATAGGCGATTTCAACTTCATCAAAGACCCGCAAGACAAAAACAATAATTGGATCTGCCGGCGTTGGATGAACTGTTTCCGCCACACCCTTAACAGATCAAGCTTGCACAAGATCCCCCTAACTGGTCGCAAATACACATGGAGTAATGAGGAGCAAGTGCCCACCATTGTCCGTCTAGATCGTGCCTTCTGTAACGTTGAGTGGGAGCTGCTCTTCTCGGCCACCAAGCTCCTGCCGCTTACCTCTGTCATCTCCGACCATTGCCCGATGATGTTGGTGAATAAGGGCATCATCGCCACCAACCGTCGGTTCTGCTATGAGAGCTATTGGAAGTTCACCGCGGGGTTTAGCGAGGTAGTGCAGCTGGCCTGGGCAGAAGGAACAGGCGGCAGATGCTCGATATCGCGCCTAAACATGAAACTTTGGCGCACTAGCAGAGCGATGAGAAACTGGAGCAGAACACACATCGGGGACCTACAAAAACAGCTGGCCATTGCCAATGAGCTAATTCTCCAGCTTGAGATAGCGCAAGAGTCGCACCAGCAAACGATTGCAGAGCATGAACTGCGGCGTATGCTAAAACCCAGAACGATGGGTGATACGTCTCCAACGTATCTATAATTTTTTATTGTTCCATGCTATTATATTATCTGTTTTGGATGTTTAATGGGCTTTAATTTGCACTTTTATATTATTTTTGGGACTAGCCTATTAACCGGAGGCCCAGTGCCAGTTTCTATTTTTTGCCTATTTCGATGTTTCACAGAAAAGGAATATCAAATGAATCCAAACGGAATGAAACCTTCGCGATGTTCTTTCTTGGAACAAACGTCAACCGAGAGACTTGGAGTTGAAGTCTGGAACTCCGTGAAGCTTCCACGAGGTAGGAGGGCGCGCCCAAGGGGGGTAGGCGTGCCCCCACCCTCGTAGGCCCCACGAAGCTCCACCGACGTACTTCTTTCGCCTATATATACTCTTATACCCTAAAAACATCCAGGAGAGCCACGAAACCACTTTTCCACCGCCACAACCTTCTGTGCCCATGAGATCCCATTTGGGGACCTTTTCTGGCGATCTGCCGGAGGGGGAATCAATCACGGAGGGCTTCTACATCAACACCATAGCCTCTCCGATGATGTGTGAGTAGTTTACCACAGACCTTCGGGTCCATAGTTATTATCTAGATGGATTCTTCTCTCTCTTTGGTTCTCAATACAAAGTTCTCCTCGATGTTCTTGGAGATCTATATGATGTAATATTTTTTTGCGGTGTGTTTGCCGAGATCTGATGAATTGTGGATTTATGATCAAGTTTATCTATGAACAATATTTGGTTCTTCTCTGAATTCTTATATGCATGATTTGATATCTTTACAAGTCTCTTTTAATTATCGGTTTAGTTTGGCCTACTAGATTGATCTTTCTTGCAATGGGAGAAGTGCTTAGCTTTGGGTTCAATCTTGCGGTGTCCTTTCCCAGTGATAGTAGGGGCAGCAAGGCACATATTGTATTGTTGCCATCGAGGATAAAAAGATGGGGTTTATATCATATCTTGAGTTTATCCCTCTACATCATGTTATCTTGCCAAAAGCATTACTTTATTCTTATGAACTTAATACTCTAGATGCATGCTGGATAGCGGTCGATGTGTGGAGTAATAGTAGTAGATGCAGAATCTTTTCGGTCTACTTAATACGGACGTGATGCCTATGTTCATGATCATGCCTAGATATTCTCATAACTATGCACTTTTCTATCAATTGCTCGGCACTAATTTGTTCACCCATTGTAATACATGCTATCATGAGAGAAGCCACTAGTGAAACCTATGGCCCCCGGGTCTATTTTATATCATATAAGTTTTCGATCTACAATTCTAGTTTACTATTTATTTTATTTTGCAATCTTTACTTTTCAATCTATACAACAAAAATACCAAAAATATTTATCTTATTATCTTTATCAAATCTCACTTTTGCAAGTGGCCGTGAAGGGATTGACAACCCCTTTATCGCGTTGGTTGCAAGGTTCTTGGTTGTTTGTGCAGGTACTAGGCGACTTGCATGTAATCTCCTACTGGATTGATAACTTGGTTCTCAAAAACTGAGGGAAATACTTACGCTACTTTACTGCATCACACTTTCCTCTTCAAGGGAAAACCAATGCATGCTCAAGAGGTAGCAAGAAGGATTTCTTGTGCCGTTGCTGGGGAGATCTACGCTCAAGTCAAGACATACCAAGTACCCATCACAAACTCTTCTCCCTCGCATTACATTATTTGCCATTTGCCTCTCGTTTTCCTCTCCCCCACTTCACCTTTGCCGTTTTATTCGCCCCTTTTTCCGTTCGCCTCTTTTCGCTTGCCTCTTGTGTGCTTGGGTGTTAGATCATTTATTTGCCCTCATGGCTAGTTCTCCTATCATTGTTAACACTCCCAATAATGAAGTTCTTAATTTTAAACAAAAGGAGGGAGAAAACCTAAAAGATTCTTGGTATAGAATTTGCAATGCTCAAAATAGATCTACTAAGAAGCAATCTACTTCTCTTCTTCTTCGCAATTTTTATGTAGGCATCACTCCTTGGTATAGATATGTTCTTGACACCATTATCAGAGGGAATTTCTTGGTAGCCATACTTTTGATTCTTATAATGCTATGATAGATTTGTTAGGCCCACCACCTCTTTTGGTCAATGGAACTATTTTAATCTTGGAACATGTGATGCAAAGGCTTGATATTATAGAAAATAAAATTGCCACTGTAGAGTTAATTGAAAATTTGGATAAAAAGATCCACAACCAAATTACCCAATATGGTTGAATTGAAGAGTCGCATACCAAAGATGACAATACCTAGATCTATTCTTGCTTTTATGCCTAGCTAGGGCGTTAAATGATAGCGCTTGTTGGGAGGCAACCCAATTTTATTTTTGTCCTGTTTAGTAATAAATAAATCATCTATCCTCTGTTATGATTGTGTTTCTTATGTTTTAATTAGTGTTTGTGCCCAGTAAAGCCTTTAGGATCTTCTTGGGTGATTGTTGTTTTATCTTGCTGATAAAAATAGAAAGTATGCGCACACAAGAATAATTTTAATTTTTTACCAGAGAGCGATAAAATACCAATTCCAACTGCAATAGATCAATATACAAATTATTTAGGCCATCCTAATTTTTAAAAAAAAATGGAGTTAGAGAAGTATTTGAAACCTCCAGATTCCTACAGACTATTCTGTTTTTGATAGATTCTGTTTTTCGTGTGTTGTTTGCTTATTTTGATGAATCTATGGCTAGTATCAGGGGGTATGAACCATAGAGAAGTTGGAATACAGTAGGTTTAACACCAATATAAATAAATAATGAGTTCATTACAGTACCTTAAAGTGGTGGTTTGTTTTCTTATACTAACGGAGCTCATAAGATTT